>NW_019174299.1:2142346-2456214 GCF_002260705.1 Seriola dumerili | reverse complement strand
CGTTTATCTCAGATATTCAGTGAGGAAACTTTTTTAAATATCAAGAAGTATACACATAGTTTCTGGCATGTGTGTCAAAGGGACACCACTTCCGGTGCCGGAGGGATCATGAGGAATATACACCGTTTGGCTGTGTTTCAGCTCAGTGAGCAGGAGTACGCCGAGCTCCGGTCAACACTGAACGATTCTTTTGAACGAATCTTTCTAATGAACTGATTCCATTGATTCGAGACACTGAAAAGAACCGCTCTGCACATCACTGGCTCCTGCTTCTTGTGCACTGTACTGTAAATGTCGACATTAAAATGGAAGCAGAGACTTGAGCGTGCCTCCGTCTTTCCCTCTCTCTTGTCATTGCCTGAGAGGCACAGAGGAGCAAGCTGAGGCAAGCAGAGATGGCAAGCCTTCTCTGGACATGTCATTCGAGATGTGTCATTTACGGGCATGTTGCCCTAAAAGCATACCCCAGCCTGAGAGCGCCTCACAATAAAACAGCCTTAATGTGCTCAATAGATGATTCAACTGCAGCAATAGAGTACAGCTGTGATTATACGGTCAGCCTATAAAAGTAGCACCCTTTTCCCAATTTGCAAGTCCCCACTCCTCTTCCCTTCAACTCCCCTCAATGCCACCCCCACACTGGTAGCAATCAGCCAGGTGCTAAATGCCTGGGTGAGGCACAGCTCATGGGTGGGTGGTGTAGTGGGGGGNCGTGGGGAGAGAGGGTGATGGACACAGGCAGGTTAATCATTAACTTAGTGAACTGAAGAGAATGAAGAAAAGGGGGAGGAGGAGGAGGAGGAGGAGGAGAGGGGTTGACTGGGAGTTTTTTTTTTTTGAAGTCGTTTAAATGAACGAGTGTTGGCTCATCCCCTAAGAGAAGCCTGATTAATGCCAGTGTGCAGTGTGATGGAGGGAGAGGAGAGCTGACACCAACCAGACTGCTGGGAAAACGCTGATGTGGCAGCAGCCTTCCCCAGCCAGGGGCTTCGCCGTGACGACTGTTAATGAATAATCGATGGGCAAGAGAGGGTCAGTGGAGGGGATGTATGTAAATCTCCTCTACACTCTCACACAGACTTACAGGTTTAATTAAACTAATCGCTGCACTGACACGGGGCTCCGAAGCCCTTTGAAGGCTGCCATATTAATAACATGAAATCAAGCTCTCTTCTTTTGTTGCAGGAATGTGTGCCGGGAAGAGAGAAAATGAAGCCCTGCCGTAGAACAGTCTTAATTTTCCCGGCTTATTCGGCACACAAGGACTCCCTGTGAGAAGATGCACAGTGTTAATTTAATAACCAAAAGCTGCACTGAAGCAATACCTGTGCATAGGATTTCCCCCACCTAAAATACAATTCAGCTTGATGTTACACAGCCGCTGCACAATGCGATAAATGAGCTTTACATCTTCCACGTGAGCGACCACGTCTCTCAGTCATGCAAAATGAATCCGAGCGTCGTTGTTAACGTATCCATTACCATAGAATGGTCTGTGGCGTGCGTCACCGGGGCCTCAGAGTGAGGCGGTTCAGGTAGCAGGGCTGCATGGGAGCTTTAATGTGCTTCTCTCCATCCTGACAGAGACGGTTTGTTATCTTCCTGAAGAAGGAGTCACTCGGCTGGCACAAATCCCCGTCCCCTGTGAAACCTCTGATCATCATGTCATTGTCCGCAGCGATACACTCCAGGGACACTGCTTTCACATAATGAAATCAAGAGAGCTGCCCACAGCCTCGGCTTATAATCACCCTGTTTACAGTGTGTCTATCTTTGTATGTGTGTGTGCGTGCATGTAGTTTGCCTTTTTATAGTGTTTGAGTAAAAACAAAAGAGCTTCGACATTAATGCTCATCTGTGTGTGAGCTTAAGTGCAACATGGGGGTGTGTTTTTTGCCCGTGTGTGTGTGTGTGTGCGTGTGTGTGTGTGCGTGTGTCCACGTGTGCGCATGAGTCACTTTGAGAGGTTTCACCAGCCATTATTGAGCTGGGACTTAGTATTTAATAGGAGATAGAATAATTGTCTCTTCATCAGCTCTCCAGAGATCACAATAGTAACTGTCATGAGAATTAGGATTCTTGACATTTTCCCAGAGTCTGTCTTTGAACAGCACCGTTCAAACAAGCTGCATGTACGGCCCCTTCTTGAGCGACTTTCCAAGACGAGCTCCACCATCCGTCCCCGGTGCGTCATAAACAAACGACAGGAAGAGATGGGAGGAAAAAGACTCAGAAGAAAGGGTAAACTACTGCATGTGGAAGAGGCAATAGGAGAGGAGGAAACAGCTTGACAGGGCATCTTATCTTCACTGTGTTCTTCCTCGCGGTGCTCAGGCTTTAAGCTGCTTGCTGAAAGGTGCAACACTGAATTCATGCAGCAGGTTTCGCTCGCTTTTTCTTTTTCTTTCTTTTTTTATTTTGTATTTTGCTAGCTGCTCTTGCAGAAAAAAGGCTGAAGATAAGAAAAAGAAACAGATTCTATTCACAAGTCATCTTATTTGTGCTCTCATTTGGTATGTGGTGAAGAGGGTGTATTCAGATAGTGAATACCTCTTTGTGTCTCCACATGACAGCCGCAAATAAACACAAACTGACAACACATACACGCGCAATTCAAAATGTCCAATCTGTGTTCCAAACACTGAGGAAAGGTTAGCACCGCTGCCAAAAACAAAAGTTGTTTGGAACGAGTTTTCCACCGAGACGAGCGGACTTTACAAATGAAATTGAATCAAAACAGATATAAAATGCAAGACAGGGGTTCACAACTTTTTCCAACCAATGTCCCACTTGAAAATCTCAAAAATGTTGGCGGCCCTCATCTGTCCCCATAACAATATGAAAGCAGGGAAACACAATATATACAATGTGGTCCGGCCCAGAGAACATAGAGTTCCCATCATCGGCTTAGCTACGAGAAAAAAACAAAAAAAAAACAATGAAGGAGTTTTTGTTTAATATCATTTCATCCAAAACATTTAAAATTTTTATTTTTTCATAATTACATCTTTTCACCAAAATTTTACTATTTTGCTAAGGATTCGTCTGCCCACTTGCAATACCTCAGTGGTTCAATACTTTAGTGATTTAAAGCGTTTGTCCTAATTACCTGTGAAACACTGCTATCGCTCTCTACTGTCATAATAATAGAAAAAATGTATATAAATATAAATAATATACATCTAAGAAATCTCATATTGTGTATTGCTGTTTGAATCTGTCACTTATTCATCTAAAAATCCATGAATAAAATCAATCTAATCTGTAATGACATGGTTTAATCTCTCAGTCAGAAGGGTTGTCCCACAGTATTAGTCATTACAGTTCATACAGTCAGCTTTGCTTTGCAGTAGTTGCCGAGAAATTCTCATAACTTGCTCCTCACTCATTTCCTCCTCTCGCCAAAGGAAATTGCCACACTTGCCACAGAGTTGTTTCAACATGTCTTTTTGGTAATTCCAGGGTAAATGAGGTCGTTGCAGAGCTGTTAATCAATATCTTCTGTTATGAAAGTAATAAATAACACATCAGGAACAGCAAACCAGACGCCTGCAGTGGTTCATTAGCTTCTAACATTGATCTTTTAATGTGGTTGTTTCATTTTTAATTTTCTAATTATTTTATATGCTTACTGTCTTTTTGGTACCATGTATTAATTGTAACGTGTATTGGGACCATGCTGCATGGTGATCCATAAAATTGATTGATTGATTGATTGATTGATTGAAAGGCACCAACGCAGTTTTTATTAACACTGCAGTAACATGTTTTTTATTTTGATCTGCAAACTGTCAGAAATCCCCCTTGAGGCTGCCTAACATTGCTATCTCCGATGTCATCTGTGAATTAGTTGTGGCTGACCTAATGCACCTTGTTTGAAAGCTATTTCATGGTCTAATTGTTGCTGGTGGAGAATATTAAGGTAGCACTGTGTCTGTTCACATCTAAAGGCCAAGGAAAGTGCTGTTGGTGAGCAAGGCTGTTGATGTCAAAATACAAAATGTTTTGGGCGCAAGCCTTGCACGCTCCTCAGTAGAACGTGTAAATATTTACACAGGGGTATGAGTCAAGCCGTTTTCTCCTGACTTTCTCTCTCTCTCTCTTTCTCTCTTTCTCTCTCATTCTCTCTCTCTCTCTCTCTCTCTTTTCTCCTCCTCTTTCTGGGTTGTTCTCTATCTTCTCTTCAAATCCTCATCACACTTCACACAGACTGTGTTGCTGTATTCTAGCGCCTGTGGTCTGTTACTCTTACTGATTAGCCTTCCTGTTGCTGCAGAGGAACTGTGAGCAGAGAGATAAGGAAAGTGAGAGCACATGCTTTTGCAGTAGAGGGAGGTGGAGGAGAGAAGAAGCAACAGATACAACACAAAGGGCAAAAGGCTGGCTAATTAGGAAATCAACAAAGGTCAACACAGGCCTCTTGGTGTGTTTTTTTTTTTTTTTTTGGAGACTGGGTGTCAGGAAGGTTGTGAATGTAAAACAGCAACCTGGAGACCAGATGGGGGCAGGGGTCCGGTTTGGACCGGCTGTGTCCCAGCAGAAGCAGTGGGACTCAAGCAGAGCTGAGGTGGTGAAATATCAGAAGAGTTCTCCTTTGTGAGGCTGTCAGTGCTGAGAAACAGACCAACCTCAAACAAGCCCGCACAGGCAAGGATTAAGAAGACCTGCATAAATCCAGGGAACAAACTGAGAATGTGAGAAGGGGGGAACCAGAGTTTAAGAATCCAGGGCACTGAGGATCACAGCGTTGGATATGCATGTTGATGCACTTTGACTCCCCTGGCATGAGACACGTGGGCGAGCAGGACTAAAGGGAGGATCAGGCCTTGTTATTAGATCCTGCTCTGGATTGAGGACAGTTTGCACCACGTACGGCAGGTGCTGCGGTTCTGTCTGCCTGAGACGTGAGTCGACATACTAAAAAGTACACGAGGGGGGGAACTGCGTGGGAGGGAGACAGCCATACAGAACGAGACAGCCAGTTTCAAGTGGAGGCTGGGGGAGTTTTCTTTAACTGGTCGGCTCCAGCAGGGCCAGAGCTGGCAGCGATGAGTCAGAGGAAGCTGACACGACAGCTGAGGTTGTGGGAGAGTCCTGAGGGTCCTCCTCCTGCACCCTCTCTCACCTCACCTCTGTCACCGGTCGATCAGTATCGTGGACACGGGGGCTCTTCTCTGTTTCGGCGAATGAAACTGAACCGCAGTATTCAGGATCACAGTCGCTCATCTCACTGTATTTGCAGGTACAGTTCTGCATCCAAGCCACTGATCTGTAATTTGTCCCAGTTTTACAAAGAAGCTGTAGTGATTTATGCTTGATCTGCATCTCTTCAGGTGAGGAGTGAGTATTTGTGCAATGTGACTGTCATACAACTCACCAAAAAAGATTTCAGAGAGAATTATTCCATGCACATGCTGTAATAACCCTTGCCAGATGGTTGAGATTTGGGGAAGTGCCGAATTCAGAAAGCTGAAGTCTCATAATTAGTCTCAAAGTTTGCAGAAAAAAAATAAAAAATACGGGGATTAGCGCATACAGCTTGTGGAGGGTCTCCCTGGCAAGACATTTTTGATGTGTTTTTCATCACTGAGGAAACTTGTTTAATGATAATGTGATCTGTAACCGTAGTCACAAAGCCTTCTGGGGGAGAGGAGTGGCTCCTAATTGGCCAATTTAGAAGTAAAATCTAAAAATATCACTCTTCACGCTTAATTTTAGAAGTGAAACTGAAAGGTGTTCACAGCTGTGTTGACAACAAAAGTTTGAGCAGTTTGGGAGGAGTGGGGAGATGCTATGGAGATAAAAGTTCTACTACATTAAAAATAGATGCTGCAGCTACACTGCAATCTGCTTCCCTCTCTGTCCTTGTCATCCCAACATTTGACTGCAGCCTAAAAGCGACTATTATATATTAATATTATTATGCATGGAAGTCTTGCAGCTGATGTAGTGAATAACAAACCTTATAACAATTTAAGCAGTACACGTTTCACAAATATTGTCATGTGAATTGGCATCTGTCTGTACTGTTCTTACAAAATTCACAAAATATGACTCGAAACCCCCTCTCAATCGATAGTGAATTCATTTCTTGGCTGAGAGATCTAATCTTTCTTTCATCTGAAAAAAAAAAAGAAAAAAAAGTTGCAGTTACTGAGGGCTGCTGGAGAATAGAGGCTTCCTGACTGCAGGTGTTGGTGAAAAAGAGACGAGTGTAACTGGAGAAGCGTGTTGCCGTGTCCCCTTTGGCTAAGCTCGACTTTGAGTGGATCTGGCAGATTAGTTTCTGCCTTGCGTTTTGGGTTTAATGTTAATCAGCAATGTGCTGGTCGAGCCGATGCTGCGTGGACAGATGCTGTGTTTCACTCCAAAGCTGAAAGGAGAAGACAGACATTTATTTAGAGGACTGCAAAATGTCCAAATGTGCCTTAATCACTGCCTCTGTTTGGATGCTAATATCCACCTCGTGTCTTTTTCTGGTTGATGATGATGTTTCTTAATGATAAATCAAATAGTCTTCAAGAGATCTCAATCCAAATCAAACATCTCCGTCACTCTCGTATTCAGACAGGCAGCTTTGGCCCAGAGAGAGAAACTGGGGTTGATCTAGTTCATTTGCTCACTTAAACACAACTCACTCAAAAATGTGACTTGTCAGTAATGTGTAATTCTCAGGGCAGCCTGGTGGCAGTCTGCCAATCCAGCGGTACGGCAGAGTCGCAGCTGTACGGGTTCAACGCTGCAGCGCGTCACATCTCTCTTCCTTCAACTTCCTTTCTCAGAAACTAGAAATCGTAAAGGAGGGTGGTGTGAATTGCTTGTGTTTGGGTGTTAAGGATGATCTTGCCACTTATATGGTGTTACTATCAGATGAGAGCAGCAGCCGAACGAACACCTAAATGAAATGCAACACATGCAAACCCAGTTTCCGCCCTGTTTTCTGAACCCCTCAGCTTCGACTCAGAGAATGGTCCCTCGCCAGGCCGCAGTCCCATGGATTCGCAGGCGAGTCCTGGGTTGGTGCTCCACCCTTCTTTCCCCCAGAGTCAGCGCAGGGAGTCCTTCCTGTACCGCTCGGACTCGGACTATGACACATCCCCCAAAACCATGTCACGCAACTCCTCCATCAACAGTGAGGGGTAAGCATGAAGCCATCATCCTGGATCCATCACCATCACGTGGCAGACAGAGCTGAAACATGTTTTTTTTTAAACCCACAGTTTACTCTCTCTCTCTCTCACACATACACACACACACACACACACACACACACCACCGTGACTGCACATTATCCCAATCAACACAGCAATGGTTGTGATTGTAATTATGCAAGCATTATGCTAATGAAATGATGATGAATCCTCTTAACATTAACTGTTGTGCTCTGTTTCCTGGCTTGTCTTTTGGTAAGTTTAAACCACCCAAAACCTTCCATTAGTGTGTTTCTGGATTATTTCTCTGTTTAGACCCACATAGATCTTTGCAAACGCCCAGCTCTCAGATACAGCCTCTCATATAAACACTAATATTGAGCGCCTTACACCACTCACATTCATCTCATTCTCCACTTTTTTTTCTCTCTATCCATCTTTTGCCCTGCAGACACGCCGAAGACATGATCGTCACCCCTTTCGCTCAGGTATGTTTTCCTCGTGCACCTCGTCTGCCATGTTTAATTGCTGTAAATGACTAGAAAAGGTGGCTAATTAGTGCAGTGAACTTGTCCCCCCTCCCCCTGGCTCCCTCCTTCCTTCCCTCTTCCTTCCTCCCTCCTCCTTCTTTCCCTCCTACGCTGTCCATCCATCCCCCAGGTGTTGGCCAGCCTACGAACTGTAAGAAGCAACTTCACCATCCTCGCCAATGTCACAACACCCACTAACAAGTCAGTATCATGCTGTCAGACACCCCTTCCCCCCACTTACACTCGTCACGACTGCCTGCTTTGTTTGCAGTGTGTGTTTGCTGATGTCTCCTTCTCCTTGCTCCCGTGGGGAAACACTTTTGCCATCATGATTAACTGGTTTATACTTATCAGACTATGCTCAAGGAAAATATGATCTGTGTTATTTGGCATCACGCCAGCTCGCTGACTGAGGACTGAGTGTAGAGAACACCATGTATGTCCCTGTCTCTGTACCCAGACGATGCAGACGGTCAATAATACTAAAATTATTTTCCTTTGTAATGCAGCAGACAGAAGGAGCTAGAGTTGGCAGGCTTTTAGCTCCACGTCAATAAGATATATAAAGCAATGCACCACAGAATTATCAGCATCTATAATTATGCAGTGTTGTGCCCTGCGAATGCCTCCCTCATTTCACAATTATGAAACCATGAAGGCTATTTTAGAGGAGAGAAAAGCTCAGGCTTTGTCTTAGACTATTTTTGGATACTTCAATATTTGAAGTGAGGCAGGGGAATTTTTATGGACTTTAAAACATCCACACATTGCAGCGTTATCCAATATTCAGAGACATTTTAATGTAGACATGCACTCTTCCATTTGTTTCTTTTTAGGGACGTATAAATGAATAACATACATGAACACGTTCATATCCCCTCTGTGAGCCAAGGCTTTTGTTGCCTCATCCTGTAATGCTGAGTGCCTGTTGAACCCCAGCAGGGGGCAGCAGTGTGTTGTTCTCCCTCTGATGTAAGGATGTGTTTGTCCACAGGAGGTCACCAGTGACAAGCCAACCCACTGTTCCCCAAGCTACACTCTCTGGTATGTTGTCTGCTAATTAAAAACTCTTAGTCCAAAGAGTCCCACAGTCCCCTCACGCTGCATTAAGGACACACTGCGGCTCCCACATTCCCCAAAAGCATCATCAGGAATGAAAATGACTGCAGAACATCACATGGCTATTAGTGAAGAACTGTTTAATTAACCACACTGCACACATTTGAACAGATCTTAGATAATTATAATGCTTAAGATACAATAGATGCATGGGTTAAGAAAAAGCTTTTCATGCATACAGTAGATGTGTAAAGTACATTTTTACTGTCACTACACTGAAACTGAGACTTAATGCTTTGACCTACTTTTATTTGTTAAAAGACAAATGTTGGGCAATCAGCACTGCGCGGCTCTTTGAATAGACCCCTCAGAGTTTGATGCTTCAGCACTGGAGTGCCTGACATGAACACTTTTATTTACTTTTAACCAAACACTTCATATTTGAGGCACAAACACTATTTTCTGACAGTACATATTATATTTACATTCAAAGAGTTTGACCGGTAGTTATATATGTATGTATATATTTTATATTTGTTACTCAGCTTTTAATAATCTCACATTTAGCCCAGTTTTACATGTTCATATGAGACTTCATTTTAGTTGTCTATTTTAGTACATAAATGAAAACACCTGTCCATCAATTTTAGAGTGAAATCTATTGTATGTTTTGAATTTAACTATGTTAACAAAAATTACAGATATGAAAACATTACTACAGAATCAGAAAGAACAAATACATCATGTTTAATTACTCTCTAATGTGATTATATATTTAATTGTAGAGTGATATCTGTATGATTTGTATTTAAATTATATTATATTTGTGTTATTTGGCGGATCATAATTTAAAATAGTGACCTGTCTTACTCTGTTTACAGATATCATACTGATATAAAAGCATGTGACATGTATGTATATCATATGTTTTAACTTTTGTTGGTGTATTGGTACATTTGGATTACAGTTGAAGCATTTTTTTCCCCAAAGCAGCATTATAAATGCATGCTCTTTTTTTTATCATAGGTGACCAAAATGGAAACTTGGAAACTCAGCTCTTAAACTGTAAATCCAGTTAGTGTCAAATTCCTGGGCTGCAGGATGGGACCGTAACAGCAACAGATCACTGAGAATATTATATGCTTTTGTGCCACTATCTGTGCTCTTCCTCTACTGCTGGTCCACATATTTTCTGTGTGCCTGTCCTTCCCAGAGGAGACGTACCAGCAGATGGCTCGGGAGACTCTGGAGGAGCTGGACTGGTGTCTGGACCAGCTGGAGACCATTCAGACCCACCGCTCAGTCAGCGAGATGGCCTCCAACAAGGTCCCCACACAAACTCACTGTCCTTCCACCTCTGTTAACTCAATATGGTGCCAGGCCTCTTGATGAACATATAAACTGTGTGTGTTTCACGGTTTACGAGAATATTTCACCACTCCATGGGAAATGATTATGAATGGGCTGCAGATGCGCCACTCAGTGTACAAAATACATTTTTGCTAACTTCCTGTTTATGCTTCCACTCTTTGGGGAGTACAAACAATGCAGCTCCACCAAGGTAAATTATTGAAGTGAAGTGAAAAAATAACCCTGCAGGCGTAGAATGTAAAACTTAGTAGAAATACTTTTAACAACACTGCATTTGGGAAGTAAAAGCCCTCGTCTGGCTTGTCCATTCTCCTCTAATTTATTGATCCATAACACATTTTCACATAATATTGTTTAGAAAATGGCTAATCAGCTGTTGAAGTAATCATGTGCTGCTCTTTCTACTGTAGAAATGCTTGGAAAAAATATATATCCTCGGTTTATTTGCAATCCTGTGGCAGTAATTGCATTGATAAATCATTAACGTGGCCTGCACCACATATGTGGTCTACCATCCTCCGTGGCATTTGTTAAACTACATTGACAAACATTATTGGTTGCTGTGGTTAAGTATTGGTGTTTACAACTGCAAGGGATGCAGCGAGGTTGTATTGGATTTTGATGCATTTTGCATCATCTACATCTACATGTCTGTGTGTGCGCACATGGGCAGGCTTCTTAAGTATGCATGCATTTGTATTTGTGGAGACATGGGGACAGAGAGAGAGAGAGAGAGAGAGAGAGAGAGAGAGGAAGAGAGAGGGGAGGGAGGGTGACGGTCTGTGGGTGGGGAGGACATGAGAGGGAGGGGGGAATGGGTCCTGATGCTGATGTCTCTGCTGTAACCTTGGTTGCTATCGAACAGCAGCAGGGTCTGCCCTTCCCTTGTAGTCATTGGTTTGCCACTCTGACCACAAGCCATGTGGTTTGGGCAACAACCAATGATATAGAAACAATGCTCCTTTAATAGTGTTCGGTCTTAAAGAGACAGTGTCGTGTACCCTGTTTGTTTTATTCTAGAGATTCTTCCCGTGTTGCAATTAACTATTAATTAGTGGTGGGTTTACAATCAGTTCGGCTTATGATGACATGAGGGAAAGATAAAAGCAGAGTGCTTAAAGGATATCGCGTATGTGTGTTTGTGAGTAAATGTGTGTGTGTGTGTGTGTGTGTGTGTGTGTGTGTACATCTATATGCGTGCACATACAGTGTGCAAAGAGAAGTCTCCCGGGGTAAACAGAGTCTCTGTGAATATGATGCCGCCTTTTAGCAGCCGCAGCTAAGCCACAGAAATCCTCCGCACCGTGCCAACATGGAGGTACACACATGAATGTTCCCACTCAGTCTCTCACTCTTACTCACACCCTCGCTCACACACACATATTTGCGACAGACGTACATGCCGTCTTGTCGCACATGCGCACTCAGGCTCCGAGCAGAGGCAAGCACCGACACAGACACACACGCACGCGCACGCGCCTGCAGCCACACTGCCTGATTAGCTTGCGAGAGCTGTCTACAGCATCCAGGGAAATGGCGCAAGAGGCAGTGCATTGGAGGAGGAACGGCAGCCTAAAGCGGCAGGATTAGACCTCTGGCACTTCGGCCGGCTGAGACATGGATTGACTCGGAGCAGGGGGAGCGGGCTACAGAGCTATCAGGAGGCAGTCTGACTGACTGTGGACTGACTGCGTGTCGCCGGGATCGGTGTGAGACGGTACAGACGGGTTGATGCACGGGTAGGACTGGGCCGGGCCTCTGGATCCGTACCGTGGGGGAGGGGCAGTCGACGCAGGGAGAGGGAGCGTGTTTTTCCAGACCACAGCTCTGGTGTGATTCTCTCAGCCTGACCGTCTGCTTACAGGCCTGCCTGCATCCCTCTCTGTCTCTTTCTCTCTCTCCCTCTCTCATCCTCTCCATCCTTGTTTTTCTCTTGCTATCATCATCTGCCCCCCCCCTCCCCACTTTTCCCTTCCCTGATGTTCCTGCTGTCATCCAAGCTCCCCTTACCTCCATCATTCGATACTACAGTCATCTTTCCGCTCGGCCGTCACCATCTCTCCATTCCTCTCACCTCCATCATCTGAATTTTTTATTACTGTTCGTCAAGCAGCTCAGCTCCAACAACATCATTTTTTCGTTTACATCTCTCACATTCCCACTCATCTCCTCCATCGGCTCCTCTCTGTGCCCTTCAGACGGTCCCTCGCTCCCTCACCCCTTCTGTTTCCCTCCATCTTCCCTCTTTCGGCTCCCATCCACCTCTACCCTGCAGTGACTGTAGATTTGGGTCAGTCTGCTCAGCAAATGGGATGAGATGTAGTCTCCACAGCAGCCGGATCCAGGGGGCTCCTGGTCTGCCCATCAGGGGGACCCTCATCTTTGGACCACACTGAGGCTGGAGCCTGACTCTGGACTGACCGGGTGGCCTGCTTTGGGGTGCTGCATGTAGGCAAGGACAGTCTGCACCAGCAGCCCCTACCCTCACCCCCTTCCCCTGTTCCTTCGCCCCCTCTCGGGGCAGCCGTCACTCTGGAGTGTCCCGGCTTGACTGGCTGTGGCCTCTCCCCACACACCCGGACGACGCCCTCATGCCACTGGGGCACCTGCAGTGCTCCGACCCCGCTCCACTACCGCACCTCCTGCCTGTGCCATCGGCCCAAACCCCCCGTTACCCTCAACATGGGTGTGGTGGAGGCCATTGACCCGGCGCCGTCCCCCTGCCCCTCGCCTGTACCAGGGGGCTACAGGCTGCCCCGCTCCTCCAGCTACAGCCCCCTGCAGGGGAGGGCAGGGGCAGAGCTGGACCTCGGTGCGGCTGCTGGAGGGGTTCTGGAGGGGGGTGGGACGGCGGCAGAGCGCAGGACGCCCTTAGTGGACCTGTTCTGTGAGACCTGCTCCAGGCCCTGGCTCATCGGCTGGTGGGACCAGGTAGGGCTCGGAGAGCTTGCAGAGGGCAAACGAGGCCTGGCAGTGGCCATCTTGGATAGATACTGTGGACTCTTAAAGTTTTACTGCTACATCTGTGCATGTATTAACAACTCATCTCTTTGCTCACTCCATGTTGTTATCTTTTAAAATCCAGCAGTGATCGTGTCTGTGAATGTTATGTGTCTATAAGGGAGAATCCTCCAGGATGTTACATGGGGACTAGTTCATTACATACTGACTATATGTGGTGACAGATGGTTCTGTGTGTCTGACAGTGGCTTTGTGAGAAACTGTAAGGCAGAATATTGGTGAGTGCGTTCCTGTACATAATTTATACATGAATGCACTGAAGGGGAACAGTGATAAAGGCACAGAGTTTATTAACTCTGCTCAGTGTTTCTATATTGCAGCAGCACTGTAAACAAAAAGACAATATCAAACTCATTCTTCAGCCTTCCATACCACGTTTACATTGCTGTCTTTTGAGAATACACTGGGCTCCTTAAAATCTAAGAAACAGCTTTGGGAAATAGTCCAGTTGTCTTTACTGCAGGTACATTGCAGTGTCACATAATGTCCGTTTCCTTCCTCCACACCTGCGTCCCACATCCCTCTGTCTCTCTCTCCTGTTACCCTGAGGCTGGCCTCAATACAGACTTAAGGAAGCCAGGCGTGTTGCCAGTGAAGGACAATGCTTATTGTCTCAGGACTGAGGAGATGTCTCTTTTTGTTCCAGTTTTTTTTAGGTGTGCCAACATTCTGCATCCATAAAAATGTAGGAGATGAGACACTGTGGAACTTTTCTTTGATTTGTCAGATTCGCATCCGATATGGTGTCCTGCCGCTGTGTTACCAAGACAAATTGTTGCTTTTGTCCTTACTGTTTTATTGAATGAGATTGGGCAAATTAGAATTATATTCTCTGCTTTCATCTGAATCATATTTTGCAAATAGTAGATCAGTAAAAGGTCACAGTTTGCACGTGTGCATTTGTATTTGCGTGGTACTCATGAACAGAGACAGGTAGAGAAGATACAGCCCTCATGAATCCCTCACATGTACAAGTGTATATGTGTGTGTGTGTGTGTGTGTGTCCATGGTCATGTGTATGCAGCGTGTGCATGTTTGCCACATTAGTCAGTGTCAGAGGAAGAGTGCTGTTTGTCCTGGCACTCGGACTGGCACTGTGGAAGTGTTGGTTGGCAGCTATGACTCAGCGTTACAGCATTAGGGAAGGAAAGAGCAAGAGAGAGAGCAGGAGGTTTGGGCTGAGCCTGCTGCCTAAGTGTGCCACTGGGCTTGACTAGCTTTCCTGGCTTCTGATGACTGATTCTGCCTGTCTGCCTCTACGACTTGCTGTCACAGGACCCATTTGGCCTATCGTATAACGAGCGCCAGGCTGGATAGGATGGGTGGAAAAAGAGAGATAACTGTGGGGAAAAGAGTGAGGGAAGGTGGGAGTGGGTGAAGCGTGTGAAATGGCAGGAAGGCAAAGCGGATCCTGTGACAGAGGAGGATTTTGGGGCTCGAGGGCAGCAGTGAAGAGTGTTGTTTACCTCGAGAGGGAGGGAGGAGCAGATATAAGCAACAGAGAGACGTAGAGAGGAAGACGGCAGAGGAGGGGAGGGTTGACCTTGGTAAAGGTCAGAGACACCTGCCTACTCCCTCAGACTGTCACCCAAGCAGCCACCGCTCGCACATCAAGCTGAAGGACTGACTGTGAGGAGGCAGTTGCCACGGCAACCGCTCTGGTTGCCATGGAGATTGTTATGTGTGAAAGATCAGTCAGTAGGACACAGACTGAGGGGTCTTGTCCGAATCGCATTGTACCGTCACATGACGAGTTGCGACAGCGAACTATCAAGCCTCCAAATACCAGCGTTTATCTATAGATGCAAAAACAAATCTGAAAGAACGTTGAGGAACAGTGTTTTCTGTCTGCAGGGATAATGTATTCACTTAATCGCATTTGTGTCTGTACTGCACGGACTTGCAGACTAGCTGTTCTTGATTGCCACGGTGGATGTATGGAGAACAATACATACGAACACGCCATATCACTGCAGCATATCAATGCATGGCAGTGAAAATGCAAGCACACTGAATTGGGGTGTTGAACAGTATGTTCTCATCTGAGAAAAAGAAGAGGCGTGATTCATAATTGATTTTCTCACCCTTTAGTGAATGAAGCCAAATTGAGGGTGATCATTTATTTTCTCATATTTGAATCATTGGGATGTTTTTCGGGTTTATGTATCGGCACAAATGGAGTCTAAAGTACAATGTTAACAATGCTGTCTCTACATTTTTGGATATGTCAGTAACCCTTTATGCTTTTACTTGGCAACTACTATTCAAGGTGCTCACTTTCTGTCTCTGTCTGCCCCCCCCCCTCCAGTTCAAGAGGATGTTGAACAGGGAGCTGTCCCATTTGTCAGAGATGAGTCGCTCAGGGAACCAGGTGTCAGAATACATCTCCACTACCTTTCTAGGTAAATCAAACCCGTCATCCGCTATAGCAAGTCCCTTATAGCTTTGACCCCAACCGCGACCCTCCATAAGTCTCCATCCTGGCTGACCTTCGACTGTTGATCCTTCCAGATAAGCAGAACGAGGTGGAGATCCCATCCCCGACCTTGAGGGAGAGGGAGAAGCCCATGTGTCACATCAGCGGTGTGAAGAAGCTCACGCACAGTTCCAGCCTTTCCAACTCCACCATGCCTCGCTTTGGCGTGAAGACTGAACACGAGGATGCGTTAGCCAGGGTAAATGGATGGAAAAGCAGCCTACCAGATGCAAGTTACTGCATGTACATGCACATAAAGCCCCACACTGTAGATAACAAAGACACACGAAAGATCCCAAAAGACAGGCTGTATGTATTTGCTGTCACTGTGATTATGCACATTATTTACAGACTTCTTCAACCAATACACCCCAATATTTTCCACAACCAAAAACATGACATGTGAACATCTCTTTGACACTGGTCCATCAGAATCAGAGCAATCAATTTTCTAGCTGCATCATGGAAAACGTTTTGCATAAGTGGAGAAACAGACAGGAACCACAACACACCACAATGTCAAGTAGCCATAAACCCTGTTGAAAGTTTCATGTTATCTAATCTAACCGAACACAAACTGCTTGGTCGTCGTGCTGATGTGCTTTCTCGCTGTCTCCTGTGCCTTCAGGAGCTGAACGACTTGAACAAGTGGGGCCTTAATATCTTTCGTGTGGCAGAATTCTCTAATAACCGACCCCTCAGCTGCATAATGTTTGCCATCTTCCAGGTGAGAGGGCTTTGTATGGATTATACAGTTGCCTATAACATGTATCTTGACCTATCTGTGACCCTCACCCCTGTGGACTTTTCCCTGCTGCAGGAAAGAGATCTACTGAAGACCTTTCGGATCCCTGTGGACACATTTGTCACCTATGTGATGACCCTGGAGGACCACTACCATGCCAACGTGGCCTACCACAACAGCCTCCACGCTGCAGATGTCACTCAGTCTACTCACGTACTGCTATCCACACCAGCTCTAGATGTAAATATCCAATGACAAAGACACAGCATCAACACAAATACCAAATGAACCGATAACTTCAGCTGCACAGACACACAGTCGTTACATTCGTCAACGTCCAACGCTAAACTGCAGTTCAACTGATTGTTTTCGTCTCTTCTCTTTCAGGCTGTGTTCACCGATCTAGAGATTCTAGCTGCGCTATTCGCCGCTGCCATCCACGATGTGGACCATCCGGGAGTGTCCAACCAATTCCTCATAAACACCAGTGAGTTGAAATGAGATTAAGAAACACACAAAACACATAAGGTCACAAAAACATCGACTGGGGAAAAACAGGTGAGCTCATGATGGCAAGGAGCGATGGCAAACAACACAACTGCTTTTGCTGAAAAAATCAAATGGATTTAGATTCCATACAACTCAAGTGTGTGATATGTGACCATGACTAGTGAGCATCAACATAATGAAACGTCTTGTTTTTTTTGCCAACTCTGTAAAAGTACTAAAAGTCCTATATTTTAGAAAGGGCGTGAGGCAGCTGAGATAAGATACAGTATGGAAGAATTAGATGTGGCCACTTTTCTGTAAAGTTAGCTGTGTTGACAATACCTGGCATTTCACGTCTTCCTACGCAGTAAAGGTTTTTATTTAATGTTTTTCAACTCATTTTCAATACGAGTCATATCAGTTCTCATGTACTATATTATTTTTGATGGATTCGTTTTGGTGTTTACTGATTTTATATTGAAAATAACAGATTTGTTGTGAAATAGTGAAGAATTTAAAAGTTAAATTGAAACTCTACTCTTGGTTTGTCTTTGGCGCTGCTGTCATCCTCATTTTGACTGACGAAGCAGCAGATTCTTGTTTTGTTTTTGTTTTTTTCGTAAATGAATGTGTTTAATCTGTGAATTTTGTCTTTTCAGTGGTTCTAAATGGAGATACACGCCACTAAAGTTAAATTTGCACACTGCACATCTGCACATTTTTCTGTCTGGTGATAATGCAATGGTGGGAGCTCGACGATACTGATGAAGTGATGTAATTGCCGCATGTGTCTTGGACTCTTGTAGACTCCGAGTTAGCCCTGATGTATAATGATGAGTCTGTGCTGGAGAACCATCACCTAGCTGTGGGCTTCAAGCTGCTTCACGAGGACAACTGTGACATCTTCCAGAACCTCAGCAAGAGGCAGAGACAGAGCCTGAGGAAACTTGTCATTGATATGGTGAGTGTCGTCAACACACTGTATCACGAAGATAACAACCTTCCTCGCTTCTCATCGTCAGGCTCCTTTAGCTCTTCCTCATCTCCTATCACCTTGCTATTTTTTTCTCTAATGCACTCATATCAACCCCCCCCCCCCTCCTTTCCCCTAGGTTTTGGCAACAGATATGTCAAAACACATGAGTTTGCTGGCAGATCTCAAGACTATGGTGGAAACCAAGAAAGTGACAAGTTCTGGTGTACTGCTGCTTGACCACTACACTGATCGGATACAGGTGAGATGCCATCTTCAAATTATTTCGTAACAACTTCAGTCATTATTTTTGGCAGCCAGCAGAGAGAGCTAGTTCTGAGCGCTGTTTCAGAGTGCTATAAAACCAAAAAGCTTGCGATATAAACACTGGTTGTAGAGTTGGAGCAAAGAGATATGTGATCAGAAATTATTTATGCCTCTCTGTCAAAGCGTGGCACCTCTGCACGATGCGGCTTGTATATGGGAGATATGGCCTTGTTATAAATTGTATGCCCCTCCTCAAAATGTCACGGCTTGTAGTGGCTACGCTGACTCCGTGTTTGTATTTTCTCCAATCTCCTTCCAGAGCTTTGAGTTTGTCATTGTGAGTTTTATTTGTTCGGAACAACGTATTGCTGGTATCTTGGCCAGGGCTCCCTCAAAAAAGAGATCTTGTAATCTCAATGGGACTCACCTGGTTAAATAAAGGTTCAAATAAACATCTGGTGACAACATGAATTGGGTTAAAAAAACTAAAAAAAAACTAGGTTAAACAGTCTTTTCTATTTAAGTATGTTTCAGTAGCTTGGAGATTACAAGAGGTTGAGCAATGCAGAGATACATGCTGCGTCTGATTGAACTCTTTGTACCAAATCTATTGGATCTAGTTTACAGGCTGAACAGTATCTGATACATGGGTTAGTTGTTAGTTTGAGGGATTGCGAGGTGATCCACTGAAATTCAGAAATGTTTTTCGACCTGATATGACCTGTGTGTCGAACTGGGAAAGTCAGAGGTTACGGTTACATTTCATCCATCAAAGCAGCTTTCACAGACAGATCCATGGAAAGGAAGGGAAAGAAACACGCGGTTCGGTTTCAGTATGGCAGTCAGTCAATTGAATAAACAAACTTTGAACAGTTTATGTACAGATTTCGGGAGTTTTGGAACATTAGGGAGGTAAGAGCTGTTCTTGAGCTTTGGGATTGACGTGACCTGAAGGCACACAGACAGGATTAATAGCACATAGTGGTTGCTATGCCAAAAGGTCAAAGTTTAAGCATCTTGTTGTGGCCAGAAGAGAGAAAGAAGTTAAGCCAGACTCAGAACAGTAATGAGTGGTGGAAACTTTCTTGTTTACAATGTTGCACATGCAGTTGTGAGTGAAATGTGACTGTGTTTTTGCAGGTGTTGAGGAACATGGTGCACTGTGCTGACCTGAGCAATCCTACGAAACCCCTGGCGGTGTATCGCCAATGGACGGAGAGAATCATGGAGGAGTTCTTCAGGCAGGGAGATAAGGAGAGGGAGCGAGGGATGGAGATCAGTCCCATGTGCGATAAACACACCGCCTCTGTGGAAAAGAGCCAGGTAAATGATCCGCACTGAAACATACACATGCATGGATGCCATCCTGTTCACAACTGGAGAACTGTTAATGCTGTGGGTGGGGTGATGACTACAGTGCAGAGAGTGAGCTGTCATCTCTGATCACAGCAGTCATTCTCGTGCATGTTTAATGATCATTTGCAGGAAGTGAAATGACACCACTGTGCTAGTTTATATGATGTTAATCATACTCTTCCTCTCTCGACGCAGGTGGGCTTCATTGACTACATTGTCCACCCGCTGTGGGAGACATGGGGGGACCTGGTGCACCCTGACGCCCAGGACATCTTGGACACTCTGGAGGACAACAGGGACTGGTACCAGAGCACTATCCCTCAAAGCCCCTCGCCGCCGCCTGTGGGCCAGGACAAGGATCTTAAAGCCTGCATGGACAAGTTTCAGTTTGAGCTCACCCTCGAAGACAGCTCTCAGAGAGATCAGGGAGACGAGGATGACAAGCCCACGCCAAACCACGTGACACAGGACTGCAGTCAGGGGGAGGAGGAGGAGGAGGAGGAGGAGGAGGAGGAGGGTAAAAAGGAAGAAGAGGAAGACATAATGGCAGAGGAGGAAAATGAGGACATAATAGAGGAGGAAGATGAGGTGGCGATGGAGGAAGAGGTGGAAGAGGAGCAGGAGGAGGAGCTGAAAGCTCAGCTGGAGGTGAGATCTGAAAAGGAGAGACTTTCTGACACAAGTCCTGTAGAGGAAGAGGAGGATTCTTCTTCACAAGCTGAAGATACATGAGTTCTGCTCCTGTATCTCCCTCCTCACTTGCACACATTATCTTGTTCATCCTTTCAATGGCCAAACCAAGAACAAATAAGACTGCAATGACAATACAGACCTTTAAATATATTTTTCAAAAAGGGAATAAATTAAAATCGCTTAAAGAGAAGTTAATTACACAGCAACTGTAGATTTGGAGTGGTGATGAGTCCTCTGACTGATTTCACAATGAACTTTAGGCGGAGAGGAATTTAGAAGAGCATTAACGATGGGCAACTGAAGACAGCGTAGCACTCTGGGACTGGGATGCACACACATAAACACACATGAAGTGACACACAAACACATAAGAGACCAGAGTAGGAGTAAGTCATGTAGAACACACAGATGCAATGTGTGTATGTGCATGCATCAGTCATGCAGTATAATTGTCCATCTGTATCCTCTCCTTACACACACACACACACACACACACACACACACACACACACACACACACACACACACACACACACACACACACACACACACACACACACACTTGACTGTATGTTTGTATGTGTGCATTTACTTGAGGGACATTGATCAGTGATGAATCTCTTTGGAAAAAGCCATCTCTTAATGGAGTATTAACTAGTGTTCAGTCAGTATTAGTAATTCATGTTTGTTAGAATCTCAACAGAAACTGTTCTCCTCAGAAAAGCTACAGTCCGAGTGACTTTTTTTTTTTTCCATTTCTGTCGGAAAGAAAAATAAGAAAATCCACAGAGTTGGAGGAGGAGAGAGGAAGAAATAATGGGAGGAAAGGAAGATGCTGCGATGAAGGGGCCGCCGGGTCCCATACCCCTTTTCCCTTTACGAGGAGAGTGCTACTGGTGCAAGATGGCTCTGTGCCTTTCTGAAACACCAGCTTCCTGAACGGAGCTGTCGTGAAGCAATGCATTGTGGGACAGGAGTGTCTGATTTTGTTATCATTTTTGATTGTCTCTTGTTAAAGATCTCTCTTTACTGTTCATGGTATTGTGGTGTGTATCTCACACGTACAGTTTCTGTGGTGATATGTTTTGAGCTGTAAGTCTTCCTTTGTTGCTCTTCTGGTAATATAATAACTCAGAACTCTAGATGCAGAGCAATCACTACCACCACCACAACCACCAGTGGACTCTTTCCAGCTTATGGTTTTTTCTTATTAGAATGATTTTTTTAAACTTTCTGAGAATAAGCCATGTGATGCTTTGATGCATAAGTTTTGCCTATTTTCTATTTGACAGTTGCTAAATATGTTGAGGGGGATACAGAATTATTTCATCAGCAGAACAAAGTTTTCACTCGCCATCTCACGCCCACTTGCACTGTGTGTTTTATGTCTCCTCATACTCAACAATTCTCACCAAAGTAAAGGACGAGAAACTTCAGTGGGTGAAGTGATTTGAAGGAACACAGATAAGAATAAGAAAATCAGGGAGGCAGAATGTCAGGGGAAAGAAGCGTGACTTGGCCAAAAGGAGGTCTGGCAGTCCCTAATCATCCTTGTTATGTTTGATGCTTTTTTGCCTTAATGTCAGATGCAGGATACATACCTGCCAGTATGTAGATTTATAAGATATATAATAGATATCCTCGTATATTTATATCACGTCTGTATGCTTATTTCTGTGAGTATCAGTGTGTCTATACACAATGTATCCAGCATTGCATTTGGAGGGGAAAGGGAAACATTGCTGCCAATTAGTCGTTATGTTGTTTCTGTGTTTGGACCAACATAAAGAATGTGTTGTTTTTTTTTAATCAGGATGGTAAAATGACTATCTTATAGCTACCTGTAGGCAGAAAATTAGCAATCGCGGTTAAGACTTTGCAGGCGATGAGAGTGATTAAGGATGTCTTTTGTTTGAATCTGACCCGTTATTGATTTGCTGACATGATGGAGTTGACGTGTGTGTTTGTGTGTGTTTGTGTGTGTGTGTGTTTGTTTGCGTGGCTGACTGTGTGGTCATGAGTAAGCGAGTGAGTAACAGAAAGGAGAGGATGCGGGATGCTAAAGATGTTGTCATGTGTGTCATTGTTCGCTCACTGGCATCACCACATCTTGTTGAATGGTGTTCTGGGATCCGATCAGCACAGATTAAATTGGTCACAGTTTGTTTAGGTGTTTGTTTCTCACAGGGTAAAAAAAAAAGAAAAAAAAAAAAGAAAGAAGGGATATAAAAGAACATGAGTGTGGTTCTTTTGAAGGTAAGCGCAAGTTTCTGCAGGTCAGTAACTGAGTTTATCTGAAGACACCGCAGCTCGGTGCAACAGAAGCCTGTGTGTTTGACCTGCTCTGTCGCAGGACGGAGCAGAGCTGCGGGGCCACCACACAGGCTTTCATCTGGTGGAATGGGAATCCAGGATTATTATTACAGTTACCTAAATAAAAGATTCCCATATGCATCGGCCTTTTACTTTAAAGATGTTGCTTTGTTTTTGTGGCTTCTCGTTCTGTCATAAGCTATAAAAACATTAATATTTAATTGCCATACAAACACGATACTGTAGCAATTGTTTCTTATTAAGAAAATTATTCAATTGATTGATTGCTGCCATTCTTTTTAAATGATGAAAAGAAAACCATGGGAAGTGTTTTCTTTGAACAGTTTGTGTACAGTTTATTTTTATATCATTCTGGTGGATGGTCTGGAAAATGAATCATGTGTTGATGATATAGCTATAAGCATTACCACTCATGTATATAATGTTAATATTGGATTGTAAATTATAAATTTATCCAAGTCATAATGAAATAACCACTTGAGGTTGTTAAGTGAACCACTGGAGCACTGCAGGCCACATCCTCACCTTCTCATCTTCTGATTATATTTTTCGCTCAATTGTGCTAACGTTCTTTCACATTTTTTTAATTGTGCACATTTATTGTTAAAATCAAAATATATTTGTACCAGCACTTTATTTCGTCAGGTTTTGAGGCAGACAGTGTGTTTCAGGTAGTGTACAGTCTGTGCTGGTGGTTTGGTCATTGGCAGTCACTTGTTGATTATATCCCACTGGGCCAAATCACAAACTCTCATTGTGCAGTAGTCAATGTTAACCCCTTTTTAGAGGCATAATCAAACAAACTAGTCATTCTCTATTAAATGTCCATGTGAGATTGAATTTATTTGACTGGTAAAGTCAAATGTAGGCTGATATAGTCACATAGGATGTGACACGTTCAAAGAAAATAAATGTGTCCTTATCTAACTTGGCCATTTCTAGTACTATCACCACCTCTGTTTCTTAGTAACTTTAATCACTAGCCTGATAGCCTCAATGTCCGTCCCATGGTGGCCTAACTAGCTGGTTCCCATCGGGGTTGCTGTCAGGTTACTTTGTTGCTGACTGACTCCCTCTGAGAATAATTCTCTGGGCTGTAATTCATGTGTTTGTTCACAAATAAGAAAGATTATTCAAGGGAAAAAAAACAACATGAAATGATTGTAATATTTGTAAATGATCTTGCTGTAATGTGTAAAATGTGTCCAAGTTATTTTTTATTATATTATTTTTATGAAAGTTTTTCCTCTTGACAGAGCTGAGGTGTCATTTTGTGAATAAATGCATTTAATAAGCAAACATCTATATATAAAACAATATTATAGTATATCAGTATATTTTTCTTTTATTTCACTGTTCAGTACTGTAAAGTGTGTTAAAAATACAAATAAAGTAAGATTTTTATATTAAATGCTACACCATTGTCATGTTTGCTGTTATTGCATTTTCTTTGTCAGCCTTGTTTGCATGAATACTATTCATTGATTAGTCCAGGAGCTGTACGTGTAATTGTATTCCTAATTGTAGCAAGACTGCCAGGACTGTATTATGAACTGGATATTGCAGGCGACGGCCCTTGGTCCTTAGGGGCTTTGTAAATCCCAGTTGGCTTCTAGCCTTAATGCTCTGCTGTGTACAGGGACCTCTATTTGTTCATACTGTTTGCTCCAATGTAGGTTTGTATCCACATGCACACACCCTGTATGCTGTCCAGTCTATGTCTATGTGAGATTGATAAAAACATGTATGAGTTCATGAATGATGACATATGTTAGAACATGTATGGGTGAACACATTTAGACTATTTTTGAGTTAAATGTATAGGCCCCTACATGAAGAAACAGAAGACAGAGACAGAAATGCACTTCATGTATGAAGTTTACTGACTTTTAAAGTTTTGCACAGAGTTTGAAGGATAATGACAGTTTTAAAATAACATACATTTACTTGGACGCTATTTACTTGTCTATTCTCCACTGATATCAGATTTGTGTGTAGACGGTGACTTGTTTGACTCTGACATGAGATGGCTGCATCCTTACCTACACCCAGAATCCTCTTCTTCAGACAGGTGCCACTACCCTCCGCCAATCACCAACGCTAAACCAGCCGCTATCCAATCAGGATGAAACAAAACACAAAGGGGTGGGGTTGTACGCATGCGCTCTCATACTACGGAACTAGGTTGTGTGTAACGACCGGCGATGACTAGCTATTAGCTTGTTTTCTCAAGAAGAAAAACTTACACAGTGTTCTTCGTCTCCGACTGCCTTGTTAACCCTGTACGCTCGAGGTATTGTAATGTTACTATAACAACATACGTGTAGTTGTTATTTTTGCTTGGGTGTTTGTTTGCGATTTGCTTGTAGCTAAAGTTTTTCTTAAAGCTAGCATTCATTTGTTAGCTCGGTGCTAGCTAACAAGAAGTCGTCGCATTCAGTCGAGCGACATAACAACACATGTAGATGTTTGATGTTGTATTGCCACTAATATACTTTTATGAGCCGTTATGAGCTGTTACGGCTT
The DNA here is from genome assembly GCF_002260705.1 of Seriola dumerili. NCBI lineage: Eukaryota > Metazoa > Chordata > Actinopteri > Carangiformes > Carangidae > Seriola > Seriola dumerili. The sequence continues at coordinate 2,431,223 of NW_019174299.1, read as the reverse complement.
GTCCACGGTGGTCACAGAGTCTTTCCTGTATTCATCTGAAAAATGTATGTGATTGACAGGCAGTCCCGGTGCAGCTGAATCTCGCTTAAACTGTGACCCAGTGTGGAGGCGCACCATTAGGATGTTCTATCAATACCACCACCTCCTCTCCCTCTTTCCCCTCCTCCTGCTGCTGGGTGTGGGAGTCTCTGCGGTGGAAGTGCAACGACCTCGCGGTGTACCTTTATCAAGTAAACATTTAAAATCCATGAGTGCACTTACAGTTGTATGCAAATATTTGGGCACTGCTGGGCAATGAGCATTACGTTGGGTTTGTGTGGCATGACAGTGGCACAGGAAACATTGCACGGATAGAGGGAAGTATGGACTCCAGTAAATATCAGCAAATTCTGAATGCAAATATCCTACAGTCAGTTAAAGAAAAGATACTGGCTTCTACAACAGGATAATAATAATCCCAAGCAAACCTCAAAATCCACCATGAACTACTTCAAGAAACACTAGCTGAAGCTCTTGTCTTGCCCGACTTAATTGGATGCCCAGACTTTTGCATGTCACAATTACTGTTTCATTTTTATGTGCCTTATGATTGTAGGTTGTCCATTGGTCCCAATCTCATGAATCTGATACCCCTAGAACGCTATGAAGGAATTTCTTCAAATTTGGCTAGTTTTTAAGTTAAAAGAAAAGTGCATTAACATTTGAGGAAAGGCTTATTTTTGAGCCCTGCTGCACAGGTTGTATTTATTTCTTCTTAAATCAAAAATCAACAGACAGTGCAGAGTGCCCAGGGGTGCCAAACTTTATTATACAACAGTAAATCTGTTGATTGAAAGTTCATTATCAGCTCTCTGATTTCAGCTGTCATGACTCTCACTTGCTTCCTCTGTTTAACCTCCTTGACAGAACGGCAGTTCTATGAAGAGGGCAAACCATTTACTTGTCTGGATAACTCCGGCACTATTCCCTTTGACAGAGTGAATGATGACTACTGTGATTGCCAGGATGGCTCTGATGAGCCAGGTGCGTATATCCTGCATGCTGGAAACTGAATTAAAGAAAATAACAACTGATGAAAGTATAGGAGGTCTACTTAGTATAATTCTCACAGCCGATTTCTTTATTTAAAAACACATTTATTTGCAGGCACTGCTGCTTGTCCCAACGGCAGCTTCCACTGCACCAATGCAGGTTTCCGACCAGCCTTCATCCCCTCCTCCCGCATTAATGACGGAATCTGTGGTATGAATTTTAAACTTTACATTTCTTTTCGGGTGTGCTGTGGTCAGGAGTTTGTGTAACGATTGTGTTTCCTCTACAGACTGCTGTGACACAACAGACGAGTACAACAGTGGTGCCGCCTGTCAGAACACCTGCAGGTGGGACTGTTTTTTGATTTTAACTGTAATAACTTGTATCTGCTTAACAGAGCCTATACATATATTACACATTAAGTTTCCAGAAAATGTGGAGTGGTCTGTTTTTGTTCAGTAATTTTTTACATCATGTGTGATTTGCAGGGAAATGGGGCGTAAAGAGAGGGAGAGCCTGCAGAAAATGGCAGAGATCGCAAAGGAGGGCTTTCTGATTAAACAGCAACTCATACAGGAGGCCAAGAGGGGCCTAGAGGATAAAAAGGTGTGAATGACAAGAAAACATTTTGGTATTCGTTTGTATAATAATCAAGATCCAGAGCTCTGAAACATGGATCATAGCAGTGTCAAAAATATTTTTATGCAGAAAAACTGAAGACATTTGAAGGTGTCTGGCTATGTTGTTTAGCTTACTATGCACAAAAAAACTGAGGGCAGTTGTGGGCGGGACCTTATTTTGAGCATTTCCTACTAACTCACTGAGAGAGGCTTGGTTCTCAATCAGAAACTAGATGCATCTGAATTCTCCTGTTAATAAAACCAACAAACAATAAGTTCATTTTAGCTTAACAAAAGATGCAAGGTCTTCCAAGTTCACAGTGAAGTTATTAATGGCACATTGCTGTTATTCTTTCCTCTTGCATTTGTTAATTGTGTTATACTACCTTTCTATTAGAGCTGTGTTGTTGTATTTGCTTGTTTTCTATAGAGTAGATGTTAAGGCATCGTTTCATAAACTGGAAGTAGTTTTCAGATATTGTGTAGATCTTATTGGGTTAAATTTATCATTTTGATTTGTCTCAACAGGCCAAACTTGTAGATGTTCAGGTCGGTAAGAAGGATCTGGAAGACAAGGTGGAGGCACTGAGAACTGTAAAGGAGACTGCAGAGCAGCCAGAGAAAGAAGCTAAAGAGCGCCATCTGCAGGCCTGGGAAGGTAAATTAACGTGGAAGTCCATCACCATCTGCTGTTTGTACAGAACATCACAGTACAGATAGTAATGTCTATTTTCGGAACATTTTTTGAGTTAGTCTTAGTTGCTTGGACGCCGCACACACTAGTAGTACTCGAAAAACTTCTCTGATGAAATGATCGAATTCTTTCAAAACATTTAGTCACATTGTATAGAAGTACACATGTGATCAGAATCACTGATAACGCAGCACAAGGTAAAATTTTATTTTTGTTTCAGATCAAAAAGCTCTCGTTCGTATGGAGAAGGACAAGACCAGAATGGCTGAGGTTTTTCTTGAGCTTGATGATGATGCAGATGGCTTGTGAGTATCAGCACCCTCCAGAATTATTAGCACCCACACTGAGGGAAGATTTACAGTGTTGTGAAGCTTACCAGCGACAACTTCAAGAGCAAACTCTAACATAGTGGATGATGTACTTTTGTGTATCTCAGCGTCTCAGCGGCTGAGCTTCTGTCCCATTCTGAGCTCGATCCAGATTCAGATGGTTCATTCACCGAAGCAGAGGCTCAGGTAAATGTGTTCTTTTTGTGTTGTTCCTATCAAAACACTGCTGATGTAGTGGAGTCAATAAATGCAAATATTTTGAAAATCGTTAAACATCTTAAGAAGCTGAAAATATCTAAATGTGAGTATTTTCTTCGCTTTGTTAAGGGATCGTTGGGAGGAGTGGACAAAGTGGACACAGTAGCATTTGAGGCTGTTTGGAATAACATCAAAGAAAAATACATATCAGAGGTAGAAACCTGTTTATTCATTTAGACGACTCCATGTGTAAAAGCCTCTGCTCCTCTAATGTGTGACTTTGTTGGCATCAGGCCACCGCAGACACCCCAGCACCAGTGGAGACTCCACAGGAGGAGCCAATCTCCGACAATGACTCTGAGCAGTACCCTGAAGATGACATCCCAGAGGATGAAGAGGAGGAGGACGAAGAGGATGAAGATGAAGAACCAGATGATGGAGATTATAAGGTAAGCCCACTGACTCTCCCCATCAAATTTACACTGGATGACTCTGAAGTTTATTTTAGTGAGCCATTCTTATCTGTGTTTGATATGCAGACCCCTCCTCCGACGCCGACTCAGGAAAAGAAAGATGACGATGAGGGGACTATGCCGCCCTATGACCAAGAAACGCAGAGCCTCATTGATGGTGAGTGTGTGTATAAAACTGAATGACTCATCCAGTCGTCAGCTATGAGTAAGTGAGTCATGCTTTAAAATACCAGGGAAAACACAGATGTGACTTCCTGCCTATTAGTTTGAATTTTGATATGCTATCTTAAAATGTATCGTTCACTCTGGTAGGATAAATAAATGTTTAAAGCAGAACAAAGTGTTCAATTGAACAGCTGTGTTGCTGTTATATGACACAGGTCTATTGCTTGTTTGTTTTTTGTTTTTTTTATAAAAGCATCAACAATAGGTCAGTCGTGATTTTCTCCAGCTTTTTTAATGTGTGTATGTAAGCACATGTATAATACGTGTATGGGTTTGGACTGAATTTACTGTGAGAGTAGATTTTAATTCTGGGCATCTGATTCCCAGCTGCACAGAAAGCCAGGGATGAGTTTGACAAGGCTGAGAGAGCTCTCCGGGAAGTGGATGATCAGATCAGGTAAGTAGCCAGCCTGAATGTGGGCATGCTTCTTTGCCAACAATGCACTCATAAGTGTTTGATACCATAACTGCAGTCTAACTTTATACAGCAACAATGGATGATTCTGTTGCAGTGTAACAGTGGTGGTGCATCAGTGTGTTATCAGTTCAAGACTGAAATACAAAAAAGATTACATGTTGCATTGTTACTTTGTTTGCTTTCGGTTTGCAGGAACCTTGAGAAGGAAATTTCCTTTGACTTTGGACCCGATGCTGAGTTTGCTCATCTCTACAGCCAATGTTATGAGTTAACTACTAGCGAGTATGTGCATACTTGTCAATTATTTGTTAATTATTATTTGGTATAAGTTCCTATTTCTGAAAGTCTAAGTCACCCTTTGCTCTCAGGTACATCTACAGGCTGTGTCCGTTCAACAGAGTATCCCAGAAACCCAAGTACGGTGGATCTGAAACCAATCTAGGGTAAGAGAATATCTGTGTTTCTGTCTGTCTGCACTGTGTATGAAGCACGCTTGACTTGTCCTGTACTTTTTCACTTTTTTCTGTAGAACATGGGGAAAATGGGCAGGTCCTGAGGATAACATCTATTCGGTGATGAAGTATGAACATGGAACAGGATGCTGGCAAGGCCCGAACAGGTCCACCATGGTGAGTCTCAATTAGTCAGCCCTGACTTGATGTTTTCTTCCCTTGATTTTTACTCCCAATCATTGTTTCTCATTGGATAAAGCACTAGAAAACACATAATTGTTGTCCCTCAGGTTAAGTTAACATGTGGAAAGGAGACGGTTGTGACATCTACCTCAGAGCCCAGTCGCTGCGAGTACCTGATGGAGTTCACCAGCCCTGCTGTCTGCCAGGAGCCCCCCAGCCTGGATTCTTTGCTTCATGAGCACGAAGAGCTCTAGGTCCGCTTGATTTGTGAGTATCTTTTCTGTGTGTGGCCAAACCTCTATGATGATCTATCTCTACAGCCAGTGTTATGATACCTTTTTATGATTATCTGGGACATAATCTCACTTTATTGTGTGGTGCACATGAATTTCTACAGGACCTTAGTATCAATCCCCTTTAGGATCTCATATGGGTTCTGTCTCCAAAATTAATTAGAGGAGCCACGTTTTTTTTACCGTAAATAAACTTCACTCACAATCATCTGATCTTCATTTCTACATGGTGCTTACTGAAGTAGAAACAAAAATCAGTGACAGCCAGGGCTGCATAATGTGAAGGTTTAGTGTTTCCGATTTTTTTTTTTGCGAAGAAAATCCCTTGTGCGGTTACAGCTTCACTTTAGAAGAAGAGCAGGACAGCAGCAAGAGTAAGGTAAAGGCAACTTCATTTGAGTTCATTGTAGTTGTTAAGAGGATTAAGAGTTAATGGACGCTAAGAATTTAACAGTGCACATATGGGTGAGTCAAATCTTAACAGGTATATTGTGGCACATGTTCTTTGGATACATTATCAGTAAACTGGCGACAATATTGTGATGTCCTCTTTTGCCTTACTGGTGCGGTTTTGCATCCATCCTTTTATGTGTTCAACATTTTGCTCTGGTTACAGATAATGTGATAGCTTGCAATGTATTCCGTATCACAAAAATTGCTCATCTTGTGATATCACTGTTACCTTGGCTATAAGCAGTGTATAGTGATATCATATTTTGAGCTTTCCTGTGAGGCCCAGTGCTGATGCTGTACAGAATGAATAGATATCAGGTGTAGCTTCCCTTGAAATAAACAAAGGTTATAAAAGGCTACTGTAATTTCTGATACATTTTCAGATGGATTTGATGTTTTAAACTATGATTCAGCTGTTTCTCCTCTGCTGTAAATGTGTTATGGTGATATTGTAGACAGGATATTGAACTAAGATGATGTTTATGATGATGATAGTGTGGATTACTTTAGGTCTGCTCAAGCAAGTGTGGAGGTGAGAGGATCTGGGACAACAGAATTAGAATTTTTTGAATGTGTCATCGTGAACTTAGATCAATAAATACAGCATCTAATCCAAATGTAACTGCTGACCCCAAAATAACAAACAAGAAATGTGGATCCATCACCGGTGTAAGTGCTTATTCTTCGGAAACGAAACCTACAGGGATTAATTGCAACTAAATACTTTTTCCCCTCTAACAACTGGGAAGTCATGACTTAAGTAAACAAGCCATTGAAATGACCATGTGTGGTTTCTCTTTTGCAGGTTGTTCCTGAGGGACCACACAGTCACTGCAGCAACCCGACGTTGCCATGCTGTGAGCAGCACCACCTTGTTGTCGGATAACAATCGAGAATAAATGATGGAAATTCCAACGAGTTATGTCGTCTACACTTTAAACTTCCACTGCTACCTGTTGTGTTGACTCTCTGATTAATCTCAAATGTAGTGTCATTCCATTGTTTTGAAATAAAGTTCTTTTTATCATATTCCAAACTATTTTGTCCATTTTTAACTCTGCCATTACAGCCTATGCCATTTTGTTATTAAATTATATTCTCAATTAAAACTGGTGGCTTCCAAATACAGTACATTCAGTTTTAATTAATTGTAGAAGTAATTAGATACACATCTAAAACATAAATAGCAGGAAATAATAAGACGTGTTTTTAAAAAAAAAAAAAAACCCTGCACATGCAGTAACATATTCGTCTTTTCTTCCTTTCATACTCTCAAACCATTGAGCACATTCCTTTGTCTGCATTAGTTCAGTAGATATAAAATATGTGCCTACTTATCAAACTGGAGAACTTCAGGAAATGTGTGCGTATCAAAAGAAATTTTAATCTTTATGTTTTTGTTTTGTTTTGTTTTTAAACATGGCAAGTCAAATACCAACATACCAGTTAACATTAGTTAACTTTAGTTAACATGAAAACATGATTAAAATGACATTTCTTTTTATATGTTCAGTCAGAATGTTCAGTAATAATGTTTTGACAGTCAATAAAGATCAAGTCGCTCATATTTGTAACTTTTATTTTTTTCTGGCATGTAAAGTACAAATAATTAAACAATTCCATGAAAAAGTCTTCAAGCGTCTTCAGCTGAAATCCCAGTAATAAATATCCTAGACTAAACTGAAAGGTTTTTTTTTTCTTTGTTTAATTTTGACATTGTTCATTTGGTCATGTTTGGAAGTATGAGATTTTGTATTTCTTCCACTGATATTGGTGTCAGCAGAACTGTTTTGATCATTTTCACCTTTGATTTGTTCTACCATTCCAGGAAAATGTAAGAAAAACATCACTAAGTTACTGCGTCCCCTCTTCTAAATAAATAGACACAAAATACAGTTGGTTGAGAAACAGAAGGACCACTCACCCCTTTACTACCCTAGAGACTCCCAAGAAAACCTTCCTGCAGCTTGTCTGAGCTCTAATATTTTGCCAGAACTCTTGGCTGGGTTTCCAAAGAACATTGTTTCAGTAGCACAAATTGATATTGATATTGGTATTGATACAGATGATCTCAGTATTACAATGCTTTTACAGAAACAGAACCCTTAATATCCTTTTTTTATATATATATATATAAATCAACCCATTAGCATAAACAGGAAAGCATCTTGAGAGCATATCAAACCCAGGACGTCTCTGTTACTGGCTAAATGTTGGACCCTCAAGTGGACCAAAGCCTCACTACAGGAGCTGTCCCATGTCTCAGGGGTTCACAGAGTGGTTGAAAAACAAGACTGTGATTAGATTAAATAATTAAAAGATTTTCATTTAACAAGACAAACAGAACACAGGCAGTAAAGGCATAACATCTAGCACACAGCATGTATGTTTATACACTTCAATTAGTTAAATATAGCAGTGCATTCTTTGACTATGGAGAACGTTTCCAAATCGTACTTCTAAAAACTGTTTTTCTATTTGTCCCCCTTTTAAGAAACGAAATGGTGTAACCACAATTTTGGCAAACTTAAAATCTTTTAAACTTGCAAATATAATGAAATAAACCATAAATATACACAAAACATACTTTATACGAGGCAATAATAATAATCATAATAAATAGTTTTTAAGTTAACAATAAGTTAAAACTACAAGCTTAAAGTCGCCCAAATAATACAAGTTTGTTGGCGCTATTTTGAATTTTTTCTGTTTAAATTATTTTATGTTGCAACAAAAGCTACCACAGACTTTTACAAACACAATTGAACACAGTTTGATTGAAATAAAAAAATCTAACTAAGTCTAAAATCTGCATACACTGTAAAAACTGCAACTAATTAAATAATGGAAGAAAAATAACAAACTGTACCCAATCAATGCAACCAAACATAATCTTTGACCCATGTGTGTTCTCTATGGCAACATCAACAACACAAATACGCTAATTTAACAAGTGAGTCTTGATATGTAAATGAAATCAATAAATTACAGGAAAAAAATGATATTTGAAATTGACATGGGCTAAAACTGATGATATATTAGACAGTATTCCTTTCAAGGTCATTGAGAATTGCTCTATTAAGTCAGCCAGATATGCAGTTTGTTTGAGCTTGCATGGTCAGAGCACAAATTAGGGGCTGAGGAAGTGATAATGGAAATTTCTAGATCAGAGCTCTCATTTTTTTTATTAATGAGTCTGTTCATTTTTTATGTTTTTGTCTGAACTTTTGCTCCTTTCACTATTCCGCAAACCTTTTCAGTGTGACGTTTAATTTCTTTTTTAAAAAATATATATCATTTGTTCTCAGTCAATATAAAAACAAAGCACATTGCACTTACTGTTCCATAGGAAAGTTTTTTTGTCTTTTTAAATGATTATTGTTGTTGCTCAAGCAGTGTAGTACTGTTTCCTGCCATGGTCCTTCGCTCTACATTAGGTGTAGGTCTTTGTATAGACTGTGTATGAAAGGTTGTTGTTTTGGGCTGTGGGTGTTTGGTTTGTGGGTTGACTGTACTACATCGGACATGGCTGGGTAAACGACTCCAGCTGCAGTTCAACATGGCCTGTTATCTTGGTTGTTCCTAACGTCTATCACTGGTCTCATCAAGTGCTCAGTCCTATACTCTGCTATCTCTTGCAAATTGCTCGACCCAAAATAGCTAGATTAGTCCTTTATGTGGTCAGCTCTGGGCATACCAGCGACAATCATTCAGAGTATTTCAGGGGATGAAACAGTATGAGTCTGATTAAAAGATGCCAGAGTAAGTATTTGAAGCGGTGCAATGTTAATGGTTTTGAAGGTTTGAATTGGTCACAAGACGAAGCAGATGATATAAATGCCGAGGGAAATACATTATATGGATGCAAACGATTTTTCCTTTGTCAAGAGGTGAATTCATTCATCATAATTTATTTTTGATATGCCTTTTTTCATCATTCGGTGTCTGCATGGAATGTGTGCAAATGGGAATGCTTGCAACTGTTTCATGTTAGCATTTGGTTTAGTGGTTTTAGGATTTACAAATGCAAACTGATATGCGCAACTTAGATATTTAAAAGTAATGACAACTGAAATTGTAGAGGGTCCTTATTCAATAAATAACATAGATTTGTACAGCAATTACTCAGGGAATAATATAGTTAGTCTTAATTATCCTTCTTGGTACTGACTTGCAAAGCAATTCTTTGGCAAAAATCAAATCCATATAATCATAAAGAATCATGCTCAATGTCCATTATTAATTGGTGAAACTGTTTGAGTCTGCGTTTTACATTTTTATTTGCAAGCAGCTATTCAGTTTTTCAGCTTGGCAATGAGCTGGTCTCACTGCGGCTTTGTCTGGGATTCTCAAGTCAAAGAACTTAACTTCACTTCACTGCACCATCATTGAAGCAACACTGTACACAACTTCAGGACAAGAGATGTGAGTGTGTCTAAGCACTCAAAGGTATAGATGTGTCTGTGAGGTAACACCCCCAACTGTTTGATTTTACCTTTTTTTTTTAATTTTTTTTTTACATCAAATTTGTTTTTGTTAAGTTCGTCGTTTTGATGTGGTTGAATGGTTAGGTTTGTGTGAGATACAATGTTCCTTCGCCCCCTCCCTAAATCCCCACCCATACACCGCATGCTTGTTCCCCCTTGCTCTGCAAAGATCAGAGGGTTTAAAATAAAGCCATGCGATGTCCCAATTTTTCCAAGCTTAAGAATCTGTAAAAATTCAGCACAAGGTCTTGTTCTTTTGTATGTATAAAAATAGATTTATCTCTAATGTAATCCTTTCAAAGAGATCGTCCTCTTTGGCTAACACAGCGTCATTTAGAAAAGCAAAAGCAAAATGTCTTGAATATAGTTGACCTTATTCAATCTATTATCATGTGCAGATGTCTTGATATTGAAAGACATTAGCTCTCCCCATGGTAAATCTCAAGTCTGGTCTGTAACAGACATTTCAACGAGACAGGTTGGCCTTAATGTTTCATCAGGGTGCCATAAATAATTTTCATGCAATTGGGTTGGGGATATTTTGAGAAATGCTATTTTCGTGATAGTGCCAAACAGATCTGAAGCAAATAAATAAATACCTTTCTGTTGTAAACAGAAGTATAATTATGACACTTATTTGCAGGCTTGATGTTGTACAGTCATCTTTTGATAGGGCAGGAGTTCAAAGTTTCTGGGAAGCTCTTAAGAGAACAGAGGGGTTTTAAATAAAATTGAAGAGCATTTATAAAAGCTGGAGGAACTGGTAACCTTTCTCCTCAAAGGATCAATGATAATTTTAACATTGCCAGATATCATTGCTCACATACCTGACTCTAAGTCAGCTTTAAATGTTCAGCCTTCAGGAACTGCAGTCCTCTTAATCTGCTCTATGCATGTTGTTACTGTAGAGCCCATGTATTCCGCTGATATGCAAAACTTTGACCTCATTTACTCAGGGAGCTTCTATCTGTGCACTAGACTGAAGAATAATACCGGTGCTCTTGAGTTTTTGCTCATCTGTGTTATATCTCTGCAGACCCGCCTAGACCATTGTTCAGTCCATGGTTGTGTTGTTTGGCATTTTTTCAGAGTTACTTTTTGCAGCTACTTGGATCACAAACATATTGATACGATCAAACGTTCCTGCTTCTATTTATCTACACAAACCTGACAGAATAACCTCACTCAAGCACAGTAACATTCAGAATCAAAGCTCATCAGCTAGAACAATATAATTTGGTTGTCTTTCACATCTTGTTTGCATTTTCTCTTGGTCTCTTGACACCAAGGTCAGTTAAAGGGATCTCACACCAAATCATGGCCGACAAAAGCCATGCAAAGTAAAATGGCCTGTGGATAATGTAAAATACAGGTGCAATACAAAAAAAATGATGCAAAAAGTGAAAAAACACCGGTATTTTCCTTTTGACGTGGCTGTGTTGTGGTGAAACGGTTTTCCCCCCACACTCGTCGCTCTCATGCCCACAAGAGAATTACTAATGAACACTGTCACCATGTGAGTACTGCCACTCTGCTCTAAGTTCACAGACAGTCTGCTTGTGTTGAATCCATCTTGAGGATAGATTAGAAAGAATACAGGAAACTTTTTTTTTGTTTTTGTGGACTAAATATGTGTATATCTTCTACTTACTGAACTGTGTTTCTGTGATACATAAGTGACGATTGTGTTGTTTGGTGTGAGACTGTGAGGGAAAGAGTGATGGCCTTCGGACTACTCTTTTCTGTGACCAGTATTCATATTCATTAGTTAACCTAAATCATATTGGGTCTGAGCTAACGAGCTCACATAGGGTAGAGTAACTGCCTTTACGCTAGGCACCACCTAATGCAGGTCAGGAAACAGTAGTCAAAGTTTCTAGAAAATGCTTACATACTCGGCTATTATAACCACCTTAAATATTGAATATATAGTTATATTTTAATAGACGTATATAAGAGAACACTGTTTTTAATTTCATTTTCTTTGATCTAAAAAAATCGCTGATTCAAAATGCCCAAGTGTAAAAAAGTGACTACATCCTCTCCAGCAAGATAGTGGGAGAGATGGTGGGGTAAGAGTTTGGGTAAATTGCACATATTCGTTCATTTAAATTTTTGATCGTTTTGTTCATCAGTTGTCATTATTTGCCTGAATTCAATCAAAGCACTCAGTACACATTCTCTGTCACATTCGTTAGACTGTCTCCTAAATAGATAGCTCTTGCCCCTACCCAACAAACCAGCTACGTACCCCTTCTAATTCAATCCAGGCAAATATAGGGAAGGACTAGCATGTTGTGTAAAGAGAAAAGAAAAACTCCACTAGTGTGTTTGTTTGAAACTCTGACATGTGTATGCTTGAGTATGGTTATGTTTGCTTACGTGTGTGCGTGTATGTGTTTATCTGCATGTCTGTGTTTGTAATAATATATTATGAATTTGTGTGAGAATGTGTCAGAGAGAGACTCAGTCCAGGCCCATGTAGAGTGATGGCACAGGGAGCTCAGGTTGCTCTCCCTGCAGGTCGAAGGAGCTGGTGCCAGCAGCCTCTCTCTCAGGCCTTGTGCTGCTTGCTGGTCTTGAAGGAAACCTGCAGCACGCGGTCACCCAGGCGGTAGCCATTAAGGCTAGCGATGGCCATGGCGGCTTCATCGTAATTGGTCATGGTGACAAAGCCAAAGCCCTTACATTTGTTGGTGGTGAAGTCACGGATGACCTTGACATTGGTGACGGCGCCGAACGGCCCAAAGAGCTGCCACAGGACGCTCTCGTCCGCCTCAGGGGACAGGTTGTACACAAAGATGCACCAGCCGGCTCCAGTTGGACCAGTAAGGTTGACCCCGGCAAGGCTGGTCATGCTGTCAATGGTGATGGGCGAGAATCTGGGGAAGAGAGTAGGAGAGCTACCATGGGTGTCATTCTGAAGTTCCACGCAGCATTCAGTGCTCTATACTGTCTCTTATGGGCATTTATCTGCGAGAAATGATAAAACTTGTAGTCGGGTATAGAGTCGAGGGACCCCATCTCCATCCCCTCTGCTGTACAGTAAGTAGGTAAATATGTGGGCACCACAGTGGCTCCAAACTACCCGTTTTCATACAAAATGACACTGTGTGCACTGAGACACAGACACCCACACAATTTGCATATTTTCTCATTTTCTCTGCTGACCAAAGCCTCTGGAAGAATTAAACACATGAATCACAATGTTCAACAGAAATCACAGTATCGAACAAAACACAGAAACCTAGAGAGGGATGAAAAGCAAATTGGAATCAAATCATACAAAAACTGGAGCAAACAGAGGAGACGCAAACGGAATCTGGTATGTCCATGCTGGTGAAAAAAAGGGGACATTAAAGCAACTGAAACTGACAATGTTAGTTCATAAATAAATACATACATAAATTATTTCTATTAATTAAAACAAACGAACAAAAAGGTTAAACAAAGCCATGCCAGAATACCCTGCTGTTAGAAGGCTGCATCTTTTCTTATTGCAATTACAGATAGTATTTTGTTGTCTGGGCTGCTTCTGTAACATGGTTAAATGGGCAGTGGGCATTAAGAATTATGGCCATTATAATCTAATTTCGAGATGAAGTCAGCAGGTGGTATTCCGGGCACTTTGTTTGAGGTTTTATTTTGGCATGGATGCTTTTGAAAGTACACCTTTGGCATTTACCTCTTGACTCCGTAGCTGGCGTTTAGTAAATTGTCGAGTCTGCAACGCAAGAGGGAGAATGAAGGGGATGCAGAAGTTAGTTATGAGATCTACAAGGAAGGGGGGCTGTCAGTTAACATGTAGCTCCTTCACCAGCTGGCCTCCAGAGGGCATCCTTCACTGCACCGCAGTCCCAAACCATCCAACCACAAACTGATGGCTTGTCAAATAGTCCTGTGAATATGTGCCTCAGCTGGATTTTATTGTTATAAGTGACTTAAGTTGTTTAAGCTCAAAAAAAGGGTTTCCCTTTAATAGCTCAAATGCAATATAAATAAATCCTGTGTCCTAGGCCATTTCACATCTACTGAGTAAAAAGATCTTTTCCATACCTACAATTGTTTGCGAGGTTCCATAAAATATTTCATACTGGAAGCCTTCGACTTTCAAAGCTTTTGAACCTTTATTCATAATTACACATGTAGATTTGGCCAAGCTGTGGCAATTTCAATAATTACGATGCCTATAATACCTATGAAATATAGGCAACACTTACAGGTTCAGTATGATTCTTCTTAAACCAGTATTTATTTAGCTTTTGTTTTGTATTGTACTTGATAAAATCCGGTCTCTTACATTGGTTTTGAGCTGTTATTTGGATCAGGTCCCTTTCCAAGTGAAGGGATCACGCTGCAGTTTAAAAGAAAGTCAGAGAAAAAGAGTGAGAAGGAGGGACAATGCCATATTGTCATTTCCTTCTTTATGATAAAGTAATAATATTGCTAAAAGGAACAATTTAAGTGTTAATAGTGACAGAAAATGTTTAGTTTTTTCCCTTGGAATGTTTTTGACCATAGTTTTCCTTATTATAGCATTAGACCACATTTGCTGTTTTTGGTTTGTGCGACTTCATCTGGTGATTTGTTCTTGAACGTAGCCACTGAAGAGTACTTATTCTTAGCTATTCCCTGGTGTAGTTAATGCTTGATAATTGTCAAAAAACCTTTTAGAGACTTGACTTTGACTATTGACTCATTAATGATAGTGCATGTAATACTAAAACAATGAAATGTTGACTTAACACTTGGCATTTAAAATTTGTAGGATATCGAGTTTGCTTAAGCAAAACAACAGAGCAGGATGACCTGTGACTTGGTCTTGAAACAGTCTCTTTTTAAGGACTATCTGTTGGTTAGTGATGGCCAGTCTGAGGTTGGTAAAGGTTCAGTACCTGAAACGCTGAGTCTGGTGGTGCAGGGGCCCCGTGTAGCGGCGGGCAGCAGTCTGGTAGAGCTGAGTCAGTAAGGCCTGGCCTGTCTTCTGGCTGGGGTTGTTGGCGAACTTGACAGTGATGGGCTCAGCGGCACCCAAAGGCTTCTGTCCGTTCAGACCTTTGATGGCCTCCTCTGCTTCATTTCGCTTGTCAAACCGGATGAAGCCCACTCCTCGTGATATGCCTGCTCCGAATAAGAAAACAGACCAATGTTACTACCTTGGCATCAGCCACTCTTGCTGCCCACAAGTCTAATTGGCCTGACTTGGATAGATAGAGTTCATCCAGATAGAGTGTCAGCATGAGAAGTGAAATAAGGCTATACCTGTAACTTGGTCCACTAAGATGCGGGATGTGATGATGCGACCATATTGGGAGAACAGCTGTTCCATGTCTTTCTGGCTCATGGTCTTGGGGAGTCCACTCACATAAAGGTTGGCATCACGAATAGAAGCCGAGCTTGGCCGGGCATATGATACCTATAACACCCGAATAAAATCAATCAGTAAGTGCATTTTATCAATATACAATACCCCTAAATCACATTAGTCTCAGAGGGCTTAAATCAGAGAAAAACAAAGACTTCAAGTTAAGGAACATGTGAGAAAGACCTGATGTAAGTGGACCGAGTTCCCAAATAGTAACCAACAGTCTTTATATAACTGATTTCTTCTTATTCGTCATCTCCACAGACCCAACTCCGCTCTTTGCTATCTGTGGACTTAATCAATGCCTTTAAGCTCAGACTAAGCCACAATGAGACTGTCACAGACACGCAGAGATGTATTGTGACCATTACCCAAACTGATACCAATCATCAGTTAACAAGCCCAAGTGTCAACTTTGTTTTTCCACTGAAAAACATCAGCCTTAGTCGATATATTTGCCTGAATTCACCAGTGACTTAATTAGTGCACAGCCATTTTTGGTGCGTCTGTGTTTATATCCCTTATGGTTTACTTTTGGTCTACTTTCAGAACCTTTTAGATCTAGTACTGCCGAGGAAAATCTGATTGATTTTGAAAGCCATGCACATATTCTTGTTATTGTGTTTATGGGAGCGTGTGAACACATGTGTGGTAGATAATCCAGTTCAGTGCATTGTTGGGAGCGCTGTGTTTGTGTGTGATGGAGAGACAGAGTGAGTGTTGTCTGAGATAGGCTGAGCTGCCCTCCCTGTCCTGCCTCCTTCCTTTGTCTCTATCCTCTGGGGGAGAACAGCTCCACTGGCAAACAGCAAACAATGTAAGTGCATCACAAGACTTGCAGGATCCTTGACAACTTATAAACACACTGCTCACACACACACACGCAAACACACACACACACACACACCCACACACACACACACACACACACACTCACGCTCACTGTTTATATGCATATGTATTAGTTTTATGAATATAAATGTCCATGAATTCTACTACTTTTTTAGAAATAGTCGTAGCATTTAAATTATATTGTGCATCGGCACAAAGAAAGCATATTACATGTATATTATCTTTCAGATGAATACAGGTGTTCTGATTTCATCCATCAGTACTTAGCACCAGTGTAATTGTGTACACAGACAGACAGTATGAGCAGGAGGGTTGTGTGGTGCAGTGATTAGGGTGTTCTGGACGAGTCAGGGGGGAGTTGCTGTGTTCAGGGAGCAGAGGCTGCCCTATAATTAACCCTCTCCCTGTCGCTCCCACAGTACAGATGGTGCCTGAAGCCCATATGGCCTCTAATCCTGTCATTGGCATTCTGCTCTCCGAGCTACCCCCTACACTTCTACTGTTGCCCCCTCCCTCACAATCTCGCCCCTCTCCATTGAAGCTTCCCGAAAAATCAGAATGATAAAAGTATGGTGTTGCTACTACTACAGGAGTTATTTTTAAATTTGAGAGTAAATTATAAAGAAGTAATTATAGACCGAGCGATCTATGTATAGATACATCACATAATTAATGTCATAACATAAGATTAACAATAAATTATAATAATTGGCATGATCATTTCAGCTACATGGTTGTTCCAGAGTAAGAGTAATTTATCTTGTATTTGAAAGCTTACGCATACTGTGAATCAATATTATGTACAATACAATATGTGTATTTGTTCTTCCAAAAAAATCACCAAATCCAGTACTTAGGTTTGCCTGGACCTAGCTCATTGTTTGTCAGTCATAAGTCAGAATTAACGCCCCTATTCATGAACAGCTGTTGGAGGTTTTCACCTGCTCTGCTCTCTCAGAGATTTGATTTTTTCCATCCTGCAGTTTATCTCAATCTTTGATCTACTTTGATCAGGTTGGGGGGATGGAAGGAAGTAGCGTTTAATGGTATGCCCCCCTCTTTCCCTCATCTGATTTTGGGACAAAGAAGCCCCCTAATTAGCCCCGATTGGAGGCAGATGGGGTAACCTGGACTGACCCTTGTGCACCACAGTCAGGCTTCCTAATTACATTTCCATCACAATAACCTCTGCGTGCTGTCCGCCCCTTGCTTTCTGACCTCCACTCTCGCCTTCTCTTTTCACCCTTTCTCTCACTTGCTTTGTTCTACCCACCGCTCCCTTCTGCCTCCTCCTCCCCATTTTCCTCCCCTCCCTCTGTCACGTCTGTCACCACCTCTCTTAACACCCCCACCTCCCCACCCCACAAAATCTCTCTCAGAATCACTTCCTTTCTTTTTGTCTGGCACGCCATCGAGAATCAAAAAAATGAAAAGTGAATATTGTAGAGAGTCGAGGTCTGCTCACCTTGATTGTTTTAGTCTGTAGTTTGAGACCATTGAGCGTGTTGATGGCCTTGTCTGCATCATTTGGATCCACATAGTTTACGAAGCCATATCCCAAACTCTGACCTGGAGACAATGAAAGAGGCATAGTGATGTCAAACATTATCAAAACCAATTGAAGCGCAAATCTTTTTTTCAATGTGGACAGAGCATTGTACCTGTTATCTTGTCTCTGACTAGCTTGCAGGACTCAATCTCTCCGATGCTACCAAACAAACTTTTGAATTCTTCCTGGGTCATGTTCTGAGGCAGATAGTTAACGATCAGGTTGGTTTTGCTGTCGTCCGTGGAGCCGTTGGTACTGATGACTGGACCGTTTGGCAGACTGGTTCCGCTTGGACCGTTGGACACCTGGGTTTCCATGGTGCTGATTATCTGCTGAGGAAGAGGGTGGAGTTAGATTCATAATTCACAGCAACACACAAAAGGACAGTGGCGATATGTCTTTATAAATATGCGTATCTACTCTTTAACATACGTTCAGCATACTATAATACAAATACAAATAAAAGCTACACACACAGACTGTCCAATTTGTCACTGTCAGAAGCAAAGGAAAGGTATCAGCATTGCTAAAATAGAGATGGATACAAGGTCTGATTTATCATCTCCCCTCCCCCCCTTTCACCCCATCTTTCCAGCTCTCTCGCTCCCTGCCTCTGGTCCTGCAGATGTCACAGTCCCTTTTTCCTTACTCCTCCCCTCCCCCTACTCTCTTCCAGGGTCAAACACCATTACATCATTACACAGGGATGGATAATGGTGATGGTGGTATGTGAGGCTGGCGAGAGGCTTGGGGAGATAGGGGAGGCAGGGGCTGAGATGACGGACAAAGGGGAGAGCGACAATGTTAAATGGATTTCGTGCTACAATAAATGAGGAATAACACGGTCTGGTAGTAACATAAGTCAGGCTTACACATTTGTTCTTCTGAATTTGTTAAGGTTTCTTTGTGGTCAGCTGACTTTTATTTTTGTAGGTAGAGTAAGGGTGTGGGTTAGTGCACAGTATAGTGTTTGTGTCTCTTGTGTTGCTCTGGAGTACACCGTGTTGCTTGATTTGATCCACAGGGGATTCTCAAGGAACATCTGTGTGGTCAGAAACAAAACTTCCTGCTCCACTTTCCCTTTCCCTTTCATCACACTCAGCACCTAGTTCTCTGTCTCCGAATCATGGAAAATCATAGCTAGCAAATTCTGTTTTTTATGTAAAACAAAGGACAAAAAATTTAAAGTTAAACTGATGGTGTCATTGCTTAGTGTGATGTTGATGCTAGAGCTGTACTGATTTGTACGGCTGTTTGAATTCGATCTATCTTCGGTGTACAAACTGAAAACCTGCAACAGTTTTGGACTATTTTAATTTTACATCCTACTTTATGATGCACATGTTGAATATAATCATATGCAATATTTTCTTCATTTGCATCTGAATTATTTTCATGTTCAAATGTCAGATTAAATATTTGACTTATTTCAATTGTCAAAGTAAGTAAGTATTCATGTTTAGAGTTTGTTTCTTCTTGTTGACCCATGCAACTAATATGGTCCTCAATAACACTGCATACTGTATGCTGTTGGAACTACGGTACATATCAGGACCTGCATTCCTTTTCACAAGTCTAGATAAACAGTTTTAATGTGTATGTATGGCCAAATTGTCAAATTGTGTGTTTGAGCTGTTGTAGAACTGTAAGTCGTGGGTGTTATGTAGGCTATGTCAATAGGATTGAATGAGTCTTCTCTAAACTCTTGGGGTCTTACAAAGTAGTCCAAAGCAACAAAGACTTAATTAATGAATGTTCAGAATTATTTCAAGATTATATTCAGGGAATGTCCTGACTTGATAGAGGAATAGGTGTCACTGAACCACATAAGCATTATTTCCAAAAGAAATATTTACCTGGCAAATAGCTCCTATAGCTTTTTGGATCATGTTCTCTGATAACGCAAAACCAGCTTTATTTTAATGCCCAAAGAGGGGTGCTCCCTAAAGTATTTTTTCTTTATTGGTAACTTAGTAATGTTCACTGACACAGATGAGGACTTTCTTTCAGGTTATGAATCTCATTCAGTGTGAAAATGTGGGCTTTCACAGTTCCCTGTCTCTTGGAAATCCATCAACCTATTGTATTTGTATTGTGCTCTGTTTCATTGTTATAACTAAATTAATTTCTTCAGGTATATTTTCAGATCTATATGCCATTTTATGTGTTCTCTCTCCATTTCTAGCATCCGCCAATGGGTCTGTCTAACCTGCCTTTTTCCCTCGTCTCTGTAACCTGCCGTCTTGCTTTGAGCCTCACCTCGACTCAGGTTGCCCAGGTAACAGCCTCTCAAAGACTGCATTGTTTCTAATGGCTGAATGGCTTTCTTACTTTAAGCTCAGTGTGTGTTTGTGTCTGCGCCTATTAGGAACAGATATACAGGTCAGGCAATTTTCCTCCATGTATTAATATTACACGGCTTTGCAGAGGAAGGGAATATCAGTAAGATGAATTGATTATGACAAGGGTTGATAAGACAGCCTAAATATAAAATACTTCAAACATACATCTCCACACAGAGGGAGGGTGATGTAGAATAGCAGTCTTCCATGTGAAGAGTTTGATGCGAAGCTAAAATGTCAGTTGAGTGTAAGTTTGGTGTTTTTATAAATGATGATACGAGTAAGGTGTTGACAGAAAAGGTGGAATTAAGCTTTTATGTTATATTTATTGTAATATTAACCTAGTTCGTTGTTGAGTGATGTGATGCATTTGACTATCAGAAATATGAGCGAGTGAATGTGTCCCAAATATGACAAAAGCATTTTGAAGGGGGAAAAAAAACACATATTAGGGCCAACGGAAATAACCCTCAGCATGGCAGAACACACATCCCCAGTGAACAGTGTGAAGTTATATAATTCACAGAACCACTGAGTAAGGGCTGGACACTGAGAGTGGCTGACACAAGCAGCAACTAAGACTCTTTTTTTTCCACAGAAATAGAGAGAA
This sequence comes from Seriola dumerili, assembly GCF_002260705.1. Classification (NCBI taxonomy): domain Eukaryota; kingdom Metazoa; phylum Chordata; class Actinopteri; order Carangiformes; family Carangidae; genus Seriola; species Seriola dumerili. The sequence continues at coordinate 2,410,648 of NW_019174299.1, read as the reverse complement.
ACAGCATACTTTGAAGTTTTTTTTAAAACAAATTGAAAATATAAAAACCTCAGAGGATTGTTTCATCTCTAGGCTGTCACATTTCATATTGTACACCAACAGCAAAAATCAAATAGTCTAGAGTTTGGTTGGCAGTACCCTAATTAGAAGAGACAATAAGTCATTGTGATGTTGTAGGGAGGCCTACAACAGCATGAATAATCACAATATACCCAATATAGATCTTCTCCAGCTATATGCTGCAGACATTTTCAACTACTGTAGACAATAAAAATGTTTACACCTGTGGTACTTTGTAACCATGATGTCCAACGGTGTACATATGACCCAGGTCTTTTGTTGCGTATCATTACCCCTCGCATCTCAACATATATCTGTATCAAATAAGGATGAAAACATAAAAATAATCTTTTAAAAAAATCTTTAAAAATTTCTAAAAGATTCCAGTTGCTAGGGTGGCACTATGTCCCCCACACTGCTTTTTTTCTATTTTGGGGTTCTGTGAGATCTCCCTTAATATTTAATGTACTGCATCAGCATCGCCTACACATGGTCCCAGACTTGCACGCAAACAAGAGCCCTGCCTCCCCTGCCAAACACATGAACCCAGACTTGCACGCAAACAAGAGCCCTGCCTCCACTGCCAAGCACATGAACCACCTACACTGTACACTATTAAATTACAAAACGCAGGAGCATTACATGACTAAATGTAAATGCAGTCACTGTTCTCTGTCTTCTGATGCTTATAAACCGCCTTCACAATTAATTTCTACTGCGAATGCTACATGTTACAGTGCACCAAGAATCAACAGAAAATACATTTGAATGGCAGTGCAATATAACATGAGAGAAAAGGATGTGGTCACCAACTATATTCTGTTTTGGCATGAAGTCCCAGCAAGGAAGATAAGTGTTTGATAATTGCTTATTGTAGAAGTAAATGTTTGCTGTAGGTTGTTATATATTACTTCTATTTGTGTAGAAAAACTAAACATCAAAGTACACAGTAAAATATATATATATATTGATATATTTTTTGAATTAACAATGATGACGAGGATTTTCCTTTTAATATATAACCTTGTCTCTAGTCCACAATATAATGCATTATATAAAGATTTTTTTTTTTTCTGGAAGGCATGAATCAAAACTGAACGCTAGGCTGAAGTGTAAATGAGCCTTCTAAATAACACAGATTACAGGATTATCCCAAACAAAGGGCATTAGCCACACTCTCTGCAGCTTAAGGGATCATGGTGGCAGCTGTAAAACAACAGGACGACAGGAGTCACAGCTCATGTCAGCCATGCACTGAGGCTCCCTCCTATTCTCCGCTCCGCAGACTAGAAATAAAAGATTTCTAAAAGATTCCAGCTCTGTGAGTATGGGCTGCTTTGATAAGATGGGAGCAGACAACGTCAAAGGCTCGGGGAGACAAATCTGTCTTGCGAGTCCTTGTAGCATGCGGGGCGCTATCCAGCGTGCTGAAAAAGGGAGTGGCTTTCGGACGGTCTCATTTGAGGCCACAGAGGCCCGTGAATACAGCAAAGATCACCGACTGGTTTTATTTTATATTTTGTAGAATTTTCAAACGTTTGAATTGGAGTTACTAAGAAAAAAACACACCTTTGTGGCTATTTCATATGATGCAGATGCACAAGAGAATCCCTCGATTTCCCTGTCTTTCTTATTTAGACCTTTTTAAAAGGCAGGACTTGTGAGCTCTGCAGGCATTCATGAGCCGGAGCGCCTTTTTGCTGAATAAACGTATTGAAACGACCAAACAAAAGAGCCACCCGTTCCTCCTCTTCTCTCTCGCAGAGGCTATGGCAGCACTATGAATATTAATGTAAACAGTGGCGCTTTGTGTTGTGGCCAGGGGCTGCAGGACTCTCCGGGAACAATGGCTGTTACAGTTGCCAGCCCCGAGTCAAAAATCCCATGATAGGTCAAATTAAAAAACACCAAAAGAAAAAACACCGATCGTAGATATTTATCTCTTCGTGTGGATCGTTTTCCCCGACAGAATGACTAGACTTGTGTTTAGTGATAGTTGTAATTCAAAAGCTGGGTAAACTGGCTTTAACTCGGCGAGCGTTGAGCGTGTATAAGGCCAATAACCACCATTATTATTCATAGAAATATATATTATCAGAGAATATCTTGTTTTTTCCATAACCCTCATGAAATTATCAATCAACACTATCGCCAGATTGATGTACCCTCTGCAATTAAATGACGTGATCAATATTTGTTTCCTAAAAAAAGATTATTGTGAGGAAAAAGTGGATTCATTTAGCTGTCTCAGAGATGGAAGGTACACCCTCTTCCTCTTTCTGCCCTTCAGGCTTGATATTTGTTGCTGATAATTAGATGAAGACATGGGCAACAGGAGGCAAATCACCGCTTACATAATTGCATTTAACGTCTCATGTAAGTTAGACAGATCATGTCTTAACTGTAAAAATTTAAGGTTTCGTAAGCATTTGAATGAGTTTATTTTGAGGTGGTCTAAAATGGCCTCTAACCTTTTAAATCACGAGCCAATAAGATTTACGTTTAAATTCTATACAGGCCCTGCAGTTTTTCCTTGATCATCAAACACCTGTTTAGACTGGTTTACAGTGATGGCCTCGACTGTCCTTGTCCTTGAATTGTGTAAGTGCCTTGGAAAGGTTATCTGACTCAACGCTTTTATTTGCTTGGCACTGCGGTACAGGCATGGAGGACTGCGGACCATGTGGAGGAGAGCTACAGCCTCTGTCTGTGTGACACCGTCTAGGCCTGCAAGGGACAATAGGTACAGTACAGCAAGGAGAAAATCCAATGAGACTGGAAATGGAAATGTGTCAAGTGGATAGTTGGAGCCTCACAGATGATACAACAGCGTGCTGTCCACATCCATTTTGCACATTTTTTTTCCCCGAAGCAATATTCTGTCCATTTCAAATTCAGAGAGACGAGATCTCAAAAGTTATTCATGACTCTATATTTCGAGGACCAACTCAATCTCTCACATCCTGTTCTTTCTCTGGGTTAAATAATTTATGCTGAGTTCCGACTATTATTAGTCGTAGACTGAACAGACTAAACATTAAATCATATGTAGATATTATCCCACTATAAATTAATAATTCCCTTAAAACTAAACGTATAAAATAGTTTAGTGATTTTTGTTTATCTCACTTTATTTTTTTTTAACACCTGTCTGTAATTTTGAGGTTAGACCTTGAACAGCATCCACGCTGATTCCCGGTTTATTAGTCATATCCTGGCTTCTAAAATTCATAGTAAATGTGTCTGGTTTTAATTGGTCTGCCTCTGTAAACTACCTGCTGTCAGCCGTACAGAGCATGTCAAGACTGAGAGCGGAGTAGGCCGTTTGACGCTCCAAGGCCCTCGTTTGGTTCTCAAGTCCAGCAGAGACACGCCCAATCCGGCCGACGGCACACAGCGAAGCTACTTTAACTACACTGCTCACATCTCCTTTCATCCGACAGGCGCAATGCAAGCATGGCCATCTTGTACGTATGCGATGTGGTACTTGGGAGGAAATGCGCTTAAAATGGAGATGTCCGTGCGCGTCCTTACTGTCGCGGCCTCTGAGGTTTCCAGCCCATTTACTCGGTTGCATCGCAACGAGAACCCTGAGGAATTTGGACTTTGTCTGATTCAATGCAAACCAATGGATGCGTAATCTCCCTCCTCCCCCCTCCCCCTCTCGGAGTGACTCGACCCTTTTTTTTTCTTTGCCTTGCTGGATGGGCCCTCAGCCTCCGAGGCATCGTGTTTTGTCTCAGAAACTCGTCTCCAGCATCCTTGTGCTGCACCAGGCAAAGAAAGCAAGTCCTCCCCCCACTGAACCCGGCGCCTCGTCGCCTTTCCATCACTGTAATCCTGCGGAATTCCTAAACCTTAACTCGCGCATCATTAAGGAAATATATTCACAGCTGCGACATTTAGGCGGTCGGAGTGGTTGTGATACTGAAACGTAAAGCCCGTGCTGTCTAAAATGGCAGGATAAAGACTTTATCCATGGCTGAGGATGACTGCAGGCAGGAGCGCAGCCGGCATGGCGCATCACTCAGTATGAGAATGCTAATTGCCACTATCGATCGTTAATCTTATCATAATAATATGGCATTGCATATTGGACAGGATCATAGGACACTAATACCAAAGCTCCTCTGTGTTTTGGCATGTGCACACAGCCACGGAGCTCTATTTAAAATGATATTATTCTCCACTAAAGGTACATCACTAGGAAAGATGTGAGATAAATCTGTGTATGACTATATCACATGTGTACATGTAGTTAACAGCACATCCAACACAAAGGACTGACAAACCATGTAAGCATGCTGCTACCACATCCCCTCCACAAATATAAAAGAAATAGAGTAATACGTACAGTAACCATTCTTGACGTACAATGAAAGAAATCTAGGTCCTTCTTTGCACTGGTCTTGAAGCTGAAGGCTGAGTCTCTATGTGCTCTTCGGCCTTTATGTTATATGGCCCTTATGTTCTGTCAGGAGTCCAAATTAAAAGAAAAAAAAAAGAAAAAAAGGAAAAAAATACAATCTTCGCCAGGGGATCTCAGCCCTCTGAGATTGTAGGTGTCCTCTATAGGATGAAAATGAGGAGAAAGGGGTTTTCTACTGGATGATGATGAGGGAGAGCGTTCTCTCCGTGTGGCGTGGGCGATGGTTCAGAAAAAAAGAGAAGCAGTGATCCTCAGCAGGGTGTGTCCAGGGGAGGGTGTTCTGGTTCTGCTGTTTTTGTGTGTAATTCCCTGCTCCTCTCGCAGTGTCCTTCTGTGCCTCTGCTGCAATGTTCTTCTTTTATGCGTCCTCCTGGCTGGCAGAGCGCGCTGCTGATTGGCTAATTGTGCAGGGAGGGTACTACATGGCAGCCATTGCAATGCGCTCCTCTCCCATTATCCCCTTCAGGAGAGATCACCAAGAGCCCCCCCCCACCACCACCACCACCACCACCAACACCACCACCCCACCCCACCCCTTCCCTTCCCTTTTCCATCCCTGCCCTTCCATCTCTCCACTCCCTCCTTCTCGCTGCCCTTCCTTTCTTCCTGCCCCCCTCTTCACACACACACATGCAGAGTGGAGTGAATAGGGCTCCACCTGCACTTTCAGAACAGATGGGTGCAGCAGAAGACAGCGGACTTGTCTCTCTCGTTCCCCACACTTTGCACTCACTTCTCCCTCAGCACAGCCCCTTCCTTTCTCTCTTATTCTCCATTTAGGCCTGTTTGAAACCATAGCAAACAACTTCACTCCTCAGCCCTTTGTCTTTGAGAAGAAAAGCGATTTTAAGTGTAGGTCGGCAGACTTTCTGAGTCCACATTCTCCACTGATAATCACAGAGTTACAATAATGGGAAAAAGAAGAGACAAAATATGCAATAATTGGGTGTGAATTGTGGCTACAAACAAAGCATTAAATCTATAATAAGACCAAGGAGTGGATGATTTCTGGACCTCTCATATGCAAGGCAGATGGCTAGCTGTAGGGTCAGGTGCAGACATGAGAATAACAAATTAGATGCCCCCTGAATTAATTTATGTCCATTCAATGAAAAGTTGAGGAAGGTGCAGTTGTAGCTGTGATCAGGCTCTGCTGAATGAATGAATCTTTTCCTTGCTTTATGAACAGAAATGTGGCCAGCAGTGTTTTTTGTCTTACTTTATACAACATCCCAGGACCCACTATCCTCTTCCTGAGGAGTTCTCATCCCTCTCTGCCCACCTCCTGCTGCTCCCTCCTGTGTCCCTAGCTGTGTGGTGAGTGCTCACTGAGACATGCTGTTTGGGCTCATCTATAATGCATCCCCTGCCCCGGGACATCATGTGTGACAAATGACCTATTTCTGTGCAGACCCCCATAGGGCCTTGACCTGGGGGGTGGAGGGGTGGGGGGTGGGGTGGGGGTGCGTGCGAGTGTGCGTAAATCAGTGTATGTTTGTTTATTTGTGTATGTGAATGTCTGTGGTTGCTGTTGATGTGAGGAAGTGAGGTGGTGAAGAGGGGTTGCTCTCTGTATAGGATGAAAAGCCCCCTGTGTGTTTTTCATCTGTTGAGGAGTGGACAAGTGGAAGCTGATGTGAGCACTCCTGCTACAACAATCAGTTTCTCTGCTCTGCTCTCCCTAACTGACCTTGAGGAGTCCTCAGATGTCTCTGGCTGTAAGGAATGATGGTGCGAGGGACGAAATAGTTTGCATTATTGACACTGGCCACTTGCCTTTGAAGGATGTTAGTCTATAATCAGATGAAGATATAGCACAGGACACCGAAGTAACTAATTTCCTCATTCTGTACGTCTCTCGTTGTTTCTCCCACCTTCCAGTCCCGACTGCCCAATCGCTCTTGTATACCCTTTCTCCTTTTCTGTCATTGTCCTGCAGTTCTTTTCTAGTCAGATTCTGAACATGGGCCCTGTCTGATATTTTACATAATTGCCTTACATAAGTAGCAAGCTCAACTCAGAGCTTGGATGATATTAGTGGAGATGAATATTGCATGAGGAAAGCACTCGTTAAGCGTTAATAAGAGGATAGAGATGGAGCCCCACTGTCAGTCTGTCTTAACCCCGCCCCCACCGTTCTGTCAAGCAGTGACTCAACTCAGCTTGGATGCGTTGGAGCCTTTGAGTCAGTTTGTTAGAGAGGGAGGAATAGTGTCCGTGTGCCTGCACACACACACACACACACACACGTGTGTGTGTGTGTGTGTATGTGTGTGTTTCTGCCGCTGTGTTTGGATGTCTGAGAAGAGACGGTGAGATTCGGTCATTAGGTGCTTGTGTTTTTTCCGTCTTTGTTTGCTGAATAAAAGCGGCTCTTGTAACACAAAGGCACCCAGGTCCGTCAACTGACTGCAGCCCCACTCACAGTTCACACTTAATGTGAATAAATGGGCTTAATTGTGGCCCCTCATTAGAGCCCTGGTTAGTAGCACAGCAGCTGAATCCTCCCTGTGAGTAAGAGGGCATTTGAAGCGCCAATTGTACATTACTGAATCAAAGGATCAAGCATTGGTTTTACTTGAAAGCCTTTTTGTTATTCTACTGATTATTTTCTTATTGTTAAAGGTTCCTCCACTAGTGGTGATTAGGAGTCTTGTTGCAGTGGTCCTTTTCTCTTGGCATATCGTGGAATGCTCCTTGGTGCCAGGGGGATGAACTCACAGACGAAACATACTCAGCACTGCTACCTGTACAATTATCCAAGAAAACATGTTAGAAGGAACATAGAAGTGCACACATTCTGCTTAGCCTTCTTAGTTTTAACTGTACAATTTTATTTATAAAGCATTTCCATAAAATCCATATGCCAGTAGTGTGTGAATTTCTAATTTATTATGTATTTGAACTCAGGCTAGTACATCTATAATGATACAAAACCTTGTAAATTGCAAAGCCCCTTTAGGTCTGAATTCCTTACCCTCATCTCCATTATTCTCGTAGTCTTGCATCAAAATGAATGCCTGTTGCCATTGCCCTGCGGTAAGATAGTGGCCCGTGAGTGTGTGAGGGAGAGAGGGGGAGAGAGAAGGAGAGTGAGAGAGTGACACTATGACACTATGACAGTGTATCTGGGGGATGGGTAGGATGAATCAGCCTCAGGTCTGGTTAATTCAGTGGTCTCTCCACTAGGCCTGGCTCTTGGCAATTCAGGGTTTTGTGGCAGCAGCAGTGAAGCAGTTTTTGCTTTCAGGAAAGAATCCAAAATTAAATTAGCCTCTTTTTAAAAGGACATTTGTTGATAATGGCAACTGGCCTAATTCAACCCTTTATGTATGATTTTGGCAATTTTCTTGTGGTCTCCCTCATGGGTTCACTCTTGCACTTTCTCTCCGTCTCTCTCCTCTCTTTCTCTCTATATCTTTCTCTCCCTCTGTCTGTCTGGATGTGTTGTCTCAGGGCTATTATTAGAGTAGACAGGCTGGTGGGAGGAAGTCTCTGAAGTAGACGCTCTTGTCATCTTTTTATTTATGGATTATATTTTGCTTTCCGTGTGCCTGTTTAATTCTTTGTGTACGGTTATGTGTCTTTTTTTTTTTTTCCATTGCAGAACGGGATATGTTTAAACTTTCAGGCAGGAAGACTCCACATTCTTATCATTTGATTAAAGGAAAACATGCATATGCTGACACATATTAATACATGTTAATGATAGGATTATCTGTGCCACATCTGTATCTGCATGTGTGTATGACTGTTCATGTGGCTTTGAGGTGGGGTGATGCAGGACTAACCTCCTTTGCCGAGTCCATGTTTTACTCAAAACCTTTTTAAATATAAAGCTGTGGTTATTAATCTTTCATTTTGTCCTGTCTGAGTTGGTATCTAGGGAGAGACCTTAAATACACAAAGCTCTTAGACATTCTCTTTGTTTTTCTCTCGCTCCTTTTCCTGCCGCTCTCTTTCTATCTGACATGAAAAAAACACACAAGTGACAGACACAAAACGAATAGATGAGGTGCAAGTATGCCTGTTCCTGTTAAGCTGAGCTGTTTTTAGCCTCATGAACTGTGTACATGCCCGACTTTTGATGAACAACAAATAATGTAAAACACATTTCCTGCCCCAACCTGAAATGTTCTCAGTGTACTTTCATGTAGAATGTCCTGTATTTACTCGGCAGAGAAAAACTAGATTATTGAATAGATAACATTGGCTGTCCAAAGGGGATATGATAATGTTTCCTAGAAAAACTCTGGTTCATCCATTACACTCTATTTTCTCCCCCTCCATCTTCCTCCTTCCTCCTCTCCTCTTTCAATCTCTTGCTCTCTCTCCCTGTAGTCCAGCTCTCTCCCCCTCATGGCCCTCCCCTGTTTCAGTAATAGGAGACTTGAAATCAATAGCACATTAGTCTGGCCGGAAACTCTTGTGGAATTAAATATGAATGACTGAGATTGCAGCTCTACCTGCTGCTGAGAGAGATGCATGATGGCTCTTGGGGATATGGGATTTTTTTTTTTTCGTTCCTCCCTCCAGTAAACAGTCAGGCCATTTTGTGCTGTTCTTACAGCTTTCCGGATCACTGGGCTACCTTGTTTTGTCGGCGATCAGTGTGCAGCACTACGGACTCTGATAGGTATTGTTGGGGTCGTCGTTTTGTCTTCAGCACTGAAGAGTGACCAGTCCGATAGCATAATTTGATAGAGCAAATGCGATCGTGGACGTCACAAAGCCGCGACAGCTCAGGAGGCAAGAAGAATCAACCGGCCACACCCATCCTCCAAACACAGCAGCAGCAACATTTGAATATGAAAGAGCTCGCTGGTTATTAGCAGATTGCATCTTACTTTTTTCAGTGTTTCCTCCAAAGACATTGTGTGCCTTCTCTTTCATTTAACGATCATATTCGCTGCTCTGTACATTCAATCTGGAACTTTTTACATGCAAATTTCGTTACTTGGTAGTCTTCCATTTTCATTTACTGGTTCACTGTGTAAAGTGGAATAATTTCCTTTAACATGCTGTTTGGCTTAAAAGCATAATTTGCAAGGTGGTTGGAGAGTGCTGGCTGGTGGGAGGAAGGTAATATGAGACAAAAAGCCACTGCGTATGCTTCTGGGAATTGGTAGAGGCTTGGGCACCAGTAAGCTAATACACGTAGATGATATAGACGTAGATGTATTTGTGAGCTATATTTCATCCCATCAGAGATGAAACGGTTTGTGACAGATGGAGTGATATTGTTCCCCTGTACGGCCCATGAGTGCGGCCCCTCCTGTTTTCCCTCCCTGACAGATGTAGGGGGAGGACCACAGTGCACTCTTCTTTCTTTCAATTGATTTGGGTGCTTGAACCCTTAGGGACTGGAGGATGGTGTTGGGATGGGGGTGGTAGTAATGGTGATGGGGGTTTAGTCATTTCCTGCAGCACAGAACCTGTAAAAAGTCTATAGCAAGTGCTGTAAAGAACTCATAAACGTATTATATGCATATATCTGCATATACTCAAACGTGGAGCGCACTAATAGCAGTGTGTGCTCTGTACTGAGTGGAGCTGGAAGGGAATATTTCCATAAATCTTGGTTAGTGAGTGGCAGCAAAGCATGCATCCATGCATGTAATGTAGGCAGAGGAAAGTGAGGCTGTTTTGTTTGATTAGCTGAAATTGTTTCTAGGACAGTGGAGAGGTGAATACCAAGAGCTGTAGGTTGGTGTGTAATTAAGCAGACTTTTAGTGATTCAGCAAAGATTACCTTTAACCCCCACCCCTCCAAAATCTGACTGTAGGATCAACAGAGGAGACTTAACAGCTGTTTTGTAGCAGATGTGCCCTGTTGCTTCACCTCAGTCTCTGTCCCGGGAGGGGAAAGGTCAAACCATGGGTGGAGGATGAAGCAGAGACTCTCCTGAAGATGCTACATGTTGATGCTTTGAGAGAAACAAACAAATGAGCATCTGCCTGCCCCTTCTATAGCACGCCACCACAGGACTGAGATTAGAATTAGCATTATTGATTACAATACTCAGTCTGGTGTAATTCCTCCATCCTGCTTTAAGAGCAGCTGAACTAGCAAGATCTAGAAAAACCTATGCAATTGTTTTTTTACCATTAAAGTTTTATATCACATTATCTACCTCAGGAAAGCATTATCTTTTATCTTTCTTTTAAATAATTATTGCATGTATCTTTTTCCGCTTTTTTGGTTATTGTTTTTTCCTTTTTATCTGAAAGACAGATTGTGGGTTTGTCCTTCCTTTTTAGGACTTAATGTTGTTAAAGTTTGCACTGCTGGCAGAGTAATATCCTGGAAGCAGACCCCAGTAAAAAGTGGTTAATGATTTTAATAGGACTCCCTGGTGGGGAGGGATAGAGAGGGGACGTGCCCTGGCTACGGGCGCGTGGCGGTGGAGCAGGTGGATGACGGGCAGCTGAGTAGTGGGCTCCGGGGGGAGGGGGGCATCCATTTTGCAGGACTCTTGGGGTTGAGAGAAACCCTGAAAAAAAAAGGCAACCCCATCTGGAACTGAGGTGGGGGCTCTGGTGTGAAAGAGATCTAGTGGGTGGTGTCTGACACTCTCTCTTTTGTTCTTTGGTAACACAGCAGTGATGGTGGTGGTGGTGGTGGTGGGGGCTCTGGCTGCCGTGGGGGCTGGGCGCTCAAACAATAGTGCCGAATCTAGGAACTGAAAGCCTTCGATGAACAGAAAGGCAAGGAAGCAGGCAGGGAAGGTGCGGACAGAAGGATAAAGCCAGCATGGGTTCTGGCCACTTATAGTACATGGGCTTTCCAACTATGCAAGGACGTTGCAATGTCACACAAACACACAGTATATCTCAGTGAATTTATATTAAAATGTTGAATATGTTAATATTTAGAAATGTATTTATTCAGGTTAGATTGATGGGATATGTATAGGATGTATGTACATATAAAAACGGAGAGAAGAACAAGATTATATTTCATTACTAAACAAATCAATTATGGAAAGCACCACTGTGCAATGAATTAGAATATGTTAGAATATGTTGAACCTTGGAGTAGCAGAGAGAAAGAACGATGAGTTTTGGCATTATGGTGGAAGAGTGCCTGTATAGGGGAAAGATGGAGAGCGTGAGCTTCATTTATTTTCATTAGCAATGTCTATGGGCCAGACCCGTGCCTGCTCTGATGCTACTCTGACTGCTGCTCCATGCATAAACATATATCCCCGAGACGTCTGTCCTTGCTCTGCTTCAGCCAAGCCTCTGTCACGCAAGGTTAATTTTTCCTCCCCTCTCTCCATTTTTCATATCTCTCCTATACAATTCATGCCATTCATCAGCCATCTCACAGAGGACGGCCCGAGTACCTGCAGCAGCTCTCCAGGGTGCTGAATAGGAAGACTGTGGGCTAGAAGGAGTGAGCGGTGGGAGGGAGGGCTGCAGCAGCAAGAATGGCTATATTAATTCTTCTTAGTAGGCATGGGGGTATATAGTGATTGCAGGCAGGGAGGAGGGAGATGTAGACCTGCCATTACAATAAACTGACAAATCCTCCATTAGTGAGAGCAGTCACTGACAATGTTATCCCTCATCTGCTCAAACAGGACAGAGAGAGGACTGTGGTAAATATACAATTTCAGACATATTTGTTTTATCCACCTTAAATAATCCACAGCATCCATTTATGGTTGTTTGTTTGAGACTTTTATAATATTTCTGTATTAATGGGCTCACTGGTGTGACTTTCAGTCACTGTTGGCCAGAAGGCCAGTAAAGACAGCTGTAGCTATTTCTCATCTCCTTGTAGAGGTCAAATTTGAAGACTGAATCTTAAACAATCACTGATGAGGCAAGGCTTTCTTTCTTCTCCAATCATGGTGAACAGCCCCACCTGCTGGTCTAGTCCCAGTGCAACACTATGTTGTCTACCAGAAACATGATATATGACAAGCAGTCCTCTAGATGCTGCTATTGTGCCTATTTTTTTTATTCAAATGAGATAAAACTTGGCATCAACAACAGGAAAGAAAGTAACGGATTAAACGTGAATCAGATAAATATCAAATCATGTTCCCCTCAGATAGGACAGGTCATGCCCAGTGGTTTTATGTGTGATGTCAGAGTCATGTAATCAAAGTAAAGAAAAACAAAACTAAAACAAGACACTGTGGGAGTAACAGAGTTCTTGGAACTTCTTTTGCCTGCTTCCTAAATTTTATACAGAAGTGAAACCTTAAACTGAAGTGGATATGCGCCATTTTCAGGTCGCTCTAAACCGGTCAGGTGAGATTTCTGCATGAACAGATGGTGGATATAGCCACCTAGGACAAGCTGGTCAAACTACTGGAGACAAACAGTAAGACCGGAAGTAAAGTGATGGTTTTTGTGGCGATTTAAATTCGAAAAGCGTCATTATCCTCGTGTGAAATTACTACACATCTATAAAATGACACTGTGAATTATACGACGTGAAACTGGTGTTGTATCGTTACGCATAACTTAATAGAGAATTTGAAAATAAATAAAATACGGTTTTATTTTTGAAGTTTCACCGGATGTAGTAAGTGCCTCACGCTACACTTGACACAAATGGCCACGGTTCAGCTCCCAGCCGCTAGGAGGAACAAGGAGGGATCTCTGCCCGGTCCCAGCGTGGAGAAGGAAGCGGTCTGAGTGTCCGCATCCCCACACACACAAGACGGGACAGAGCCAAAGCACAGGAGGAGGGAGAGTGCTTTCAGTTTGACTTCGAAGAGTTTCTTTACATGGGGACGAAAAAATGACATCTACAGCCAGCGAAAGGAGGGCGTTCGCTCATAAAATCAACCGGTGAGCCTGTAACAGAAGTTATTGTTTAACAGCTCGCAGTTGCGTGTGAGAGTGACCTGCTGGACACACGGTACATATAGCCAGTATGCTAGGGTTTCTAATGTATCACTAGCCATAAACTGGTTAATATAAACACAGCTGTACCGTGCTGGAATGAAACAAAAGTTTACTGAAGCAGTTCGTGCTCTCATAGGTGGTCTCTTACTCTTTGAAGAGTTTAATAGCCTGTGTGTGTGTACGTGATGGTAACATCGTAAGAGAGCATTGTCACCAACAATGATTGAGCTACTTAAGGATAACACAGTGAAGCGGGAGGCTAATCGAGTGATTGATTGACTAATGAATGATTGTGTCATTAGGGAGTATTAAAACCTAGTCATGCCGAGGAAAATTATGTATACATATCAAAATGGCACTAAGTGACACCAGGATGTGTTGTTATTGTGTCGTGTGAACGCCTCGCAGCATTAATGCATTGACCTGTTTCCACATGTTGTAAACTGGTTCTCCTTCTCCGTAAGAAACTGTAATACTGCATGGACTGGAAATCTATTCTTCAAATGGCTCTTTGAACAACAGGCTGTAACAACAGTCGTTTGCTGCAATAGATTTCATTTTTTTTTTACAAATGTGGCTCTTCCAAACCTCTATTTTGTCCAGGGTTGTGTTATTTTCCGAATCACCCTCATCTTCACACTTCATTTGATTGTCAAGAAACAGCTTATCCTTGCAACTCCAGAAGCCTGTGAGAAAAAACAAACAGGAGCACAGATTCTTATCATTGACCTACTACAAGTGGATATTCTTCACCCTCAGTGAAAGCTTTGCTTGAAGCATCCCTGGATTGTGGTTTTTGGAAACTTTGGACTAGGCTCCATCCCAGGGTGGACTCGTTTCTTCATCACTTTATTTATATGCCTGTTGGTCACCAATAACATATAAGAGTCTCCTGCTGCATTCCCCAAGTCCTGTCTTTCCTCTCCTTAGTGGGACCCAGACCATTGTTTAGTGCCGGATGCAGGAAGGGGTGGGAAGGGGTGTTCTAGTTATTGCAGTCGATAGCTTTCCTTTTTCCTGTTTGAAACGAAGGTGTATAGAGCTGCAGAAACTATTTCCACATTGTCTGAGGATATAGTATTGGCTCACAAAGTCTAAACATGCAGAACAGGCTACTTTCAAAGAAGGCATCATCAGGAATTTAAAAAGCGTAACTATATCTTAGAAATGGGGAGTAGAGGGCATAGGTCTTCTTTGTGCCACAGTCCTCATGTGTTGATGGAATGAAGGCATGGATCTTAGCTCTGTAATCATGAGGACAATTGTTTGGGAAATGTTAAAGCTTCTGCAGCTGTGTATATGAGAGAAACAGACAGTGTGCGGTTCTAGAGGAGCAGCTGCTTGCTGTTTCTGTGAGGGGATTGTTTTTTTTTCCTGCATTGTCTCTCTTTAAGCTTCCCATTTGCCGTTAGTTCATAAAGGCCATGGACAGAGCTCTGGCTCTGTGCCTGCTCCCTGGAGCCGGCTCGCCACCTCTCTGTGGGATCCGCTCAAGTCCCTATTCAGAACAGCTGCTGGCCTTCAGCATCACTACCAGCACCAGAAGCTGAGAACTGTAACGGGGGGGGGGGGGGGGGGGGGGGGGGGGGGGGGTTGTAGATCGTATAGGCATCTCTCTGAAAGGCAGAGGTTGAGCCATACCAGTGCAGATGAACTTTGTGCTTTTGCAATCTGAAAAAATTAAATGAGTGTGAGAGAGACTGTGTGTGAATAACTTAAAAGGGTTTTGTTTATGCACATTTCGCTTGTATGTTTTTGGAAGTGATTGTAGTTCTGGGATTTGTATTGTGGAAGTGGAAGATGCAAACACTGGCATGATTTCAAATTTATGAATCCACACATCAAATAAGTCTCGCTTTATGTTTTATTTATCTTAAACATCCCCCATCTTACCATGTTTTAGCAGCTAGTTTTCACAGTCTTGTCATGTCATGCTAATTTGTGCTTTTGTTCTCTCTTTGATTGTCTGACAAATCTTTTATATCTTTCTCTTGCTTAGAACGGTTGCTGCCGAGGTCAGAAAACAAGTGTCCAGAGAGTATGGCTCTCCTCAGCTGTCAAAGAAGCGAGGCGGTGCACACCAACCCGTGAGTCACCCTGTGTTTAACTTGCCGGAGTTTCAAGCCAGTAGGTTTGGAGCCCCAATTAGCGAGGTCAGAAGTTGGTGGGTGTAAATTTCTGAGATCGGTTTAAGTTTAGATACAAGTAAAGTAGGTGCGTGTAGTTTTAATTAGTGTTGACAGGTGGCACGAAGGCAGGTGGTTTTGAAACATGATATACCTGCTCCCACTCACCTGTGTTGTTTGACAGCCAGGCTATAGGTTCCTGCGAGAATGCTCACCCAAAATAGGGGGTCATTATATAAGGTGCTATGTTTTGGAAAATGTCTGTCTTATTACAATGATGACAGCCAAGTTCTTAATTAGTCCAACAGAAATTTTATGACATCTTTGTGGACTCTGCTGTGAACTGGAAACCCCTGAGAAACCAGACATAAGTTGTGGAAGAGAGTCTGTTTACTCATTGTAGTGTAGAAGTTCCTCATACGGGCAAAGGAGACAAGCTAACCTAGGTTTTAGGTTACTACTGATGAGGTCATTTGGTTTCATGTACTGCTCGCAGTAGTGGCTGTGGCAGATTCTGGTTTGGCTGTAACCCAAACAAAGGAAGGTAAGTTTATCACAAAAAACTGAAAACTGAAAGCGAAATGTTATCAACACACCATTTAAACACAACATTAATCTTCAGTGTCTTGTGAGCGTGTACATCTTCAGAGTGCAGGTTTTTGACAGCTGGTAAAAGTTTGTGAGTCTTTGAGTTTAGTGAGAAATGCCCATAATAAAATTACTTCACACATGCAAAATATTTTCTGTGAAACAGATACGTATTCATGATGATGTGTGATAAATAGACAAATATTGTTTTCACATGAACACCTGTCCTTTCTATATTCATCCATTTTCTGTGTTTTACATCATATATAAATCAGAAATTCCATATCTGTCTGTCCTAATAGCCTCATGTCTCCTGTCCTGCTCATCAAGTTAGGATCTGTCACTATGGCCATGTCATAGTTATTGGTACATAATATTTTAATGTTGATTGACAGTTGCCCCTGACAGAGGTGGTTGAGCCGGTGGATTTTGAGGAGTATGTGAGCAGTCACGCTCCAGCCGTGGAGCCTGGCCCACTCAGACAGCTAATGGAGTTCCCCCAGGATGACCTGGAGCTCCTCCAGCTGGACAAAGAGTGCACTACACTGGAGCCCCCACTGCCAGAGGAGGAGGAGTAAGTCCAGCTGCTAATGGCCAACACAACCCCTCATACTGTAACACACACATCCCTCTGTGCTTTTTGCACTGCCACACACACAGAAGACTAATATTACTGTAATGGAGGACAAACATCCCTACAGATAGGAACAAAGCCTTCCTCTCTGACACTGAGTGAACATAAATATTAAAAGCATGTTTCGCTTAATTATTAATGTGTTTTTCTATGAAGCTCATTGGATCCCAGAGTGAGAGAT
The DNA here is from genome assembly GCF_002260705.1 of Seriola dumerili. Lineage (NCBI taxonomy): Eukaryota > Metazoa > Chordata > Actinopteri > Carangiformes > Carangidae > Seriola > Seriola dumerili. The sequence continues at coordinate 2,393,762 of NW_019174299.1, read as the reverse complement.
GCCTTGGCAGTCTACACAGACGACTGGCTTGTCATTCAGAGAAAGTAAGCGATGTCAGCCGTGGTACCAGTTGAATTAACCCAGTTTTTCATCTATTGTTTAATAATGTGCACCACTTTTCCCTGCTCACGCTTCAGGTGATTGACAGTTACATTATTACAGAGACAACTTTTTACTTCTTTTCTTGTAGGTATCAGCGCTACAGCACCACATACACCCCTCAGAACTCTGAGCGACAGAGGGAGAGGCAGCGAGGCCTGGTCAAACAGACCTTTGAACTGGACGCCGCTGCCGCCGCCGAGCGTCAGGATGACCAGGTAGCTGATGGTCTTATTCAAAGGACTCGTTATCTTGAACATTGAAAGGCCAATCAGTTTAGGTTCATTAAAATTTTTTAATGATTTATTGTACATACAGTGTTGCCAGGAGTAAAAGCTTAAGAGCTTTATCATGCTCCTGAAACCCCTACCATTTACTACCTGGACAAAGAGATGGAGAGAATAGCCAATGAGGCGCCTTTGAGTTATGTGGTATATTATGAGTATATTCTGCTCAGTGAGGTGATCATGTGGGGAATGAGTAATAGATAATGGATATACCTTGTCCATTATGCACAGCACATTATCCATATGAATCATATTAAATAGGTAATGGGATCTATAGTGTTTTGTTCTCCTCATCTTTCAAAAACATCTTTGCTTAGAGGGAGAAAAAAAAACATGATCTCACCCCTCTGTCTCACTCTTATGTGTTTCAGGATGACGCAAAGCGGCGGTCAGTTAGCCTTGATGAGACCCCTCGGGGCAGCTGGGCCTCCAGCATCTTCGACCTGAAGAACTCCTCCCCAGACGCTCTCCTGCCGTCCGTGCTGGAACGTACAGCTGCCGAGGACATGGACCGCCGCAATACGGAGGCACGCCTGCAGGGGCGCCACAGTGACCTGCTGGGCCTGTACCCTCCCCCTGATGAGGTTTGTGTTAAACCAGACTTATCCTCCTCTGTTGTGGACCTGTGAGTTTATAATATAAATTAGTATTAGTATCATGATTCTTGATTATTACTTTGTATTAAATACAGTTTCTTAAGCTTTACCCAGTTAATGCAGGGCAGTATTTTTGGCTCAGGCCAAAATCAATAGAATTGATTACATTTTTATGAAAAACAGGCTTATTATGCTCATGGGAAAATTAGCTGTGGCCCGACATCACACAGCAAAGGCCACATATTTAACAAGTGAGGTAATTGTCTAAAGCATAATCCAGTAACTGACTGCACTGATAATGAACACTTGCCATTTCCACGAATCAGTATCCCTGGGAGAAATCCTGTAATGGGAACTTTTAGCAACAGCCACCAAGAGACTAAGTTTGTTTTTATAAGGGAAATCTTCTCCCACTGGCAGTAATGCATTTAGAAGCAAAAATGGTTTGTTTGAAAGAAGTTAAAGAACAACTTGTTAGTTTATGTTTGCAGCAATAACCAGTAAGTGGAAGAGCGCAACCTATGAAAAGCCAAATGTCATCACCAAAAAATAGTTTTCAGTATTAGCCGCACAGATTGATGGGAACTTGATATCATAAATCACTGCTTTAACACTGCGACCAGCAGAGCACTCTGGTGGAAATGTAAGTACATGCAGCTGCCATTGGTTTCAGCTCAGAGTAACATTATTGAATGTTCCCATAAAGTGAATGTGCTTGATGTGTGAAAACCCAGCCTGTTGTATGGAACTGTTTGCTTTTCTTTCCTCTGCGTTCTCCTTTTCTTGCTCCATCCTTCTTTCTTTATATCTGTGTACACACCGCCGCTTTCTCCGCTGCTACGTTGCCATGACATCTGTGTAAATGTTATGCTTGTGTGTGTGTGTGTGTGTGTGTGTGTGTGTGTGTGTGTGTGTGTGTGTGTGTGTGTGTGTGTGTGTGTGTGTGTGTTGTACATGGCCTTGTTGTCCGTGTGGCAGGATGAAGCCGTAGAGAGATGCTCTGTTCCTGAAGTGCCCAAAGAACATTGTGGCCAGAGGATCATGGTCAAGTGTCTGTCTCTGAAGTGGGTAACATTTGGAATATAACTTTTATGTCTTCATGCTCTGATTCATTATTAGAAACTTCCCCTGATATTTTCCATATTTGAGAACCACTGTATATTTTGTATTTCCTCAGATTTGAAATAGAAATTGAGCCAATATTTGGAACACTTGCCCTCTATGATGTCAAGGAAAAGAAGAAGGTATTTTATTATATATTTTTGTTACAATAGATCAGATTTTTTATTTGGTACAATGAGTAATCTTCCAATGGCTTTCACTCTGTAAAACCACTTACGTAATGCTGAGCTCATGCTCGACTAATTGAATTTCCCTTGTCTCAAAAAGGTCTAAGTGGTCTTGCGGTTTAGATCACTGAGTCATAACTGAATTAAAATCCCTTGACGTGCATTTCCATTATCATCTTTCCTTCCCCTCCCTCTCCTGCTTCCCGCTTATCTCAATCTTCCTTCCAACAGATCTCTGAGAATTTTTACTTTGACCTGAACTCGGATCAGATGAAAGGGCTGCTAAAACCCCACACACCTCACATAGCCATATCCACACTGGCCCGGTCTGCCATTTTCTCCATCACATACCCTTCCGCCGATATCTTCTTAGTCATTAAGGTACTGTGAAACCCCTGTTTTACTCTTTTTCACTGACTTAATGGGAATTATTTCTTATTGGTTCATTCAGACATTCACGTTCCCCTTTAATCAGCATTTTAAGTGCTACATATAATTACATCTAATTTGCATACACAATATCCAGGTATTGCATAATAAATAATGTGCTTTAATGTGTTGGCAATCATGTGCGTGTTCTGTTCATTCTAGCTTGAGAAAGTCCTTCAACAAGGAGACATTGGAGAATGCTGTGAACCCTACATGGTCATGAAAGAGTCAGATTCCTCTAAGGTAATGGAGCCAAAATGTGTTTTAAACTGTTGCAATGCTCAGGGCTGGCAGCCAGCACGACATGGGACCCTTTTACGGTCTGGTCACAAGCATTTCTCAATTCTGTCTGGTAGCTGCAATATTTGCTATCCTCTTTTGCCCTTCAGATCTGCTGGCTATTGCAGATATTTTAAGCTGATCAATACAATATGTTTTGATTTTGTTTTTATCACATCTTGTCCCACTTCAGCACAAGGAGAAGCTGGAGAAGCTGCGTCTGCAGGCAGAGCAGTCATGCAGTCGTCTTGGTCAGTTTCGCATGCCTTTTGCCTGGACAGCCATTCACCTTCTCAACATTGTCAGCAGTGTAGGAGGTCTGGATCGGTCAGACCCGGACTCTGACTCTGGTACTGCTGACTCCAAACATGTTCTCACTATCAGACAATGTCCCACAGGCACATACGCACAGCATTCAGCTATTGAAAGTGACAAAAGTATTGCAGAATTAACATTCAATCTTTAATTCCTTATGATTTGTCTTCCTTCCAGAGCGAAAAAGTCATGGGACATGGAATGAGAGAAAGAAGAAGGGGTTTGAGCGGATGAGCGTTGGGGACGACATGTGTAACTTTGCCACTTTCCGACCTGCAACGCTCACTGTCACTAACTTCTTCAAACAGGTCTGTCCAGGTGTAATACTTGCATCTCGTGTCGGTTTTTGTATTGTTACACTTGTCCGGACTATGATGTTTTACGTAAAGTGGCCAAATTACTCATCATTTTACTGTTGAAGCTGTAATGGCAAAAGACAAGCAACCAACTGGGACCAATTGATTTGATATGAAATAAAGCCCAGATTTGAGTTTTGAGTTACACACAACTGCCCCCTTGATTTATTGAACAATATAATAAGGAATAGAACAGATAAGAAAGCAGCTTACATTATAAAGTATAATAAATTAAGCATAAAATTCAGGCAATTTATGTTAGTTTAGTTTCTTCAGTAAAACCCATATTTGTATAGTTAAAAATATATCTCAGTTGATCTTTTAGTGTGATAAAATTATGAAATCAAATGCAGATTGTAATCTACAGTTTCCCCCAAAACAAGTGTGCTCAAATGCTTCAATCATAAGTACAATAAGTCATTATTTTGTGTGTTTTACGCAGTAGTTATACTTTTGTAATCCCAGTACAAACTGCTCTCCTGCTTGTGTGCATGAAGGAGGGGGACAGACTAAGTGATGAGGACCTCTACAAGTTTCTGGCAGATATGCGCCGACCATCATCTGTTCTGCGGAGACTGAGACCCGTCACAGGTGAGCACGACTTGCACGACTTGCACGACTTGCACGACTTCCACATATAGGTCAAGAAATTTACTGTGTCTGTAAGTATGAGTTCATGTACAAATGTTTATGGATGATTTGTAATCCCTTGTGCCTTGTTGTGTAACCATCACTTATTTTGTCCTTCAGCCCAGTTGAAGATCGATATCTCTCCAGCTCCGGACCTGCCTCATTACTGTCTGTCACCGGAGCTGCTCCACGTGAAGCCTTACCCTGACCTGCGTGTTCGCCCAACCAAAGAGGTGCAGGAGTTCCCTGCTCGCTATGTGTACACTCCACACACCACCTACAGGTGAGCGTTCACCCGTCAAAGACGCACGCACGCACATACACACACCCTGTAAGTTGACTTATAGAACAAATATTCATTCACCCTGTCACTGCACGCATGGCTCATTGTGTTTGTTTATTCTAGTTTAGGTTAAGGAAAGAGGATAGCAGGTTCTGAATTTCAAATTAAAACATTTTTATTGATATTTTTATTGTTTTGTAAAATATATACTGTAAATACAAAAACAAGCCCTCATCTTTGAGTTTTTAATATATATTAAAAATAACCCGTGGTACTGTTTGGTGAAACAAAATCTTCTAATAATTTAATAACTTTATTTGAATTTAAAAAATTTAAAAACAAAGTTTACAAAGTACACCAAGTCAAGACAAGAAACATTACATAAGAAATACACTCAGTTCATTAGGCACCTGTAACTAATGCCGTCAAATACAACAATCCTGCAGTAAATCCTAGCTTCAGAAAAGTTATAATGTTCACTTTTTATTCAGTTTTTGGTGTTGACTCAGCTGTGTGATCATTTTGGAGGGTGTAGTTTGTGGTGTTGTTGAACTGTATTGCATTATACAGAGAGGTGTTTCTGTTATTTAGCCCACCTTCAATTATTTAAATCAGGTAGACAAAGTAAAATAAACACCTGTCAATATAACAATACCCTTCAACCACAAACTGCAGCCCACAACATAACAGTAAAGTTGAATCAACACCTCTTTAAAACAGTTTCAACACAAACTGATTATTACATTATTATATAACTGACATGTAGCTAAATGTAGATGACAGCCACAAAAACAAGGACATAATCATAAGGGTGCTAGCAGAAAATATTTACCGGCTATACAGTAGATCTGTAGTATACATATCAGGGTTGGAAGGGAGTGCGGTGACGTTTCAGAGTTGAGATGTAGGTGGACCCGTCTCATTCAAAGCTGTGTAGACTGGGAGACCTCAGTGCTGAATCTTAGAACAACTATCTTATAGCTTCACTCTGGAAGAAGGAAATAAAATGGTAAATTTAATGAAATGAAAACATCAAATGGATGTTTTGAACAAGTGACTCACCATCTTCTGCAGTTTGGAGAGCTGCTCATTCTGAGTATCAATGTTCTCCTTTTGAAACTGGGTAAAATACCGTAAACCTCTCAAGATGGTTAAATTCTCCTCGGCTCTCTCCTAATAACAGTAAAAAAAGTAACTAAATTAGTTAAATCAGTGACTGGTATTCAAATATGTACAGTTGTCTGGTGCCTTTGCATTAACCAAACGTACATGTTGGCAGGCTGATGGGACAGTGAGGTAAGGGTAAGGGTTGTTTTCTTCGATCTCTAAGCTGTAACTATAAAGAGGCTTTCAGCTTTCTGTTACCTGCAGCTCTTTGATGCTGCTGGGTGAGGAGTTGTTGAGATACATCTCCAACCTTCTCACTTTTGTCTCCAGCTCCACCTCTTCCTGCTCCACACTGGCCACCCAGTCTTTAGTCATCTTGGTCTGAGCTTGTTGCTTTGCCATCTGGTCCTGTCAAAAGAGCATCTGTCCAGATTATCCTCTTCCCCCACCAACGATCCCAGTGCAGCTGGCAGCTGCCTGCCCCACAGTGTAACATGCAGCTCTCTAATGACACTCTCACTCTCTTATCTCAGATAAAAGAGTTTGATTTATCCATATACATCAGGAAAATAAATTAAAGGACCATATGATGACTTTGGGTCAAAAGAAGAAGAGTGAGGTGCTTAAGCACAGAATAGTTACTTCGGATTTTATGAGCCATGGTGTAGGTGTTTTTTTCAAATCACCAAGGACCGGCTTTGTTATGTCTGTTGAGCTGTATACCCAGATAAACACAGATGTTTAATCTGATAAACTTCCTCTATGTTCCTCTGCTTCTGCATGTTGTGGCATTCATTCTCAGTGGATATCTCTCTTGTAACAACACAACCATGCAACATCAAAGGGGACATCAGTTGTTTGCATATTTTTGAGTTTTCTTACCTGTAGCAACTGTATCACTTCTTTCATCTGTTTCTCCACCTCAGCAGCCTGCTCAGTCTGCTCTCCCAGCTTTTGGAGACTCCCCTCATGGTTCCTCAGAGTCTGGCTGATTTTCGCTATCTTTGCCTCAGTGGTTTCATAAACATAGTTAAGGGATTCGCTGAACTGTATGACACCAAACATGAGCACATTGACTTCTTCCTTTGGCGCAGCCTTCTCTTCCATCTTGCTGGTCTTGGCGAGCGGAGCTGCATGGACTGCTCCAGCCACACAAAGCAAACACAGGCCCCAGATCATCACAATACCTGACGCTTACGAACTGACTGAAGTCTTGTCATGTGTTTCACTCGGTTGTTTGTTATTGCTTTTCCAGCAATTCAGCTAGTTTGGGAGAAAGTTTGTTTGATGCAAAATCTCACAAGGAAGGAAAGCAGTAAAATTAGTATTTGTCTATCACAGCTGTGCAGAGGTTAGCATCAGAATAGCCCCTGGATGATGAGTTTGTAGGGTGGTCACTGTGCCTTTATATTGGATGTGTACATGCAAACACTGTGGTAAAACATTAGCTCAGCAGTGGTTCGATCACAGGTCTTCTCTGTGATCTCAGTGGCCTTGCCTTGAAGTTTAACCTTAAATGACATTTATCATTTAGGTCACAAACACATGTGACATACATAACTATGTATGTAGCTCTCTTGTCTTTGATACAGAAGATATATGCTTTCCAATGAGCGGTATCACAATATGTGCAGTAAGTGTTATATAATGTTATTTCAGAGTTGCATGATTTTGTGATGAGTCATGGCATCTTGACAAGTGGATAAAATCAGCTGTTTCAAAATATATGAACAAATGTTACCTCTGATGTTTGACTTGGAGAGGAGTTTAGGTGACTTTTACCAAGAAAACCCAGTCCATGGTCACATTTTTCCCACATGCTCACACAAAACTCAGTGTCTTTGGTTTTCATCAGTTTTCCAAAAGGATTGATGCTGAATTATGTGTAACATTGCTGACAAAATTGACAGCATAACAAGCTGAAAATCGGGATTGAAACATTAACCATCAGTTTTTCTTAAACTCCCTTGTGGCTTTGCAGTTTTTTTTTTCACTCTGTCCTTGTCACCTCTCACCTTTTTGTTCATTCCCAAACCAACTATGGCCACAGTTTAGAACATGATATCAGGACGGCTGTGTTCCAAAAATGTTGCTGCTGGAAGCAGCTATTGACATGATGCTGTTTTAGAAAAAGTGACATTTTCTAAATGAATCATTAAGTGCAAGGTTCAATCCCTGTGAATGAGACATTAATGTGTGCCTTGCATCATTTTGCCTTTCAGGAATCTGCTATACGTTTACCCACAAACTCTGAACTTCAGCAGTCGCCAGGGCTCGGTGAGAAACATTGCTGTGAAAGTTCAGTTCATGGCAGGAGAGGACCCCAGTCAAGCTTTGCCGGTGAGTCACAGTCAAGGGTAATCAAGTGTCATGACCGCAGGAAAATGAAATTCCAGTCACAAAGAAGAGCTTGAGGCAGTGAAATGCTATAGGACGTCTTCTCAGAAAAGCAAATGTCTTCAAAGCAGCAGATGTTATGAGCAGCAGAGCTGACAGGTCTGGTTAGATTTGGTAAGCTGCAGTAAATATTGGTCATAACTCTCATTTATTCTTGTTTGTTGAATATCCAGTGGATGCACAGCATACTGTACTTGCTTCAAGTGATACTCCACCCAAATGGACCTTTTGTGTACCAACCACTCATCCCCCCGTAGACCTGGGAAGATGCAGTTAAAAGCTATGGAGTAGTAGTTTGCTCCTTCACAAATAATGAGGCTGTTGTCACATTAAATTCAGTTACAATAGATTCCAGTGGTGACGAGCTAAAGCAGAACTAATGTCAAAATGTTCACAGGAACTTCCTTAGACCACTTCTCCAACATGATCCATTTTTTATCATCTTACTATCTACATGCTATATATTGGAAACGCCAGCTAAATATACTGCACTGCAAGAGTATTGCTTTAAAATCATTGGCTCAGGTTAACTGTTGTAATATTTCCAAATATAATAGATCAGATTTATTGAAATGTGCCTATGTAAATGACTCATCAAGTTTCACAGAAGATTTAAGTAAGGCAAGAATTACATCATGGATTCCAAGGTCAAAAAGTCTTCGGAGATTTTGCAGCTTAAATCCGATAGTAACAGAGAGACGTTTATTTGCAAAGTGAACAACAGTCAGTGAAGTGCTGAAAACATCCTGTCTGTGAAATTCTTGAATGCAGTGGCGTGATTATGTTTACAGTGCCTCCTATTAGTCATGGAACAGCTTTGTTTGTACTCTGTCATTTCGACCAGGTCATCTTTGGAAAGTCGAGCTGTGCTGAGTTCATGAAAGAGGCGTACACCCCTGTCATCTACCATAACAAGTAAGGCTGAGTCACCTGTTGACCCTCTACTGGTGCCTTTCCAACTTTTTCTTCTTTGATAGTGTCTCCCCTAAACGTTGTGTTTAACTCTTGCCCTGAAGGTCTCCTGAGTTCTACGAGGAGATGAAGATGAAGATTCCTGCCAATCTGACAGATAACCACCATCTGCTGTTCACCTTCTACCACATCAGCTGCCAGCCCAAACAGAACACTCCTCTGGAGACCCCTGTGGGCTACACTGTGAGCTCACTCCTTCAGCTGGCCCACATTTACCACATCCACCCACACACACACTTTTGCTTGAAAGCGCCGTCTGTTGTCTTACCACTGGTAAAAGATCGTGTGTCTCTCCTTTCTGCCGTCAGTGGATCCCTCTGATGCAGCATGGCCGACTACGCACTGGCTCCTTCAGTCTGCCTGTCTCGGTGGAAAAGCCCCCGCCTAGCTACTCTGTACTCACCCCTGACGTGAGTGTTTTTCAAAGAGATTATGTGAATATCAGTTTGCCTGCCATCACCTGCTCCTTTCTGAGTGTTAAGTGAGTTGGTTGTCACTCTGTGGCAGGTTCAGCTCCCAGGCATGAAGTGGGTGGATAATCACAAAGGAGTGTTCAATGTCGAGGTGACAGCAGCTTCCTCGGTTCACACTCAGGTACACATATATGTTTTCTATACCGAGCACCAGCGGAATGAGGTTAGAGTTACTGGGAGAGGTCTGATAGTTATGATAATTAATGTCAGCATCCATAGGTGTCATTTAATGTGAATTTAAACACCCTTAGTTGTTCTGTGGTAAGAAAGCAAAACTGTGGAGCATAGAGATAAAGCTAACTCAGAATTCTTTCTACATATCTTAATGTCTTAAAGTCTTCTGCAATATAAAATCAGTGCTGCCAAAGTAAAATTCGCTGAGTTCAGTTGGTGCTTAGTATTCACTGTTCTTGTACCTCTAGGACCCCCACCTGGATAAGTTCTTCACTCTCGTGTATGTTCTGGAGGAGTACTCTTTCCCCTTCCGCCTGAAGGACGTCATCATAACCGAGGCAAACATGGAGGGGGAGCTGAAGGCCAGCATAGCTGCACTGAGAGGGTCTCTGCTGGACACCTGTGTCAGGTTTTTGCACCAGCTGCTCAATAAGCTCATTCAGCTCATCGTCTACCCACCGGTCATTGCGGGTCAAATTGGTAAGTGAGTTCTGAAAGAGCGCTATACGTGAATTCTGCTTCTGAAGATCTGATGTGCACCTGGAACAAGGCTAAAATGTTAATTCTGATCAGTTAAGTCAGTGGTCCCCAACCACCGGGCCCTGGACCCGTACCATGCCGCGGCATATTCGCTGCCAGGCTGCACGGAAAGGGCGAATTAATACATTTTTTTTTATCTGGTAAAATACAACAGTTGCCTGGTAATAGGATATTTGGGGCCCAGTCACTATTAACTGCCATGTATTTATTTTCTACTTATTTTCTATAATTATTTTCTATTTTTAACTTGTATCCATTTTATATTTACTATTTCAACTAAAACCTCTCCATGGTGCAAAAAAGGTTGGGGACCGCAGATTTCAGTAGATGATGATGATGATGATGATGATGATGATGATGATGATGATGATGATGACGATGAACATTTTTGTTTGGCTAAACATTAGTTACATTCTGAAGTGTAAATCATACCACACATAAAACAGTCATACACGATTTAATATGCGGCTCATGCTGCTCTCATGCTTAAATTACAGTGAACCTGGGCCGTGCTGCCTTCGAAGCTATGGCATTGTTGGTCAACCAGATGCACAAGAACCTGGAGGGGAACCAGGATCAGCACGGCCGCAACAACCTGTTGGCATCCTACATCCACTACTGCTTCCACCTGCCCACCGCCGAACCTGTAATGCCCCCGACAGGTGAGTTGTATCGATAAACAGAAAGAGAAGCTTTCATTTGATTTACATGTGTTGGTTTGCTAACGTTTCTTTTCCCTCCATATCCACAAGGAGCGGGCACTCAGTCTTACGAGATGCCTATGCAGTACGCCACCTTATCGAGAGCAACCGCCCGCCCAAGCAGCCTGCACCTATCCCGCTCCAAGAGTATCAGCAACTCCAACCCTGACCTGGCCAGCACACCGGTTTCTCCTGACGAAGAGGTGCAAAGGATCATAGGGAGCAAGGTGAGTTGTGCTTGTCTTTGTAAATCTGTGGTATTTATTAGAGCTGTACAACTGTTACTGTAGTTAGTGTGTATGTAAGTTCTGGAAAAGCCAAGACCTTTTGAAGGTCATGCTGCCTGCAGTTAAATACTGAAAAAGTTTCTTATATTTTGTGAGAAATCTGTACCAATGTATTTGCACATTCATTTAATTTGCAAAATCTTATTCTCTGTGGCATTAAAAAGGTCTTGTAGTTGAATGAGTAATGATGTTTGTGGTGGGGATTTTGACTAATTTGTTTTCCTAGTACATAAACAAGAAACAGCAGCACAAAACTATGTTTTTATGGGACCCCCTGTGCCATGTCCCCAACCTCTTTATCCAATATCAGTCTATTATTTTGTTGTAATGACACTGCTGCCCTCCCTTGTCTCATCTCTTCACAGCAGATTCAATAGTCTGTGGTTGACTGAGAACTCTGTGCCAACAGTTAATGATGCCGTCAGTCAAAAATGCAATTATGCTTTGTGCCGCTGTCCCTTGTGATTTATATAGTACCTCCAGCCCTTCTTTTGTTCTCCCCTCTCCTGCTTTATTTTCTGTTTTTAGCTTCACTTTTTTTCCCTTATTTTTGTTCCCTCCAAAAATTTCTCCTTCACGTAATCTCCTGTGTGGTAATTATCTTCCCTCTACTCACTGTGCCCTTGCCTCTTGCTGCTCTATGTGTGTTTGTGTGTGTGTGTGTGTGTGTGTTTTGTGTGTGACTCCGGTGGCTTATGGCAGGGCATTGACCGCTCCCACTCCTGGGTAAACTCTGCTTATGCCCCTGGGGGCTCCAGATCTGTGCTACGCCGGAACCCCAACTCCAGCTGTGAGCTCAAGCAGGTGCCAAATCCCTCCTCCTCCTCCTCCTCCTCCTCCTCCTTGTCCCACTCCTCACCTTCATCACCTCCATCCTGAACCATCTCTGATCAGCTCTCATGGGTCAACTCCTCCCTCAGTTCTCTGGGGTTGTATATGTGTGTGCGTCTTTCTGCCTGTCACGCTGCTAGCCATGTCCATGCTGTCGCACCTTTTCATCCACAATAACACGTTGTCCGTCCTTTACAATTCATCGTCTCACCGCCGCTTAACAGACCATATCTGTTTTTGTCTGAATGACGCACTCTCTGCCTGGGGCTCGTCAGATTTCTTACCAGCCTTGCACTCATCAGAGTTCATAGAGAGTTCTCTGGCCACCCGTCCGTTTCCATTCATCCATTTTCGCATCACTTTGTCCTCATCTCTGTGTGTTCACTTCACCATCACTCCATGTCAGGCAAACGACCGCAGCTGCAATCGCATGTCTGCCTTTCTGGACAGCGTGGCCTTGTTTTCAGTTCCGACAAGGCAGATTACCAAGAAGGTAAAACTGGCATCTACTATAACTAACTGTAAAACTGGCAGTCACCATAACAAACTGACACATTTCAATGTCCTAACAGTCATCAACTTTCAATATCATTAACACTAATCAACATTCACAATTGTGTCTATGTGTGAGTAGTTGAACATTTGCTTCTTGATACACTTACAATGAATAGTTTATTGTCTGGATTTCAGGACTTAATCTGTGGCAGAGGTTCTGATTAATCTGATAAATATATTTTTATTATCAATGTTTAATTTACAATAATCTTATTTTATTTCAGTTTGTATCTAGAGTCTGAATAACTATCAAATAATGGCTCAATTATCTGTACAAACCACAGTCACTGTTCACAGTTTGCTCCTTGCGACAGCAAACATACACAATTTTAATCTTAATGGTTCATCTAGTTTCTGAAATTGTTTCCTCGAGTAAGAGAAAACCTGGTCTGTGTTGGTTCATTCATAGCTACTCCATGAGGAGCTGGCATTACAGTGGGTGGTCAGCACCAGCACAGTGAGGGAAGCAGCGCTGCAGCAGGCCTGGTTTTTCTTCCAGCTTATGGTCAGTATGCCTTTGAAAAAATGAACAGTAATTTTACAAAACAATCTAAACAGTGGGGCCATTATTATAGCATGAAAATTCAAATTTCCATTAAGTGACTATGTTTTCTTATTGACCCTCTCCTTCAGACAAAGAGCATGGCCAATCACTTATTCCTGACCTCGAAATTAGACATTGCCAGGCGTCAGCGTTTCCCAGACCGCTTTGTGGACGACATTGCTGCACATGTGTGCGCCATCAGTGCAGACATTGCCAACCGATACCACAAGGTACAGATGAGCTGAGTGTTGACCAATAAAAGATGATTGTGGTTTTTAAGTGTTTGTTAAATATAAAGTTGCCATGTCTCTTATGCAATGCTTGACTCAGTGATTTCAATAACCTAATGTACAGTATCATATTCTTCCTTTTTGTCTTATTATATCCACCTATTTCTCTGACATGAATATCTCCCCCTCTCTCTCAGGATGTGGAGCTTGTGGAGAGGTTAAACAACAGTCTGGCCTTCTTCCTGAATGACCTGCTGTCTCTCATGGACCGGGGCTTTGTGTTCAACCTAATGCGCTCCTACTACAAACAGGTGCTTTTTGCCTCCCTGTTTTCCTCTAATATCAAACACACTCCCACTCATATTTTAAAACAGCTTTTACTGTCTCAAACAAACTTGTATGCTGAACAGATTGCCAGCAAGCTCCACACTGCGCAGAACCCCAGCTCTCTGAATGCACTGAGGATGGACTTCACTCGTATCGTCTGCAGCCACGAGCACTATGTCATCCTCAACCTGCCGTGCTCAACCCTCAGCCCTCCAGCCTCCCCCTCCCCCTCGACATCCTCCACCACTTCACAGGTAACTGGAAAATGTAATTCAGCTTGGTTAATTCCCTGTTTAAATATATTCTTACTGCCCGCTTATTCTTTTATCCCTCTGCTCATTATCTGTAGAGTTCAGCGTTTTCCAGTATGGTGCAAGACCAAGGTGTGGCCACCATGTTTGAGCTCTCCGTCCCTTTTCGCCACCAGCACTTCCTGTCTGGTCTGCTGCTTACCGAGCTCTCTCTCATTCTTGATCCTGATGGAGAAGGGTGGGTTGTTGTTGGTTGCACTGATTTCACCAAGAGATCGAATCTTTAACACATTATAGCATAAAATACAAGTGCACAATCTGAAACACACTGATATACCATATTTTTTTTACCCACAGGGTTTTCTTCCTTCATAAAAAGGCCATTAGTGCTGTTCACTCCCTGCTCTGCAGCCATGATGCAGACCCCCGCTACAGTGACCCTCAGGTCAGAGCCCACATTGCTCAGCTCTACCTGCCCCTCATCCCCATTGTCATGGAGACACTGCATCAGCTTCACGACTTCTCTGGTCAGAAAAACATATATGCAGTTCACTAATATATTTATCCACCTCTTCGACATCCTTGGGTTTTATTTCCAGTATTATTGCACCTGAAAGCACTTTTCGTATTTCTTTGCAGACTCCTCGCCTGCGCGGGTCCGCCATGCCTCAGCCCACACCGATGACGCTGACCCAGACGGTAGCAACACTATCAGTCAGTCTGTTGCCATGGCGATTGCCGGCTCCCCTCTGCCGCATGCCAAAGCCAACGCATTTGCACTACCCACAGTGGTGAGTGATAGTGGCAAGGGTCAGGCTGTTCCCCCGGGCCCTACAGACTGGCAGGACACAGGTTGGCGTCTGTGTGGGAGGCTGCTGCCTCAGTTTGACAGACGACCACTCTGGCCTTTCTCTAACTGCACAGACACTCATTCAAAGAGCATTTGCATTCTTTCCATGTTGCTCTTCTATTCTGAAGCACAACTGCTCCTCTTAGCCTGTAGGTGGCTCTCTGTCCATTTTCTTTATAGCTCTCTTTAACAGCCATTTTGTACTGAAGCACATTTAAAGACTGGCACTGAGTTTTGTATGTTTGTCTTCGTCAGGCTGGGCGGCAGTCCAGCTCTCTGTCCGCTGAGTGCAGCAGGACTCTGCTGGTGTGTTTCCTGTGGGTGCTGAAGAATGCAGATGCAGCTCTCCTGGAGCGCTGGGTGTCTGATTTGTCTGTGTTGCAAATCAACCGCCTGCTGGATCTGCTGCATCTCTGTGTCTCCTGCTTTGAATACAAGGTACAATAACCAGGCACTGCTATTACTATGAGCGCCTTTCATCACTGATACACACTAGGAATCCAAAACAATATTCAGATGTGCCAGAGCAACAGCACATCATTACAGATATATTATTCCTTTCAAGAGGGTTTACTGTCTTAATTAACAGATGATCAATTCTGTATTGCTGTATTTTCCACTCCTTTGCTGTTTACTGCAGGTTTTAATTGAATTGACATTTGTTGTATTTGCCCTAAACTGATGTTTGGGTGTCGTTGTAGGGGAAGAAGGCTCTGGAGAGGATCAACAGCTTAACGTTTAAAAAGTCTCAGGACATGAAGGCCCGACTGGAGGAGGCCATACTGGGCACCATTGGGGCTCGTCAGGAGATGGTTCGCCGCTGTAGGGGTGCGTTGCATGAGAGCACATTAGTGTGTGTGTGTAGCTGTTTTTGTTTGAGGTGTTTGTTTGGCTGTGCTCATGGAAACTATAATTTGTTTACTCTTCCAGAAAGGAGTCCCTATGGCAGCCAAGAGAACGTTAGGTGGAGAAAGAACGTCACTCACTGGAGACAAAACACAGACAGAGTGGATAAGTGTGTCCTTTATATTTGTTACATCAATACCAACCAAAGCAGTAAATTTCTTACCTGATAGTTTGTGAAAAATTTGATAGATTTCTAGATTATGGACACACTTTTGTGTAATAGACTGACTGTAAAATAACATCTATTACAGGACTAAAGCTGAGGTGGAGCAGGAGTCTGTGGTGGATGGAAACCTAGCTACTGAGGCCTCTCTGATAGTACTAGACACACTGGAGATTGTAGTCAAGGTAAAACAATGGGGAATAGAACACCACCGCGCTCAATACAATGGCCTTTGCCAGCTGTTGTGACATTATTCCCCTGCTGCAATATATTTTTTCTCTGTCCTCTTTCAGACTGTGGTGGCGTCAGAGCTGAAGGAAAGTGTTCTAGGCGGGGTACTGAGAGTGCTGCTCCACAGCATGGCAGGCAACCAGAGTGCCCTCTTCCTGCAGCACTGCTTCACTACACAGAGGGCTCTGGTTTTCAAGGCAAGTACAGTTTGTATTAGTGTGCCAAGTGTCTCCATTAAAGCCTATTGTTTTATTATTCTTTTTTAAACAATCTATTATTAATTCAGCTTGATATATTACTAGCACACTAGTAATTTTTCTCCCGACACATTGGCCCCACATTTGTGTTTTATATTTATGCAAGAAAAATAGAATTTTATAGAAACAAATAGTAAATCTTATTTAATATATTTTTGTTAGGAGTATACAAAGTGAGAGAGTGTGTTTCTGTGTGTAGTTCCCAGAGATGCTGTTTGAAGAGGACACTGAGCTTTGTGCAGACCTGTGCCTCCGTCTCCTTCGTCACTGCAGCAGTAGTGTCGGCTCTGTCAGAAGTCATGCCTCCGCCTCTCTTTACCTGCTCATGAGGCAGAACTTTGAGATTGGAAACGTAAGTTTAGGCATGTTTTTGCATTTCGTTGTTCTTGCATAGCTAAGGGACATGCCGCAAACAAAACTGGATCTACAGAACACACACAGGATGTTTATGAAAAGGATTGTCTCATCATCATCTCATCATGTCGTGAGCCACAGTCTGTCCTATTTCTTTCCTTGGGCCAGAACTTTGCACGAGTGAAGATGCAGGTCACCATGTCTCTGTCCTCGCTGGTGGGAACGTCGCAGAACTTCAACGAAGAGCATCTTCGTCGGTCGCTCAAGACGATCCTAACATATGCTGAAGAGGACTTGGAGCTGCGTGACACGCCCTTCCCGGAGCAGGTACGCAACAGCCTTCTCGCTGTCTGCACAATGTCGAGATGTGGAACTGCCAGACTTTACTAATGTGCTTTGTTGCACCTCTGAAACTGCAGGTCCAGGATCTGGTGTTCAACCTGCACATGATTCTTACTGACACTGTGAAGATGAAAGAGCATCAGCAGGATCCAGAGATGCTCATTGACTTAATGTACAGGTACTGGGAGGCCCATCAGTGAGACTGGCATATAATAATAAAGTGTCATGACTTAAACCTAAGATATTCTCTCACTTTATGACTTCAGGATTGCCAAGGGCTACCAGAACTCACCAGACCTGCGTCTTACGTGGCTCCAGAACATGGCGGGAAAACACTCTGAGAGAGGGAACCATGCCGAAGCTGCCCACTGTCTGGTCCACAGCGCCGCACTGGTGGCAGAATACCTCAACATGCTGGAGGATTGCCGCTACCTGCCAATTGGTTGTGTCACTTTTCAGGTAAGTGCATGCTGTTTCTTTGGTGACTGATTCCACAGTATGGGCAGCAGAATGGCCGAATGGGATAGATTGTTCCAAAGCTCTAGTACCAAACTCAAGCCGGTGATTGTTGAAACGAGCAAATATAGAGATAATATGTTTATCATCACTTCTCTGTTTGTTTCCCTCAGCACATTTCATCCAATGTATTGGAGGAGTCAGCAGTATCTGATGACGTCCTGTCTCCAGAGGAGGAGGGGATTTGTGCTGGGAAGTACTTCAGCGAGTCTGGCCTGGTGGGCCTCCTGGAGCAAGCAGCTGCGTCTTTTAACATGGTACGACTCACATTCTCCAACCACATGGTGACAGACTGCATGTTAACACAGCGCAAGGTTACGGTATTAACATGGCTGAGGGAGTGTTATGTGATCGAGTGGTATGTGTAGAACTGGCTCTCCATTGTGCTGTAACCCCAGGCAGCCATGTACGAGGCCATAAACGAAGTGTACAAGATTCTACTGCCCATCCATGAAGCCAACAGAGACTTCAAAAAGCTGGCTACTGTTCACGGGAAACTGCACGACGCCTTCAACAAAGTCTACAACCAAGTGAGTTAACTGCTCGAACTCAAAATCAAATCTGGGCTGTTAGTGTTGATGAGAAAGTGAACTTTATCCTAATTTGCTCCTTGTTTGCTTCTTTTCTTTTCTCAACTTTTCCAGAGTTCAGGATGGGAGGTAACAAGCTCATTTGTTATGTTGTTAGTATATTACATTTAAGGTAAAACAGATTCAGCGATTCCATTTATTTTGGTATTTACACTGTTTTCTTTCTTCCCCACTGCCTGTTCTCTTCTCCCCTCCTGTGTAAATGACATTGCTGGTGAGTGCTACAAAAGTTGCTTTCACACTTTGACATAATGAAGTTGTACCACTGTTACAACACAGCCTCTGTTCCTTTCTGCCACCCTTCTACTGTCGGCAAACTACATTTCAGTATATATTTTTATATACCTACAAACGGTATTCTTCTATTGCGAAACCAGTCATTTTAACTTTATCATTTTCCACAACCTCCATGAACAGAACAAATCAAAAGATTTCCAGCTCTATTACAATAAAAACGTGTCTATTTCTTTGTCCTGTTCTCCTATTAACACATAGGCTGTGTGTCTGCTCCATGCTGAGTTTAGTTCACTCAGCCTCTGCATTGTTTAATAATCATCTTTTCATCCCTTCCTCTAGTGTTCAGAGAATGTTTGGGACTTACTTCCGGGTCGGTTTCTATGGCTGCCGATTTGGAGACCTGGATGAACAAGAGTTCGTCTACAAGGAGCCGTCAATCACCAAATTAGCCGAGATTTCCCACAGACTTGAGGCGCGTTAACTCTTCATTATACTAACAAAGGTGTCAAAGTGATTTATGAGAAACACGTGTCTAAAGGTGAATCTGTTTGATGCTCAGGAGTTCTACTCAGAGAGGTTTGGGGATGAGGTGGTTGAAATCATCAAGGACTCCAACCCAGTGGACAAAACCAAACTGGATGCCAACAAGGTGACATGATATGTATATAATTGACTCATAACATACCACTACAGATTTTGGAAAAGGTATAATTGTACTGATGTGTGTTCGTATCTGTTGAAGGCCTACCTCCAGATCACCTATGTCGAGCCGTACTTTGATACATACGAGCTAAAGGAAAGGATCACCTACTTTGACAAGAACTACAACCTGCGTACCTTCATGTACTGCACTCCCTTCACGCTGGACGGCCGAGCCCACGGCGACCTGCACGAGCAGTACAAACGCAAAACCATTCTGACAACATCTCATGCCTTCCCTTACATCAAGACGCGTATCAACGTTATCCACAAGGAGGAGGTGGGTGTCTGTCCAGGGCGGATTTTAGTTTCAGTGGCCACACCGATGTTGGACATGGATAAAAAGAAGAAGATACGACGTTCTCTCATGCTGTTGTCTTTTGTTCTTCAGATCATTCTTGTCCCCATGGAGGTGGCCATTGAGGACATGCAGAAGAAGACTCAGGAGCTCGCCTTCGCCACAAACCAAGACCCTGCGGACTCTAAGATGCTGCAGATGGTGCTGCAGGGCTGTGTGGGCACCACTGTCAACCAGGTGTCTGTTTATATACATAGAAATGGGAAAAAAAAAAAAACATAGGGTGCACACCTAAACTGCCGTCCCTCACATCCTCCTGGGGTATTAATCCCATCAGAATGGGGTTGAAAGTCTGGGTCAGTGTTTTAAGTAGTGACTGACATTCCTTAGCAGATGTGTAACAGGTTCTCTCCCTCACAGGGCCCCCTTGAGGTGGCGCAGGTCTTTCTTTCCGACATCCCTAATGACCCAAAGCTGTTTCGCCATCACAACAAACTGCGCCTCTGCTTTAAAGACTTCAATAAGAGGTGATGACACACTCCACAGCCCAGGCGCAGACTGCTGTGTAACTAATAAAAACAAATCCCAACCCCCTGCGTCTCCTCTGCTCTCTCTCTCTCTCGCAGGTGTGAGGATGCCCTGAGGAAGAATAAAGCCCTGATTGGACCAGATCAGAAGGAGTACCACAGAGAGCTGGAGAGGAACTACAACAAGCTGAAAGAAGCTCTGGGTCCTCTCATCAACCGCAAGATCCCTCAGCTATACAGAACCCTGCCAGCTCAGACTACGCAAACACAACGGTAACTTGAGACATTAAACACACACACACAAGCACGCCCACGTACTGAGACACACAAAATGAGCTCATGCTGCTTTCTCCAACCCCATCAAACCAACAAAAGGGCGACATAAAACCAAACTTTATTACAATCCAGGTCATAGACGTGAATGGATGTGCACTCAAACCTAGTGACCTAATAACTGTCCATTTTCTTTTTTTGTATTAATTAATAAAAGAAAGTAGGTGCACTTCTTGAAGTATTTCAGACTGTTTGACTATGGAAACTATCACCATATGTTTTTTGTTTTCATCTGCTTTTGGCATAAGCTCTGTGTTTGCACGTGA
The DNA here is from genome assembly GCF_002260705.1 of Seriola dumerili. Taxonomy (NCBI): domain Eukaryota; kingdom Metazoa; phylum Chordata; class Actinopteri; order Carangiformes; family Carangidae; genus Seriola; species Seriola dumerili. The sequence goes on along the minus strand of NW_019174299.1, from coordinate 2,373,241 downwards.
GTGTCTGTAGACTGCTGGGTCATAATCAAAAACAGCTACAGTCAACAGCACCTGCCACAGCAACGATTCAGTACTGAGGAAAATAAGAAGTTTCAACTTCCAAACTAATTAAAATGAAAATGCATGTTGGGGGGAAAAAACTTCTTGAGTTATTTCAGTTGCTTTGAGAACTGCTCAAAAGCAACTGAAAGAAACTGAAGAGAATGAAATAATGAGGTGGTTTTTACCTCATTCTTACTCTTTGGAAGAAGATACTCATTTCAAAGTCATGTCAGCTCATAGTGGGACACCACAAAAAGACATTATTCACAGCTTTCACTGTAGCTCCTTCACTCCCCGGGTCAGATTTTATGCCTCAAGTAAATTTCAAAGTAACAAATTATTCATATGTCACAAAATCCAATGCTACACTCACTGCCCCTCAGTTGCTTTTGCTGATTGCTGACACATTTTTCAGGAGAGTAAACTAAGATACTTGGAGTTAAAGATTCTTTATTGTTGTGCTTGTCTCTCCTTCAGGAACTCCTACAGTAGGTCCAGTCTCCGCAGAGTTGACTGTTGAGGCACAGAAAACTGGATAACACCACAGAACAACAAGCTTTAGAAATTAGCACCATCTCTTCCCGTCTGTTCCCCCTCCCCCCACTGCACCGCACACCAACTGTCACACGTACTATCCTCCTTTACCCCACCCCACCCCACCCCACCCAGGCCACCCAGCCATGCCATAATCCCCCTACCACACACATGCAAACACACACACACACTTGTCACCTCTTTCCCATCTCCCCCATTAGAAACACTCTCACACCTCGGAAGGAGAAAACCTTCGCTGTTTATGCTGGAAGGTTTTCTGCACTGTAAACATCGTCATTGACATGTCAGCGTTTAAAACCAAGTTTTCAAAAGCTGTCTCCTCACTGACAATCCAAAGTAATCTATCTGAGCCTGAGCTGGTTTTAACTTTAGTTTTTGCAGGATTAGAGCTGCCAAACACATTTTGTAACCAAATCATTTGGTTGTTTATTCATGAATGTGACTGTTTTACTTTTTCTTCTTGTGTTTGCTTTTGAAGAGGCTGTAGGTTGTCTGTTTTGTGTCGCGGCCTTATTTAATTTGAGATTTTTTTCTAAACTATGCCTGGTCAATGCCAGACTTAGTTATTAAATAGTCCCAGGGAGTTTTCTTTTTTTATCAACAGACCAAATAACTGACATTCCTTCTTCCTCAGGTCGTCACATTTATCTGCCCATCTCCCGTTATGAGAGTTCATTATAGAGAGGAGGTGGGAGGACCAGGAGGGACACACTATAGCTGCAGTTTAAGGGGAAAGCATTACTGTGGTGGGGGGGAAAGGGCAGGAACGGATGTTTAAATGTGTTTTTTAAACTGTGAAATTCTCCTGTAATGCACTGCCGTCACATCAGATGTTTATCACAGAAGCGCTGCCCTCAGCCCGGCCGTCCCCTTCACCCACACAAATATGTTCAAACTGTGACATTTACTATCACCCTGCAGTAACTGGATACATTTTGTCTGTGTACTTTAAGACAGACTGTATTTGAACTTCTGTTGAAAAGCGCCTCCAAATGTCTTATATGTGTCCACCACCCTGGCTGTGGAAGATTTGTATTCATAGTAGCCATTAACAACTACTGTATCTATTATATTGCACTATTGTAGTACTACAAACTGCAGCACATTAACACTGTAACTACTAAAATATCTGTGCTTTTATTTTACAAGGCTGGAAATTGTTTTTTAACCCATTAGATGAACATTTTGTTATTTATTTACACTTTTTACTGCATTCTATTAAATTTCTCTTCCTATGCCTCTGTTCAGCTTCTGTTTGTGTGGCTACAGAGCTGAAGGATAGACACTGTAAACACATGGAGTAGTTTAAATGCTAATTTCAGTCACTGTGATACATTTTTAAACCAGTTTTTTAATGACAGTTATTGAAAATATGTAAGATTCACATTATGATTTTAGTCTGAGCTCTTCAGTAGTCTGTTTGTATCGCATTGTAATATGATAAGTCAGTCTTGAAAGGGATTTGTTTGTTTAATGTTCATTGTACTATCTAGCAAAGCCAACTGTTCTGGTCTTGGAAATATTTTTGAAATATTCTTTTTTGTACATTGAAACACACAGAACAAAGCAGATTCAGACCATACAGAAAATGTGCATTGAGCAAGTTTTTTTTTTTAGTAAAGCTATTTGACGTTAATTTCATGTTACTTGCCTCAAGTCTTATTTTAAGGTGAAGGATTTCATGTCCAAGGCAAACATTTATAAATACACATGGATATATCACTGTACTTGTTTTCTTTTTATCGGAAAAATATCTAAATTTTCCATTGCAATCTGTCGTGTTTTTATTCTTGCCTTTAATCAAGCAGTTTAATCAGGAACACCTGGTATGTCTGCGATGAATGTAATTACCTGCAGTTAACTATGTGCTAGAACAGGTGAAAGTGATTTCACTGATTAGTTCGCCTACTGTTGGCTTCAGTAAATATGACAACATGTAAGTCCAAAACCTCAGCACTTTGAACCCTGACGCTGAATCACATTATTCTACATTTCCACAGAACTGCATCATTCACTACAGTTTGTGTTACATGGTGATAACAATAATGGGCCTTCATTTTCTATACCGTTAGTCTAATTTCCTCTGGCAGCACAATGATCCATGTTATAGCCTGTGATGTTTGTGTAATTTACAAGAACGAAGCACACCACATTTATAATGGGGCACTTCATAACAACTTGCAGTTGCTTATCCAATCAGAGCTGAAGACTGGAAGTTTCTCTAACAGTTTCTCTCCAGGTGAAATGGAAGTACGATATCAGCTGTTGTGATAGAGAAATGTAACTGTACCCATGCAATGTTTTGTGGATTTTCTTCCTTTAAAGCATTTTTCCTGTCAGAGTGACCAACATTAATACGTAGTTAAAACATTTTTATTTCTATTTGTATGCACGTGAGAGACACTTGAATGTTTGAGTTCTGTCTCTTTCATTCTTTCCTGAAGGCTTTTTTTCTTTGAAGGTGCTTAGCAGTATTAGGAGGTCCTTAAATGTCCTCTCAGGTTCTTAGAGTTCCTTCCTTGAAGAACCTTGAATGCTCTTGAAAGTACTTGGTGGTCTTTGAAGGTCTTTTGTGGGCCTTGAAAGAGAACATTGATGTCCCAAGGTCTTTAGGAGGTCGTTCCACTGAGGTTCTGGATCCTGACTGATCTGTCCACTGAGGTTCTTCATGCCCATGATGGTGCTTGAATGGCTTTTAAAGGTTGATGGAGGTGTTTGGATTTGAGGGTCTTCACCTGTAGATGCGTGAAGAAGCATGGATCCTCGGAAGCCCTACGAGGGGCTTTCAGACCCTTTCGGACACCTGAAGATGATGAAAGAAGGACGAAGGTCGGTAGACTGTGTGTGTGTGTGCGCGCGCGTGTCAGAGGGAGACAGCCCTGCTTCTTGGCCTCGTGGCCGCTGGCCCTTTAAGAGGAGCGGGAGGGGGCGCTGAGCATCTCGGCTGCGGTGTTTTTGTGTCTCTGTCAGTGAGCGCTCCTGGGCCGAGGCGGCTGAAAGGATTTCCAAAGGGCAGGTAAGAAGCAGAAAAGACAAACTTACACTTCCTCTGTTTGAAAGCTGTCTTGGACTCTCTGTTCAACTGCATTTTAAAGCGCTTCAGACGAGGCGCCTTCTTGCTCGTGTGACTTCTTTTGTGAAGCGTCGGTCCTGCCCATTCCCCCGGTCCTCTCTCTCCGAAGTAACGGGTCCTTTATCCTCCTGAACCCACCCCCTCCCCGGTTATACTCATATTTCTCCCTAATGTTCTGACTAATGGGGTTTTTTAATTTCACATGAGTGTTTCTTTAGTTTCAGAGGAATGTGTAGCTGAATCTTATGGTCGCTCTCCGGTGCGTGCCTTTTTGTTCAGAGCATCATTGGAGGCTAAGTCAGGCTGCACGGTCGCGAGGAGCGCCGTTAACGAAACATCTAGCCTATTATTGTCATGATAATAGGTGATCAATAATAATAATACTAATTCTGTTGCAACTAAAAGTGTGTTTGCCATACTGAAATTTAAGTTTATTCATTTCACTGGGTTTAATTTTTATCATATAGGGAAATTACCTCTAGAAAAGCTGCATTTCTGTACAGTATCCCTGTAAAATCCATAGCTACACTGTTATTTTCATCATTGTAAGTGATTAAAGCAGGAGTTTAAGTGTTGCAGCTCTTCTACAGGAGTCTATACAGTTATGTGGCATTGCCAAATCTTATCCCACACGTCATTTCTTAACCCGGCAACACATTTGGGTGTTCGTTTCTCTTTGCCCTTCATTATGAAACTTTTCCTCGTGCCTCACACATGATCTGTTGCAACAAACCCACCGTTTTTCATTTTACTTTTAAAAAAAGAAAATGGTGAAAAGCTCACTGCAGACTGTAAGGACTCAGGGGAGAGGGTGGGTCTGTGCATTCTGCAAGTTTTCATTAGTTCCAGATGTTCATCAGCTTTTCGTTGCCGCTTCTTGCGTCTCACATTTGCTCATCTCGCCGCCTGAAGTTACTGGTCACTGAGGGGAGTTTATATCCTCAGAAGATGGATGAGGTCTGATGAGGTCTGATGGAGTTGTGTGTCAGCAGGGCAAGAGGAAGGTAAACAAGACTGAAACTCCAATGAGTCACATTTGTACAGGCACCACTTGCTCTTTTTCAAGTACCTTGGTGCCTGGCTCTCCCTGGTTTCCCTTGATAAACTAGTTAGTAGGGTCTTAATAGGCAAAATTCATAAATCAGTGTTTTCCCCTCAATAACTTTATTGTTTTATGTTAATATGGACGCTGTTTGTTTTATAATGAACTTTGTGTGACAGGATGTCTTATGACATGTGTGGCAGACTGTCCATATTCATCAGTAAACACATCAGATGTTTTGATGAACGACATGGAGAGCTTGGGGGGGGGGGTCATCGGCCTGTTACACTGCATCATACAATACACCACTGTCCTGCTGTTGTGTAATGGGCAGTATTAAATCACCTACTAGCAGCTGCTTGGCTCTCAGATGGGCTCTGTCCTGTCATTCATGCTGTTAAATTGGCCTGCTAGTGCCAATATTTTGCCTATTAGTTGGTATATCTTCATATTTAATTCTCATATTACAGTACAGTTCAACAGCACCATAACTGCAGCCATGAAAATGACAGTGAAGTTACATCTGCACCTCTCAGCAATAGTTTTAAAAAACAAAAACATTATAACCCTTATGAGGGCATATTGCAGACATTTAGCTAAGTGGACTTAATGAACTGTCAACTGTATATTTCCTTACTGTTTTGAGATCCAGTGAGTGTGAGTGTAATAACAGTGAAAACTGACTCCTCTTCGCCTGCTTGGGGACCCCTGGAATCCCATCAGAGACCCCTGGGAATCCCCCAGGCTGCACGTTTGGGAATTCCTGGTCAGGTTTGTCTGCAGCTGGAGTTTCCTTCACCATTTTTTTGTCTGAGCTGGAATGTGATTGTCACATTACAGCAGTTGGACACAGGGGTGCTGTGGTGGAATGCAGGGTTATAAACCCCATTTGCACACTGGGCCACACGCCGGGCATTTAAATGGTTTAGCGAGGCTAATGAAATTACACCCTGAGCCCGCATGAGACTGTCTGTCACTGTCTAGTGAGGTCTAGTACTGGTTAGCTATTTTGGACAGTTTTAGAGCATGATGAACTATCTGTTCCTTAAGTAACCATGTTATATATCATCACTTGAAATAAGGATGTTTATTGACATAAGGGTCTATGATATTGCTAACGGGCTTCTTCACTGTGCATACATGCAGTCAAGTTGTGTTTTCTTCTTATTGTAAATCCGATATGACGAAAAACCCAAATATACCCTTTTTCACACAATTACAACATTATTTTAAGATATAATGAAATAAAAAGTTTTCGTGTAAGAGGTGGATTAGTTTATAAGTGGATAAACATACGGCCCGGTATTATTATAGTAATTGCTCAGGACAGTGAGGGTTAATACTCCTACTTAACTATATTGTTTGGGTCAACCAGTAAAGTAATGTTTTCAGGGAACATATGGTCTAATCTGGCTTTTGAGGTACTAGAGATAGTAATTCCTTATCTGCCCGAATAATCTGACTTGATCTCTTTTAATAAATTAATCACTCAGAAAAGCAAGATGGACTGTTCTGTCCAGCAAAGCACAAACATGTGAGGGCAGTCAGTGCTATGGATGTTTTCTGGGCCTATTGTTGTCTTTATGTCCACACAGTCTGTTGATCAAGAGCCCTCCTTGAATCAGGAAGTAATTGATAAGATCCCTGTGAGGGAACCACTTAACTAGATCACCACCTCAGGCAGATTACTTCCTCTGTTCTGCTGTGCCATCCGCTCAGCACCACAGCACACGCTGACCTCAGCTTTTAACCCCAACATTGGTGCTCTGGCGTTCCGACTGCTGTCTGGACTTCGTCCCCCAGACCCTATATCTTCCTTGGAACAGTGCAGCGTTCAGCCTCTCTGCTCGGCATCATTCTTAATCCCCACCTCCACAACTGCACAGGAATTTTCTCCCAAATGCCTCTTCTTTTTTTTTTTTTTTCTAGTCTCTTTTTTCCGGTGCCGCTCCTTGCCGCTCAGTCCCACCCTTGCTCAGTTTCCTGTTGGAGGTCAGCACAATGACCAATGGCAGACTGGCGGGTGTTTACTCTGCTCCTGTTCCAGGAGTAATGTGAGCTTCACAGCCCCTCCCTTTGGCCGTACTCTAGCTAGCCAGACTGCTCCAGCCCAGTGCCGTCTGCTCCTCCATACCACCACTCCTTAATGTAAAAAACAGGGCTTTTTGCTAAAGGGCAGAGAATCCTGGAGGGGACGTACCATTGGGTAATGATTTCACTGTCCTGAGTCTAAAGTCCAAATTAGCCAAAAAACCACATGTACACCAGCAACACAAGAGCACACTGTATTTCCATGTTGTTATGAGATCATCTGGCCCCCGTCACGCTTGATGAAGGCCCCATCTTTCAAGCAATGACGTACACTGTTAAGCCACTTCAAGCTGAGTGACAAATGGCTGTTGTTGCCTCTACATTAAGCATTCTGTAGCTTTTCAGGAGGGAAATTTGTTTTTAATTTTTTCTGATTTATTATTCATTGAGGGACCAGTTGGTTGAATGAAGCCATCTGTGCTGCAGAGTGAGGAGGAGGAGGACACAGAAGGCTCAGTAGATAGACCAACAACCGTGACTCCTGTTGTGATCTTAATGTAACATTTAAAGCTCTGCAGCATGTCTATGTTTGCGGCCTTTTACTGTGAGGAAGAAAAACCTCTGAACAACAGTCAGCTTTATATAGTCAGAGAAAGTGCAGCTTCTCATAGGGATTCTCTATTGTGGGTCTATTTTTAGGTGTGGAATGCACAAATGATGGTAATCTTCTAGGCGGAGCCATTTAAGATTATGAGGAAAGGTCCTTTGAAACTTTATTTACCCATTGTGAGCAGTCCTTGCAGCCCTCTGTGTGATCTGTGTGGTGCTCTTCCTGCACTAACAGGAGTAGACTACATTCTGGTGTCAGCAGCAGGATTTGCAGTGATTCATACTGGTGGAGTTCAAATCTGAGAACAGTCATGGTCTTCTCATTCGAGAAGTTTCCATCTAAAACTCTCAGCAGCATTTCTTTTCTTTTTTTTCTCCCCCCCCTCTGCCTGCAGTTTTGCCTTTCTTTCCTCACATTCCCACTGTTTTTCTCCCACCCTCCCTCACATACTGTACTGCTCTCCTCTGCTTTCTCCCTCTCTTACCCCTGCTCCTTTTTTTCTTTCTCATTTATGCTCTCCTTCTCCTTGTTACTCTTTCTCCTGGGCTGGGGAGGAAGTGACTGGGTTGTTTCTGGATCCTTAGGGAATAGGAAGATGGAGCTCCCTTTCCTGTAACCCTTTCTTCATCAAACTCATCAGGACTCCATCCTCCCTGTTTTTTCAACATCAAGCTTGGCATGATGTGAGTGGCACATGCACTGGCAGAGCAGTGTCTATTTGACATCAGAAAAAGATGCATTTTCTCATCAGGCTTTTGCTAAAATGTTTCTACTTATTGGTGTTGATTATCCATCAAAAATATATCATCACGTTGTCAGAAGACAAGACATCTTGAAGACAGACAAATTAAAAACAGTTAAATCACTTTGCTTCCATATCATCAGTGCCCTTACTGGAATAAATCAACTTAAACGCTGCAGCTATGTTTGTTGATCTGTGGGAGTCTTCAGGCCTGGGACAGTGTCGGCGTGTCGGGGGATCTGTGTGTGTTTTCATCTGCGCTGTGTGGGAGTCGATGGGAGTTCAAGTTGTCTCCTGTAATGTTTGATATTTGTCTTACACAAGTATTTGCCATCTGCACCAGCACAGGGTTATTACTAAAGAGGTCCACATAGTTCACTGTCTTTAATCCTGTCCTTGGAGAGTCATTTTTGGCAGGTTTCAATAATTAGACAGGGATGTGTTCATGTACATGTTTTGTTCAGGCTCTTACATAATTAGTAGCACAAAATCATTTTGGAGCCTCGGGCACTTGTTCATCTAGACATCAATCACTTAGTCCTGCTCCTTGTATTTCCAGTCTCTTGTCAGTGTGTGGGTCCTTAACAGCGCTTCATCAACTGTTTGTTTGTTTTGAGGCAAATTTCCTTGCCACACACTCATACACACACTGTTTTTCTCTGTCTCTCCCTCTCTGAGATGCCCCTCCTTGCTTTATATTAGAACCAGCTGTGGAACTAGAGGCTGAATGAATGGCTCTTTGTGATTTGGCTGTCGTTCCAGTCTAAAAGGTCTGTTTCTCCCCCTACCCCTCCACCCTCTGTGGTATCGGCATGACAACAATATGAAACAATGGACTGAACAACAGCATGTCTTGTTATGATATTATGCAAAGGTCACCCATCAGTGTTTTTTAAGGCTGCGAGACCCTCCGACAAAATGTCGTCCACACACTTGCACGGCAGCCTGACTCTGAGCAGCCGTAGCCAAGGCGTGAGAATCAGCAGACACAGTCATGCAGCTTATCTGGTGGACATGCACGCAGTTGTTCCAGCACAGGCTTCAAGTCTGTGAAGGGAACACATTACAAGGCTTGTGAAATCAGTCTTTAAAGGTGATCTGTGCAAATGATGCCTGTTCCAAACAAACTGGAGGGCGTGTGCGCGGGTGTGTGTGCGCCACTGGATTTGGGAGTGTTAGTCAGAGAGGCAAGAAAACAGAAAACATTGCCCAATCACATGGCAGGGAGGCTCCAAGCCTTGAATTGATTAGCGAGGCTTGAATTGGAGAAGGGAATGGGGTGGGGGAAAGTGTTTCTAGAAAGCTGGGAGAGGAGGAGTGTTGCTTTGCGTAGATCAGACTTCTTCCAGGCTGCAGTACAAGGCGGTCAGAGAGTGATTGGCATCTCATGGGGGTATATTGTTCACATCCGACTTGTCAGTCAAAACCACTGGAATGTTTGGGAATGTTTTTTCTGGCTTTGCAACCTGTGTTTAAAGTCTTGCGGGGGCCACTCTTTTGTAACCTGTCATAAGTCTGTTTTTATCTCTGTGTCAACAGAGCTACACACCTTTAATGGAGTTTTAGTGACGTCCCCTGATGACTACTTGTCTAGATGTTTCCTTTTATTTTCATGTGGTTTACATTTTTCTGGGCTACAAACTGTTACAAACAGAATCCGTGACTGCCAGAGTTCAAGTTTCCCTTATTCTTGTTTCCCACAGGTGCTGACTGTAAGAGTGCAAGAAAAGGAAGGGAGAGCGAGGAGCCTGGGGAGGAGAGATCCCGTCCTTGCAGCGCAAGCAGCTGGTATGAAGTGGAAAATAAATCCCTCTTTTCCTAATTCATAAACCATTCCCAAGCTTGAGCAGAATAGCAATCACCAAAGGCCGAGAGAGTCAGTAAGGCAGTGGAAAAATCCATAAAGATCTTCTCTGGGTGGTGGGAAGAATGGTATTTCTGACTTAGCAATACTGAGGTTTAATCCTTTGTAATGGCAATAATAATAAGGGGACTCAATGAATGGAAGCAATGAGTTTGATGAATGTGGGAGAGCTGACCTCGAAATGAAGCCTGGCATTTTAAATTGCTCCTCAGGGTGGTCTCAATCCTCTGATACACCAAAGACACGGAGATCTATATACACGCTGTAAATCAAATCCAGTTTTTAATCCTCCAGAGACGAGCATGCTAAAGTGTGGCTGTAATAAATAGATAAATGAACCTGAAGCTCCCTTATATGTACAAACCCAATCTCTTCTCAGTTTCTGCGAGAGATGAAAGAAGCTGCCGTATAATACAGTTATTCTCATGACATCCTACAGGACATACTGCAGACGTGTAATTTGTGCTGGATGACCTGCATCGTGTCCCCCCCCCCCCCCCCCCCCCGAGGTTTGTCCTAATCTTAATAGCGGGGAATGGAGGGAGTCGACCAGGCGATGTTAACTTCCTTTAGTATGGTATGCAGCTGTATGGGGAGGCAGGGGGGCGAAATGGGGGCAAGGCATTTGTCCTGGATGAGGCAGGCCAGGGAGAGTCGTCTGAAGAATGGTAGTGTGGCGCTGGGGAAGGGCGCACACTGGTTTCTGTTCAGATGTCATCTCAAAGGAACTCTGTTTGAGAGCTGAGAGAGAGGGAGGAAGGTCAACCACTCCACCCCACACACACACACACACACACACACTCTCACACACACACTCACACACTCACACACTCAGGGGGAATACGTACACACTCGCTTACACATCTGAAACACCCAATGAGCCAGTGTTGGAGAAGCAGATGTGGAGGCCCGGTGGTGTGGGCGTTTTGAGGGGGCGATGATGGAGGAATGGCACCCGGAGAAGAAAATAAGGAAAGAGACATTTGAAACAGAGAATAATGTGAGTTTGAGAGTGAAGATATAATTTGAAGGAGTAGAAAACTGCATTTTGGAATTCAAAGAGGATTCGAGTGGACTATGTCATCTGTCATGTCTGCTTTGCTGGTTGCTAAACCGCAGACTCTAATTATATCTCATCAACTGTCCCCTGTCAGCGCTGTCCTCCACCCTCGTGTACACACACTCTCTTTTCTCACACGCACACATACACACTCATGCTTCCAACCACTCTCCTCCCCTCTGTCCTGCTCTCACTTTCTCACACATGTAGTCATACCAACACCGCGCCGTGCAGCATGCAGCACATAATCAATCTAACACTTTCATTCCATACTTGAGATAAACAGACTCTCACGCTGTGTTAGGACAGTATGGAGCCAAATCTGGTCTGTGATGCTTTTAATTCTTCTTTTTCAGTGTTTCATGAAATTATTCCACATCATTAAAACTTTTTTTTTTTTTTTTTATCTGCGATGAAAGAGCGCTTTTGTTATCTTATGTTTATTGGATCTTTCAGGATTCCAGCAGCACTCCCATGTTCTTTTTTCTCCTTCTGAAAATCTCTTGTGTTCATGTAAGGCACTCTTAAAATTTACATCTGGGACATCTGATAAATTCTTCATATGTAAGCTGATATATATTTGGCTCAGTGTTGGGGCTCTATCATATTGAATTTAACAGTGGAATCCTTCCTTACCACGTCAGAGTAAGAAGTATTTTTAATTCTGTTCATTTTGATATGGGTGCATCAGTATGTGCGTGCACACACACACACACAGTCTGATAATGTGTGTGGGCGTCTTGGTATGAGAGGGTGATGAAGGGACACAGATAAGGGGAAATCACACTGAGACGTTAAAGTGACTACAGGACTTCAAAAATACCAAGTCAATTTAGTCAGTGTTTCCAAGTGTCCTACTTTTCACAAACGAGCAAGCACCGACCAGAGTCACAAGATAGCGAGAGACAGAGAGAGGGAGATAGAGAGAGCTCCACATAGAGAGGAGACTCTCAGAGTTCCTGCTGAAGAAAGAGAAAACCAGCCTTAAACTGAAGTGAACTGAGTATGTCCTGAAAAACAAAGTGTAGGTTTGGAGTCCAAACTTCTGATCTTAGCTCCTTAAAGTCTCAGTAATATAACGACGTTCAACTGCCTAAATCTGTGGATGGCTTAAACATTACATCCCCAGTTCCCACAAAGTGATGACCTAGAAAGTTAATCTTTTCCAAGCAGACACAAACTCGGAGGCACTGGCGATGTGGGCTCTACAACGTTGCTCTCTGTGGGAGGACAAAGCACAATCTTTTGTTTATAAAGAGTCAAGATGCATTACCTCTGGAATGAAAAATGCATTGAAATTCACCATGCTCTCTGTGTGAAAGTAACAAGCAAGTTAAAAAGAGAGACACTGACCAGCTGAAACCTCCTGATCATCAGCTGACGTTGAGAGGGGGAGAAAGCACCAGAAAAGCATAAAGAGAGAACAAATAGAGAAGACAGAGGAGGAGGGGGGAGATGTGGAGAAAGTGTAGGAGAGAAAGAGGAGAGAGTGTCTGTAAACCCTAATTTGAGAGGAGAAGTTTAGCGTGCACGGATGATTCCTAATAAGGTTGTAACTGGCAGACTCAAACCTCTGTCCTGGAATTAGCTGCCAGGAAACTTTCCCCTGTAACTCCTCTTCTCTGGACGCTATGAACAGAAACAAACACACAATCGACTGTGACCCGCTACGCTCCAAAAAATGAAAGGATAAAATTAGAGAGGAAGGCATGAGGGTGCCGTAGTGAAAAAAACAGTAAAACTATTTCTGACCATCATATAAAAAAACAACATTATCAAAAAGAGCCACATGTCGTGTACAAACATACTGCAACATACTGTATGTCCATATAAACAGGTTTCTGTTGGGCATGCATAATCATGCATTATTAACCCTTCGCTTGTTATTACTGCAAGAATATTTGATGTGCTCATTTGTAATGTCAACCTGTTTCTGTGTCTCCACAGGTGAGAGTTGGTGGGTGACTGTTTGAGATACCAGCCACAGGCTCATTATGGCTCAGGTGCTGCATATGGACCCCAGCTTCCCAGGTGCAGCTTCTATTTATTTTCACCAATAACACTCAACATAACATACATAATACTGAGGGTATTTTAGAAAAAGGAATTCTTTTTGTTAGGATTTAAACTGTCAGACGGGCTTGTAAGTAATGGAACAGTGGTGATATCCCAGCGCTCAGAAGGTCAGGTTATAGTAAACTGCACTACTCCACTTTGAGCCTAATTTGGTGATTGTTTCAGAGTACATAGATAAATACACAGTAGCCCAGAGTTAGTGCTATTTTCTAAAGTCTGAGCCCAAGATTAGACGCAGATTTCCGTTTGTTTAAAGTTGATTTCCTTCCCCCTCAGGGAAACTCAACCCGCCTGCTCCCCCTTCCCTGCATGGCAAAGAACAGGAGGCGCCCTACTCAGTGGAGACCCCCTATGGCTACCGTCTGGACCTAGACTTCCTCAAATATGTTAACGACATAGAGAAAGGAAACACTATTAAGAAGGTGCCTATACAACGCCGGCCACGCTATGGTTCCCTGCCCCGTGGCTATGGCTACGCCGGCTCCTGGTGGACGTCCACGGAGTCTCTGTGCTCCAACACCAGCATGGACAGTCGGCACTCCTCCTTCTCCTACTGTGCTCCAGGATACCACACGTCGCAGAGACCCAGCTTCAGCACTGCGCGGGTGGAGAAGACCCTGTTGGATGCACGCAGGAAGCTGGAAGAGGAGAAAGAGGGGCGTAGATTCTCCAACCTGGGCAGCATGCACAGCAGTGTGGCAGGCTCTAACACCTCCATCAGCAGCGCTCACAGCTACAACAGGGCCCATGGTGGAGGCGGATCCTTTACGCCCATGAGTTCTGGCCTGTCCACCCCAGTGACCCCAACGCCAGCCCACCTGCAGCATGTCAGGGAGCAGATGGCAGCAGCCCTCAGGAAGATTAAGGAGCTGGAGGAGCAGGTGAAGACCATCCCTGTGCTCCAGGTTAAAATCTCTGTGCTGCAGGAGGAGAAACGGCAGCTCAGCGTCCAGCTGAAGAGCCAAAAGTTCCTGGGCCACAGTCTGGGTTTCAACCGCGGTCGTCCGCGAGGCGAGCTCTACATCGACATCCCTGAAGAAGAACAGAGCACTGGAGCCAAAAGCAGCAACAAGTCAGCAGAGCCACTGTCTCCCACCACACTTGAGGGCTCCAAACAAGACTCAGGGTGTGAGATTGAGGACACAGTGATTGTGGGTGGAGCTCGACCGGATGCAAAGCGGGAGCTGCGCACCATCGGAGTGGGGCCAGAGGACTCAAGGGGCAGTCGTCAGGTGGGAGTTGGGGTTCGCGAGGAGGATCTGGGGCTGCTGCCAGAGACAGAGGCTCTTAAGAACCAAGTGGGTCAGCTTGAGGGCAAACTAAAGAGGACGATGCAGGAGCTGCAGGCTGCACAGCATCAGGCAGCAGCAGTCCAGAAAACTCCTCAGGCAGAGCATCCAGTCATAGCTACCAGCATGGGCTGGCAGGAGCCACAAGGCTGCAGCCTGCACACTCTGGTCAGCTTCACACAGCAGCCCCAACAGAGGGAACAGAGGACTGTGGGAATCCAGGTGTACACATCGGAGCAGCCTACTGTGGTTGAGGTGGGCACGCTGCTCCGAGCAGAGACCTGCAGCTCCCCCTCGCTTCAACCAGCTGGAGGGGTTTTGGAGGGCCACCACAGAGGACAAACTGAAGGTCTGGATTCAGCCGGTAGTTTATTACCTTTACCCGAACAGTCTAATGCAACAGGCCTTTGTTGAGAATATCATGTTCAGTGTTTGTGGACTCTGTCAGTGAGCTTTTGAGCCTCTAATGTTTTCTGTCACCTTTCAATTTAAAGTCTGCCACAACACAACAACTAACTTCACCCTGAAAATATCACTGAGCTGAATCAGCACCTCTCTGACACTAAGACTAAGATTATACGACAGATTACATTTATTGTAATGGGCTGCATAAGACGGTACAGGTGTAACCAATAAACTGACAAGTAAACTCTTGATCTTGTGTTAACAACTTGTGTTGGACAAAGTAGTTTACTTATGTTTTTTTGTACATTTCCATACGATATGTATATCAGTGAAGGCTGACAAGTTGAAGTCTTCTTTCTGTCTGGCAGATGCTCCGGTTGAGTTGCCGATTGCAGTCAGCTCCAAGCAGGTACGCGACGTCCTAAGGAGTGAGTTGTCCACCTCGGTACCTGTTGCTAATCCTGCCATCGCTGTAGGCACGTCTGATAATCACATTGGTTTAATGCATTCTAAAGAAGGAGAGACACTCCTGCATACAAACACAGAGACCATCCAGTCACAGGAAGGCCCTAAGACAGGTAACTGGACTGAACTATCACTTGACTTGTTTTAATTTAATCACATGACACAGTCCGGCTCTATGTATGATTACTGGTATCTTTTTACCAGCCTCATCTCCTCAGTCTCTGAGGTCCATTATGAAGCGGAAAGCAGAAGGTGAACCAGGCTCCCCCTCCACTAAGAAAAACCTACAGTTCATTGGAGTCAATGGAGGGTAAGTGTCAGTGACTGCAGATCACCAATCAGTCATTTCCATCCACTGAGTCCTGTGTCCCCCTGCCCTGGCAATAGTGTTTCATCCCAGATGTGTGGTGTAGTTGGAGGAGAAAAGAGTCGGCTCTAGCCAAGGGTCAGAGTTACCAAGAAGAAATGCATTCGTATTCCCTGTTCATGTACAATAATAAAACAGGTGTGAGTTTCAAACAGTTGGAGCTGTTTGACATTAAATTCTTCATGTTCTTTTCTTGCAGTTATGAATCCACATCATCAGACGACAGCAGCAGTGAGAGTTCAGACGAGGGCAGTGACTCCAGTGAATACCATGAAGCCAGAGAAAAACTACCAGAATCTACAATCCAGCACCAGCAAGCAACCCACGCCAAGGTTTCTCAGCCCCAAGAAAGCAACAGCGTACCTCAGCAGGCCACTGCCAAACTACCAGCCGTCATTCCAGAAACACAGCAGAGTCCCCGCCAGTCTGCAGCTGTAGACACAAGACTGCCAGACAAAGTCCCCCGGTCACCAGCAACTGATACAGCTGTGCAGAAATGTGCCTCACAGCCACCAGCCTCAGACCCCACCCTGATTCCTCCACATCCAGCTAACGATTCTGCCTCTAAAGAGACTGTCAGCCAATCATCAGAAAAGCACACAGTCACACGGGAGATCACTTCCGCGTCATCAAGCTCTGAATCCTCTAACCCCTCTGAGCAAAGCTCTCTAAAGTCCCCGGTTACCTGTTCTCCATCGCCGTGTGTGACTAAAACCACTGAGATTGCCAAGCAGCAATTAGCCGTCCAGTCTCAAACCACCGTCCTCTCCAGCCAATCGGAGTCAAAGCCAGCAGCTGAAAGCAACAAAAACGACACTGCCACAGCATCAGCCAAACAAGTCAGGTAAACGTACACATAGTCAGTCTGTCTGTGAGCATCACCCTGTCTGTGAGCATCAGTGACTGACAATGTGTTGTCTCCTTGTCTATCTCAGACTGGAGCTGAGCGACGCTCTGATGTCAGCTCTTTGTGCCCTGCAGAAAGCCCTGGGGGAACCCAACGCTTTCAGCCAACAAGGAGCAGTAGGTTTTCACTTTGTTTAACTAACATAATCCACTCAGTATCAGTACTGCTGTCCAGGAAATGCAGGAGTGTCCTGTTTTTAGAAAAATCAATTATACTGACAAGTCCAGGGAGAAGCATAACAAAGCAGAAACACCTTACATACTGATTTATCTTTAATTCACATTCAAACATATTCAGATTATCATGATCTCTGTCTGGACTGTAACAAAAAGGGGGATATTTTCTATTATGTGGTTTTTGAACTTCTTCTTTACAATATAAGTTTTGCGTTGCATCTCTAAATGTTTGAATTAGTCAAGAAAACACACTTACAAGGTGCTTTTAAAAAAAAAACAATAAAATGGTTTGCTGCACTGAAAAGATCTAGACCCAATATTTTAACATGTATTTCAGCAATTTTAAAAGTACTAGATGAGCAAACAATACATTTGCCGTGTGTTTGTTGGAGGTTTGTTTTGCAATAAACCCTCCTCTCGACATACTTCTCATGGTCAGTCTGTCGAGTGTTTCTGTGTCTCTAAGCGTCCTCATTGTGTCTGATCTCAGAGGGCGGCCTACACCACTGTGCTGCAGGAGTGGCTGCGTGTGTCCTGTCACAAAGCTGCGGACACAGCTGTTGTCAAGGCCTACATGGACACCTTCGCCTCGGTCTCCCCTCAGCTGCTGGAGTTTGTGATCAACATGGCAGACGGCAACGGGAATACAGCGCTTCACTACACCGTCTCCCACTCCAACTTCCCCGTGGTGAAACTGTTGCTGGACACTGGTGAGCTGTGTGTGTGTGTGTGTGTGTGTGTGTGTGTGTGTGTGTGTGGTTGTTACGTGTTTTCCTGAAACAAAATCCTACATTTAAAATTATGCACGTTTTGGTAACAATATTAATTTACACAATATCTCCGAATTTTTGTGACAAATAATTAAATAATGAATTATAAAATTATGAAATTATCTCTAATTAAGGTTGAAATATGTGATTTTGGAAGGATTTGTTAAATATTTTTACTTGACATTTCCAATTCTACTATGTCATGTCCCGTATCAATCATCAGTCATCATGAGTGTCACTCCCGTGTCCAGTATGTCACGCATCCCTATCATTGTCTCTGCTGCTGTTGTATCACCTGTCACACTGATTGTCCTATATACCTGACAGGCCTGTGTAACGCTGACAAGCAGAACAAGGCGGGATACACAGCCATCATGCTGACAGCTCTGGCTGCCTTCCACTCTGACAGTGACCTTCAGACCGTCCTGCAGCTGCTGCGCACCGGGGACGTCAACGCCAAGGCCAGCCAGGTGCGCCCTCTACTGCTCACTAGGTTTTACTGCAGCTCCACACACAACACACACAAACCCATATCAGAGCTGAAATGGTGTTTTGAGGTGCTTATCAGATCTCTGCTCACCATTAGTTTGTTATGCAGATGTACACTGCAACATGTGAGCAAACACAGTCTAAATGATGAAGATGATGATGATGATGATGATGATGATGATGATGCAGCTCCACATGTTCAAGATGAGGTTAAAAATTTTTGAATTATGGGTATTTTTAGGCCGGTCAGACGGCACTGATGCTAGCAGTGAGCCACGGTCGAGGGGACATGGTGCGGGCGCTGCTGTCCTGTGGGGCTCAGGTCAACATCCGGGATGATGACGGCTCCACGGCGCTCATGTGTGCCTGCGAACATGGTCATGTGGATATTGTGCGTCAGCTACTGTCTGTGCCGGGGTGTGATGCCACTCTCACCGATAATGTAAGCACAGTATAGTCCCTGCCTACTTCCTCTCTATCTCCCTCCCTCTCTCTTTTTTTTTGACAAACCCATCATCCCACCATCATCCTCTTGTGTTTTTACAGGATGGCAGCACTGCGCTGTCCATTGCCCTGGAGGCCAGCCAGAACGACATTGCTGTGCTTCTGTACGCTCACCTCAACTTTGCGAAGCCTCCTTCCCCTGTGAGTGCTCTCACACACTGCTAATACATAGTAATGGTTGTCATAAGGTATTTTTTCACACTAGTATCCTGGTCATGATTGGGTTTTTGGAGTATCTTGGTTACATTTTGTGCATGTAAACAGCTTATCCCAGTTTCAGACACCTGGTTATGACCTTATCCTGGATGTACTACCTGGAGTACTCCAACAGAAACCAGGATAATGTGGCATGTAAACACCTTACCAGGTTTCTGAACCATCTCATAGTGAGATGGTGAGAAATCAAGATATACCTGCAGGCAGCCGGTCAGAAACCTGGATACTGTTCTCATCCTGTATACAAGGATGTGAAGAACCAGGTTTTTCATGTTCCATGTAAACGCCATATCCCGAATTTAATCAAAAACAGCATAAGGCTTAAAATGAGGATACTAATTCATATGTCAATGCACCCAATGAGAGAAATCTTTCATAAAAGAGGAAGAGATTTTCCACACATGTATCTACTTACAGTCTCCTCAATAAGGCTTAATGTAATGCCCCATATAACTTATTTTGCTTTAAAGGAAGTGTTATTGGTTATTCCTTTAGGAAATCACAAACTGAAGAAGAGGTAGATGAAGCGGATTGAATTTACAAGAAAATAGCACAAAATAACTCCTGGAGAAGACAGAAGCGTAAACGTATCTTTAAGATATGTACAGAATGTGGATTTGTTCTCTCTCTAAATCAAGCACATCTATTGACACTTTTCCTCACAGTTCATATGTAATAAGAGCTTCACCTCTGTATTCGTGTTGCTGCAGTATGCTTGGCCCCAGCTGAGGGATACAAGTAGCTACACCTCCAAAATACATCAACACTCATGAATGACATAAAAGTTCTCATCTCTAATACCTTCTTTTTTTTAACTTTGTCTAGGTTTCACCTAAGTCTCCTCTCTTGGGTTCCTCTCCTCCTTCCGGTGAAACAAAATAAACCGCACTCCCTCTGTAGCAGCAGCTCTACAACCAATCCACCGCAACTGCTCACATTACAGCGACTTTCATTGTGTAATTCAGAAAAACATTGAGTTTGTGTGTATGTTTGTTTTCACCCTCCATAATTTAAGTACATTATAATGTGCAGATAATTACATGACAGCTTGCACCATTGTTATCTGTTGCTCTGTGTACACAGTGATCTCTTTTAATCACTGTGGTGGTTAAAAACACGGATTTCTTGTGTGGTACAATCTGAAAATCCAAATATTTAGAGTGGCTGTATGAACATTAGTTCAGTCTTGTGACAATCCAGTTGTCAACACTGTTTTTAGTGGCACTTACCAGTCAAAACTGTTCACCATGATTTCATTATACAGTTCATTATTATACACTTGTTTTTATTTCATACGGATCTCATATTAGTTGCTTTATAGAGCAATTTTTTGTCATTGTAATATGTACAATAGCTGTTACACAGTAGCATCATTAAGTGTTCCACCATCACAGTCATTTGGAATAACAAAAGCCACCCCTCTTATAGATAAGTGTCCTTGCATCAACAAGCTCATTGGTGCTACAAAAGTATAATACAGAAAACACCACTTCAACAGTCTATCAATATTTATATGCAAGATTTATTCACACTAGAGTATTTTTGATATTGATTTTTTTTATTCCGACTGAATTCATGATCTCCAAAGATCATGATTTTTATTTCCCGGGCCATTGTTTATTGATAACACCTTTTTAACCAGAGGACAACATTTTTTTTTATGTGTCCACCACATTTCCCAAATTAAACCCAAAGATGTATCTCTCCTGTGAGCTCTGTGACACTGTATATCGTAGTGATAATATTAACACAGGCCTAGTGTGGCAGCGGAGAGAGGTCAGCGATAGTCTCTGAAGGCTACGGCACTGTGGTCTTTGTATTTTTATAGGTGATGGTATTTTGGATGGTGGTATGGCAGGATTAGAGTGTATCTGTGTTTGTAATATTCTGTACTTTAACAAGACTTAGTTGAGAAAAGACTGAAAGCACTGGCGAAGCCACCTCTGCTGTGGCCATGCTGGTGAGATTCGTCAGGGAACCAGAAAGTGACTGATTGGGGTCTTATAAGGACGTGCTGTGTAAGATATGAATTTCAAAATAATATATGTCAATATTTACTTTTATGCCTAAAATCAAACTCCTTGAACAAAAGTGCATAGGCTATTGATGTCAAAATTTCTATTACTTTTCAAAGTTTTTTCTCAATTTTCATATTCACTTTTAAGCAATTGAATTTTTATAAACTTTCAACTTTTTAATTTAAGTATCTATCTTTTTATACATGTAGGATTTTTAAGCTCACACCCACTTAATGTACCTGCACAGCTCTTTAGTTAATGTTTTATGAAGGTTTATCTAAACTTTGAGCTTGTGTTTCTCCTCTTCTAATTTGTGCGTTTTGGAAAAACAATGAATTAATAAATGTGGACCACACTGTTTCTATTGCATTTATTCAGTATTGCTTTTGTTTGCATGTAAATATTCGGCAGCAATGTAAAACATAGTAAAAACAGTTCTCACCAGCCAATGTACAACATCATAATAACTTTTAATAAAGTCATGTAGCTCATGATAAGAACGGGTCTGTCAGGGGGAAAAACAGAGAAAACGACCCTTTGTCTTGTATATGATTGTTTTACATTTCTTCTATTTTTTTTTTTTTTACAGACTCCAGGTCTGTAAACTTATTATATTTTATGTATCACTTGCAGTGCACGTTGGGGAGAGTCCACTAGAGGGCGCTTCAACACAAACACTTGGTCAAGTCCTCCCCTCAGTCTCCAGCACATCCCTGGTGTAGAACAACACTGAGCACTGAGATCCATCACATCACAGCTGTCCGCCAGCTGCAGGAAGCTGTTATACTCCACATGCACGTTTTAACTCACTGTCATAAAGTTTCATCTGAACATCATTAAAAATTTGAGACGAATTCTCCCATGATGCTCCAAACAGAAAATAGGCATACCTTTAACATTCTTTTGGGTCCTTTTTCTACACCAAGTGGTCACTGTTTACATGATGGCAGTTTAGTTTTATCCCTGTTTGTCAAAGTGGCTCCACAGGTTGATGTCTCCTCACCATGAGGCTGTGGCCAGCTGTGATCACAGATGCAAACAGGCCATCCCTGGAGACGGTTTGACTCGTCTCAAGCAATTTCTGCAAGAAAAGTAAGTACATCTTGCAGGGTTCTCGTGTGAGTTTGAGGGTTTAGCCACACAACTGCAAAAAAACAAAACAAACAAAACAAACAAAACATCAATACCTTGATTGTAGATGGGGCTTGTGCACAATGGATGGTCATGACCACAGCTCAAGGGAGATTGATATCCCCTGGCTTGCTGGTTGATAATTTTTGCTGTGGGCATTGTGACCCCCACCTGAATCATCACCTCAAGATGAGGTTGGGTTTGCACTTGGCCCTGTTGCCATGGCCATGAGATATGATGACGAAGCGGAAAACAAGCGACGAAGCTGTGCAGCTTGATTTTTGTCCAGGCTGGAGTGACGTTTTCATCTCTTATGAACTGAAGACACTGCACTCCAGCCTACAATCATCTATGTTCAAACTATACGTAAAATATATTTTCCTCTCACTTTATTTGTGTTAATTTGACCGGTTTCTACAACAACCAGGCGATGGACAGCGACGTCCATTTGTTTAAAACAATACAATAACTTGCAGCATTTACAGAGTTTGAACTCGCCACAATCTCTAAGAAAAACACTGTCACAGCTCCAGCTGGTTTCCTCAGACAGCTGCTTGTCTTTGGGAGGAGTCAGTGAGATAAGATACCAAGGTAAAGAAGTGAGCTCTGTCTGCACCACAACACTGTTGTTATGAAAGAGGTTTCATCCACCAGCCAATCAGAAAAAAGCTGGACATTTTTAATTCTACTAAAAAGAAAAAAGGTCCACTCACTGCAGCTTTGACTGTCACTCAGACAAACCTGCTCATTCACCTGTCCAGCCAATGTTTGCATTTTCTGACTCACAGTGTGTCTCCAAGTCTTCAATCATCATTTCAATCATTTTTTTTCCTCATATTTACTTTATTCTCTGTTCTGATTATGACCACTGTGATCATGTGAAGCCAAACTGGAGAGTAACATTAAATGAAATATTCTCTGTGAATGACCCACAATGAGAGTTTCCAGTTACATATTACAGCAGCTCATAGCTTTACACTGGACATCAGATAAAAAAGAAGCTTATCTATTCCTTCTTTTGAGTGGATCCACCCTTACAGCTGTGGTGCAGTGGGTCAGATAAGCCTTAGAACCAAACCATGCATTGGCATGAAAACAGAAAATGACTTTTCTCCTCACATTGGACGGTTTCCAACTGATAAACAAATCTATTAATATTCCTTTGCAACAGAGCTTAGATTTAAAGAATCTGTTTGAATTACATCTGCTTGGTGTCTGCTTGTTTGAAATATTAGAACAGAGGAAAAGCTTCAGTCGGTCAAACCTGACAATAATAACTGCAGCCACACACTCAGCTCTATAATTCCTGTAATTGTGTGGTAGTTTGTTCTGGAGTAATCTCTGAAAGGGTAGGTTTGGCAAATCATGTGGTCTAGTTGTTTATGGAGATACAGTATATGCTGCCTTATGCTTTGACCTGCCCGTTTAGAATTACATCTGAAATATTTACACCAGTCACTACATATACATTACATAGGCACATATATATATATGTATATTTACCTGTAATCATTACTGACTACTGTAAAATGAGGTTTGGTTCCAGAGGCACCGTGGGAAGAATTTTGTTTATCTCACGCAAGCTGCAGCCCATCACTCGGACCGCCTTACGCAGCCTATCTTGGAGGTGGTCCCGGGTGTGCCCACACTCTGTTTCAAGCATAAAATCCCCGCGGTTTGCGCTGATCACGGCATTCAGCAGATAGTCAAACAAAGACAAGATGACCAGTCTCACTGCTAAGGACAAGCAAACCGTCAGGGCCTTCTGGGCTAAAGTGTCTGGAAAGGCTGAGGACATCGGCAAAGATGCTCTGAACAGGTAAATATCCGAACATAATAATGACTGTTGGTGTAACCCACTCCAACATAGACTGACTGAGTCACATTTATCCGCTTACATCTTTTTCGCAGGATGCTGATCGTGTACCCTCAGACCAAGACTTACTTCGCCCACTGGAAGGACCTGAGCCCCGGCTCTGCCCCGGTGAGGAAGCACGGAATCACCGTGATGTCTGGAGTCGCTGATGCTGTGACCAAGATCGACGACCTGAAAGGAGGTCTCCTGAACCTCAGTGAGCTGCATGCCTTCACTTTGAGGATTGACCCTGCCAATTTCAAGGTGCAGATCCAGACTCATTAACATTTAACAGCCTGTCATTAATATTCAGACTTAGGGCCTTAGGGCCTTTGTACAGTGTGGACAACGCTGTTCCATTCCGGTTCAAGGGTCGTTCACTTATGAAGATTGGAGTTAATGTCACAACAAAAATCTGTGACAGGTGTGTAGATGGGCACGTGGGGAGCAAAACATTGAATGTAATGTGTGTATTTATCGTTTTCCCCACAGATTCTGTCCCACAACATCCTTGTGGTCATGGCCATCATGTTCCCCAACGACTTCACCCCTGAGGTCCATGTGTCTATGGACAAGTTCCTGGCTTGTCTGGCTCTGGCCCTGGCTGAGAAATACCGATAAACAGCAGAAGATGACGGAGACTGCAGCATGAGTTCACTCTGCAAATTCAATAATAAATGAATGAAACGCAAAACAGTTTGTTCTCTGGTTCTTTTCTGGTGATTCGTGTTATATTTGAATAGGGCATACGGATGAATTGCCATCAAAGTTTTTAAAGTCTGTTCAGTAGCGACCACAAAGACTTAAAAATAAGCGAGTCAAATTTTACATTAACAGAACTGCACGTGGTTAATTGATTGGTCGATGGACAGAAAATTAGCTGGCAATTATTATGATAATGATAATTGTTTTAACAATTTTGAAGCTAAGATCTCCAGACATTATTTGATTCCAGGTTCTCCAGTGTGAGAACTGTCTGATTTCTATCATTGTAAACTGAATGTCTTTGGACAATATGTCTGACAAAAAATAACATTTGAAGACGTCTCCCGTGACTCTGGGAAATTTGTGATTTTTGCCATCTTTGACTTTTTTCTGACATTGTACACAATGAACGATTAATCGGCAACATAAATAACAGATAAATTAATAAATAATAGTTACATACAAAGACAATGAAAAGGGACAATTTTTTAACAAAAGAGAGTACAAACACATAAAACAGTTGCATTATTTTTTCTTTTTTTTTTACACTTCCATAAAATTTCAAAAACAAATTTTTGGTCAAATTGTTTTAATAAAATATTGTATTAAATTAACTCCCTATATGTCACTAGTTATTTGTTATATTAAAAATGAGTAAGAAGGGACAACTATAACCAGCCAGGAAAAAGATTTATTATTATCATTATTATTATCATTAGCCTATTATTCCATTGTCCCCATATGTTTCAATTTAAGTAAGGTAGCAAATGATTGTTTATTGATTCATCTGCCGTTTACTTTGTTGATCAATCGTTCATTCTATAAAATGTCAGAAAAAAAGTGAAAAATGTCACAGATGGTAAATTTCCCAGAGTCCCTTGAGAAGTCTTCAAATGTAAGGCTACGTTTTGTCATACAAACTATCCAACAACATTTCCTTTACAATTATATAAAACAAAGAAAATCAAACAGTTCTCACACTGGAGAACCTGGAACAAGATAATGTTTGGTGTCTTTGCCTGAAAAATAACTTAAAATGATTGAGTCTCAAAATAGTTGCCAGTTAATTTTCTTTCCATCGACTAATCGATCGTTGCAGTTCTCTTGAGATTAAATTTTAATTTGTTCATTTTCTAGTCTTTGCGGTCGTGAACACACTTAAAGAAAAACCGTTGTGACAAAAACATAAGTAGAAAAGATCAGTGTGTACATTTCTGTCCACCACTTCTGTGGAGCTATCAATCTGTAGATAGACATGTCCCCTCTGTGAGGAGAACAACACTAACATTAATATAATCAAAAACATGATTTATTTATTGGTCTATTTAACCTATGTCAAGTCATAGTAGTTCATCTGTGTTTTGAATGTTGCTCTTTTTTTAATCTCCGTTCACTGTTTCATCAGCTCTGTTTTTCCTCTGTCTGAAGGTCAGTTGTGAATGTTATTTTTCATGTTCACAGTTATGTTTGGTTGAATCACAGACAAGCAAATTGTTGAATGTGCTTATTGTTTTTATTTGCTTTGAGACAAAAACAAAGAGCATTTAAATAAATGATCCAGCGTGCGATGGTCTTCTCTTGTGCTGCAGCTCTCTAGTGGTACTGCCTTCCCAGGGAGGACACCACCACGGCCAGGAACTTCTGGAAAGCTGCCTGGACATCACCGGTGAAGTCATTACCCATCCGAGCAGCAATCACGATGGTGAGGCAGTCGGACAGCAGCTGCAACACAACACAACATGAATCACAAAACAGCAGCAACAAAAAAGGTGAGGCGATTCTGATGAAAAACAACAACACCAACAAAAAACCATAAAATGTAGATAAAACAGCGACAACAGCTCCCCGGCCTTATACCTTGAAATTGTCGGGGTCCACGTGCAGTTTCTCGGAGTGCAGCACGCTCAGCTCGGCGTAGGTCTCCTTGATGTTGTCCATATTCTTCACAGCCCGGTCCATACCGTGCAGGACAACCTTTCCGTGGTTTGCAACCATAGGGTTAGCGATGATGGCAGTGGCGTTGTAGAGGTTTCCAAATCCGCCGAAATACCTCTGAGTCCAGGGGTAGACAACCAGGCACCTGAGCGAACGAGTCACACACATAAATGCCACGGGGTTAGATCAAGAGATGAAATATACGCTGAGAAAATGAACATGTGCATACGTTACTAACAATAGGTTACTTCTTAAATATTATTCATGCAGAATAGGAAATAAGTGTCACCTGGAGAGAGCAGCGGGGCCCACGTCATCATAGTCCATCTTGGAGAAGATGTCCTGGATAGTGGCGCGCTCGAAGTCTGTCCATTCAACCATTTTGCCGGTTCAAGTTTTTCCTGTGCGGGTCAGAAGATCCTGTGCTCACCGGCCCCAGATGCAACTTTTAAAGCAGCTCTGCTCCCCTCCCAGAGGCGTGCGAATGGAGGGGCGGTGGGCCGGGCAAGTGCTGTGTTGTGGATTTGCAACAATGATAAGAAAAGGGCGTATCTGCACCGTTGAGATTGTTTCCCCAGAAAAAAATAGCTCTGTACGTAAAGTAACCCCCCCCCCCCACACACACACACACCTCACCCCTCAGAGCCACCACATTCAGCAATGCAAAGTAATACAAAAGGCTTCAGACCAATAATGATTTCCATTAATCAATGGGTAACAGGTGCCAAGAGTTTTTCATCTTTGTGTCAGTATGTTTTGGTCATATGGGCATAACGGGCAATTTAAATGATCGCAAGTTTTTGACAGAGCCATAGTCTGATATATGCACACAGATGGACACCGTAACAGGTGAAATACCGAAGCGGCAAAACCAGTCAGCAGTCAACAGCGAGCACCTCGGACAGCTCCCACATCCTCCCGTGGGACGTCCAAGGATCAGCACCTCGGATAGCGGTCTTTAAATTTGAATGCGGACTGTTGATTGATCTGATTTATATAAAATAAATAAATAGGCCACATGTTTTGATGTTAGTTGAATGAAAGCTTCATTGTAGCTCAGCTTAGAGAAAATGAACGATAAGAAAAAAATTATCTGGGAAAAGTGTTTCCTTATGATAACATACATATGTATCCCTACATGTATGCGGCTCTAAAATCTGTCTCACAGGGGCTCAAAACGATTTCGTCGTGCATCAATTGAGAAATTAAATGTTGGCTACAACATGTTATATAACCTACTGAGCTGTGCTACAATTTAAGTTTAAAATGTGTTTTGTGATTTTTATGTTTTAATTTCGTACACATGAATAAAATTCAAAGACATGAGTGAAACTGAACTGTACCAGGCATCAAATAAACTGCTCCCAGTGCTGAGTTGACCTGCCTGTAGGTCTACATCTAAAATATATTTTCAGCAATAGAGACCCATCAGCCGCTGCTGAGCGTATAGGCTACAGGTGACACGAGTCGTCTGTTGATGACTTCGGGGCCTTTTCCAAAATGCAAGATCATTTGAACAGATCGTATCATTTAGAAGTAAAGCGATGTAATTCAAAGAAGCTGTAGAGCCACCATCACAAGATTTCTGTTTATCTCTTGGAGGCCACGACCTGACGTAACGTAACCTATTGCCGCTTGCAACATATCTTGGAGAAGGAGGAGGCGCTGGGTGTGCCCACGCTCTGTTTCAAGCATAAAAACCCCCACGGTCTCAGCTGATCAAGACATTCAGCAAACCTCAATCTACAGGCAAGATGACCAGTCTCACTGCTAAGGACAAGCAAACCGTCAGGGCCTTCTGGGCTAAAGTGTCTGGAAAGGCTGAGGACATCGGCAAAGATGCTCTGAACAGGTAAATATCCGAACATAATAATGACTGTTGGTGTAACCCACTCCAACATAGACTGACTGAGTCACATTTATCCGCTTACATCTTTTTCGCAGGATGCTGATCGTGTACCCTCAGACCAAGACTTACTTCGCCCACTGGAAGGACCTGAGCCCCGGCTCTGCCCCGGTGAGGAAGCACGGAATCACCGTGATGTCTGGAGTCGCTGATGCTGTGACCAAGATCGACGACCTGAAAGGAGGTCTCCTGAACCTCAGTGAGCTGCATGCCTTCACTTTGAGGATTGACCCTGCCAATTTCAAGGTGCAGATCCAGACTCATTAACATTTAACAGCCTGTCATTAATATTCAGACTTAGGGCCTTGAGGGGTTTTCAACTCGCAACAGGTCCCTTTGTACAGTGTGGACAACGCTGTTCCATTCCGGTTCAAGGGTCGTTCACTTATGAAGATTGGAGTTAATGTCACAACAAAAATCTGTGACAGGTGTGTAGATGGGCACGTGGGGAGCAAAACATTGAATGTAATGTGTGTATTTATCGTTTTCCCCACAGATTCTGTCCCACAACATCCTTGTGGTCATGGCCATCATGTTCCCCAACGACTTCACCCCTGAGGTCCATGTGTCTATGGACAAGTTCCTGGCTTGTCTGGCTCTGGCCCTGGCTGAGAAATACCGATAAACAGCAGAAGATGACGGAGACTGCAGCATGAGTTCACTCTGCAAATTCAATAATAAATGAATGAAACGCAAAACAGTTTGTTCTCTGGTTCTTTTCTGGTGATTTGTGTTATAGGCTATTTGAATATAGATGAAATATCAGAGGAGTTTTTTCTAAAAGTCTGTTTAGAACCACAAACACTCAAAAACAAGCAAGTCAAATTTTACACTTTACACTTGACAGAGCTGCAACGATTAGTCGATGGACAGAAACTTGGCCCTAGTTGAGAAATATCGATAAACAGCAGGAGAAAATGACGAGACGAGCACGAGCCCATTCTACATTTAATACACAAATACATACATGCAAAAAAAAAAAAAAAAACTCATTTGTTTTTGGCCTCCTTTGCGATGATCTCTGTTCTATCAGCAAGCATGCTGATACATGAAGTTGAGTGAGTTTACCAATGTGCAGAGTTCTTAGATCTTCCCAACGTTTTATAAAAGAAAACATGGCAGAAACCCAATTGTTGAAATTAATATGTAAATATATTGAATTGTGGCTAATGCAATGTTTTTATCAAAATTATGCTGAAGCCAGTGACACAGCAACGGCTGCCACAAGGAAGAGAGCAACTTGTTCCACTTGGAAGAAGAGTTGATGTATATACACTGTTGCTCATAAAGTTGGAATAAAATATTTTTTACCTCTTTCCATGAAGTGATTGTGACAATGTGATTAATTTCATTTCACCTGGGTAATTGGGACACATAATGTAATCATTGCGACTGGTCAAAAGTGATTACTGATGCATTTAAATAGGAATAAACAGAGGATTGTCTGAAAACAAAATCATTCCAACTTTATGGGCGACAGTGTATAAGTAAACAAGCTAAATATGAGTAAAATAATACATAGAAAATACACAATAAATAAAAAGATAAATTTATTATTATTGTTATCGTTATTATTATATATGCTACTTTGTTATATAATATAATCATATAAATAATAAAATATATTATTATTGTTGTTATACTGTATTGTTGTTGTTGCTGATTATTATTATACGTTGTACGTTACTAATTATTATGTTCTAAATAATACGTTTTGTGATATTGTGAACCCGTTGATAAGAGTTAAAATATTATGCATCAGTTTTTACGTTTTATCAGCGCTTTTGTCCCCAGCTGTCTAAACTGTAGGCCACTTTTTTGTTTGTATGTGTTGTTTTGTTTTCAGTTGTCCCCATGATCTCAGACATATTCGGCTACTTTTTCATGTAATTTCGTGTTTTGAACATCATCACAAACAGTTTGTTGAATGTGCTTATTGTTTTTATTTGCTTTGAGACAAAAACAAAGAGCATTTAAATAAATGATCCAGCGTGCGATGGTCTTCTCTTGTGCTGCAGCTCTCTAGTGGTACTGCCTTCCCAGGGAGGACACCACCACGGCCAGGAACTTCTGGAAAGCTGCCTGGACATCACCGGTGAAGTCATTACCCATCCGAGCAGCAATCACGATGGTGAGGCAGTCGGACAGCAGCTGCAACACAACACAACATGAATCACAAAACAGCAGCAACAAAAAAAGGTGAGGCGATTCTGATGAAAAACAACAACACCAACAAAAAACCATAAAATGTAGATAAAACAGCGACAACAGCTCCCCGGCCTTATACCTTGAAATTGTCGGGGTCCACGTGCAGTTTCTCGGAGTGCAGCACGCTCAGCTCGGCGTAGGTCTCCTTGATGTTGTCCATGTTCTTCACAGCCCGGTCCATACCGTGCAGGACAACCTTTCCGTGGTTTGCAACCATAGGGTTAGCGATGATGGCAGTGGCGTTGTAGAGGTTTCCAAATCCGCCGAAATACCTCTGAGTCCAGGGGTAGACAACCAGGCACCTGAGCGAACGAGTCACACACATAAATGCCACGGGGTTAGATCAAGAGATGAAATATACGCTGAGAAAACGAACATGTGCATACGTTACTAACAATAGGTTACTTCTTAAATATTATTCATGCAGAATAGGAAATAAGTGTCACCTGGAGAGAGCAGCGGGGCCCACGTCATCATAGTCCATCTTGGAGAAGATGTCCTGGATGGTGGCGCGCTCGAAGTCTGTCCATTCAACCATTTTGCCGGTTCAAGTTTTTCCTGTGCGGGTCAGAAGATCCTGTGCTCACCGGCCCCAGATGCAACTTTTAAAGCAGCTCTGCTCCCCTCCCAGAGGCGTGCGAATGGAGGGGCGGTGGGCCGGGCAAGTGCTGTGTTGTGGATTTGCAACAATGATAAGAGTATCTGCACCACCTAGATTGTTTCCGAGACAGAAATAGAAACAGGGCTTTAGTGGTGGTTCAGCACAATTATCTCTCTCTGTCCAGTGTACTTAGGCATATAATAGCTACAATTCACGTCGTTTTTTGTTTTTTTTGTTTGTTTGTTTTTTTGCTCTTATTGGTGCAGTTTGAAATAATACTGGAAATGTTTGTGAACTTAAATAGTTTTACTATCATCAATATGTTGTTGCAGCGTCCTCAGAATCAAGAGATACGCCTCCAACACACAGACTTGAGATCTCAACTTCATGTTTGACCAGCAGAGGGCGCCTCAGTCAGTCTCTCACCCACTAATGATCCCATTGTCTGTGTGTGAGCCCTCTGCGGCAGCATTAATACATCCAGACTCTGCACTGTGGACTAACATCTCAAAACTCAAGATACAACTGCACTTCTGTGCAGGACCGGATTACCAACCGGGCAAAGTGCAGTCCCGAGTCAGGCACACTCTAACAACCTTTGTTTGAGGTTGTTTATTTGGGAATATTCACCACTAAAGCAAAGTATCAGCAGAAATAAGGGAGCTGACTTGTCTCCTTGCGTTGCTCGTCTTGGTGCATATTGCTGGACACATTTGTGTAAAAAAAACAAGGGGGTTAGCAGAGGTGGAAAAAGTACAAAAATATTGTACTCAAGTAAAAGTACCAATACTTTGATGAAATATTACTCAAGTAGAAGTAAAAGTACTCATCTGAAAATCTACTCAAGTAAAAGTAAAAAGTAGTTCATTTGAAATGTACTTTAAGTAAAAGTTACTTAGTTACTTTCTTTGTGTGGGGTGTGAGGGTAGTAAAAATAGGACAAGGGGTCAGAAATCCAAAACTATTTTGTTTTTAATTAAAGAACAAGTGTAACAAATGTAAGTGCAATAACAACAACTTCACAACAACTGAACTTCTTGTTCAGGTTAAGTAGCAGCTTAAAGTTAGTTGAGCTCATCCATTTAGTGGTAAGACATTAAACATGCTTACTCTCACGTTTTCTCTCTCACCCTCATCATTTGTCACTGTTGGTTCTGGCCATTGTTTTACTGTCTATGGTTCTGGCGCGTATTTTTCCCCTGTAGGTTGAATTGTTATTTTTACTCAGTAACGGATAGGATTTATAAAGTAACTAAGTACAATACTTGAGTCAAAACGTACTCAAGTAAAATACAAAATACCGATTTTAAATTGTACTTAAAAAATGTGAGTAAATGTATTTTGTAACTTTCCACCTCTGGGGGTTAGTTAGGGGCCCCTGGCGAATTGTGTGTGTGTGAAATCAGCAATCAAGCAGACACCTACAAAAATGAAATAGCTTACAAATACACAGATGTGGGCTCCACGCGGGATACAGTGATGGGGATAATGTGGTCTATTATCCCCACAACGGGAAAATAGGCCTACATGCTTTGTTCTTGTCATAAAAGGTGTGTATATGATAACTTTTCATAACATTATTGATAATAGCCTATATGTTGATTACCAGGCTTCAGTCGTGGCCTTAAGTGGATCGACTTTATGAAATAAGGCTGCATGAAGCATCATGGTTACATGGTTGGACATAAGGACCGAGGTAAATGAGAAAATGATTTTTTCTAAGACTAAAAAGAAACCGACACTTGGACATTTTGATGTTTGTATTTTTATTGAACTAATCCCTACACATGGGCAGGGTTGTTGGGTTGTTGACGCTGTTGGATGAGCTGCCACCTGGAGGCAGTCGATGCTCCTGGGTCGCTGCAGGGCTTAGCGGTATCTCTCGGACAGAGCCAAAGCCACTCTCTGCAGGAACTTGTCAACGGAGACGTGGACTTCTGCAGTGAAGTCTGCGGGGAAGTACATGGCCGTAACCAGGATGACGTTGTGGGCCAGGATCTGCGGTTGCGCGAAGAAACACAGATTAGTTGAAGTCAGTCATGATTGGGAGTCATGCCTAAATTCCGGGTGTTCTTTTACCAAGAAAGACACGAAAAGATGTGTGTAGTTGTTATATTTAAGGTTTAGGTTGCATCAACGTTTGAATCCAACTCAAACAGAGTTGGGGGTAAGAACGACTGAATACAATTATTATTATTATTATTATTATTATTATTAGTAGTAGTAGTAGTAGTAGTAGTAGTAGTAGTAGTATTGTTGTTATTATTATTATTATCCTCAACTTCAACTACCTCCTGACACTCATCTGTCCTGATCTCACCTTAAAGTTGGCGGGATCCACCCGGAGCTTGAAGGCGTGCAGCTCACTGAGGGCGCTCAAACCACGGGTAAGATTATCAATGTTTTTGACGGCTTTGCCTATGCCCCCCATGATAATTGCACCATGTTTCTTCACCATTGGGTGCTGAGGATTCAGGTCGGACCCCCAGTGGGAAAAGTAGGCCTTGGTCTGCGGGTAGGCGACCAACATCCTAAAGAATATGAACAAAGAGAATGAATGAATAAGAAAACGGATAAATGGAGATTATGTAGGATACATTACAGCAGTGTCACATTAATATTATAGTATTCATGACATGGATCTTACCTGCCCAGAGCTTCGCCACCAATTTCGGCGGACTTCCCCTCAACTTTATCCCAGAACTTCGTCACAACGGTCTTGTCTTTCGCTGTGAGACTCATGGCTCCTTTGCAGTTGTCAGGAATTGAGAAAAATGTGGATCAAAAAATGCTGTTGATGTGGATTGTGGATTAGTGTCTTTATATCAAACCAAATGGTACCACGCCCATGTATCAAATCCAAACCACACCCTCCGTCCGATAAAGAAAGTTTCTAGATGTTTTCATTGCCAGTTTTATTTGATAAAAGTTACCACTCCCCATATATCACCCAACTGTCACCTCAGTCATCTGCTGCAATTTTAGAGAGTGTCTTGTGGATAACTAACTCATTATAGCCGCTGTCATTTTTCCTCATTAAAGTGGCGCTATTGCGAGAATAAAGTGTCATTTTGTGGGAAAAGTCATAATATAAAAGAGCTACAATGTCTCAAGAAAAAATGTATCGAGTCAAAGTTTTGGAAACAGCAACAGGTGTTTCTGCTATTTTGTCCACCCCAGTTATCACAGTGAGGGTAGACTGTAAACACACCGCTCTGTGTAATGCAATACAGTCAATAGCAAGAGAAAATGACACTTTACGAAAATGATGTGAACATCTCTCTGAAACGATTCAAAAATATTATAACCTTCATGAAAGCAGAATTTATTGCGGGACTAATTAATGCATTAGATTGTAACTAGTAACTTCGTCTACATAGGCCTGCTGTATATTTGCAACTGGAAACTCTTGCAACTGGAAAATAACAGTGATATCCTTACAGGCTTTTTTAGATGGTCTTATCTAAACCATATGGGATCATTTTAATCCAAGAACACGTCTGTCTTCTGGACTGGCACTGATCGTTGCCAATTTTTTCGACGTAGCCTAAATAAGTGAACGCCATTCGTTGGAGGATGCAACTTGTCCAATCAGATGGTCCCTGGGCTGAGAGGCGGAGTGTTCAGTAATGGATAAAAATTGAAATCTCACACATTAGTATTCAGATAAGAAGGCTTGTGATCAGAAAACTAGTTTTGTCGGACGAAACTTTCATACCGTCACCATGGTCGATTGGACAGATGCTGAGCGCTCCGCCATCATTTCCCTGTGGGGAAAGATTGATGTGGGTGAAATTGGACCCCAGGCTCTGACCAGGTGACCTGTCTGTTCATTTCGATTCACAGATACAAATATATGTTTTCTAATAGCACTATTATTTTAATGTATGTTTTTAGTGGGATCTCATTGTGTCTCATTGAGCTGATTATTATTATTATTATTATTATTATTGGTATTTTCTTGGAACTTTGTACAGGCTACCTTTGTTGTTATTGTGGGTCACTTATCACTTTTGGGAACTTTTATTTATAAGTCCTTATGATTCGTGTCATTTCAGGCTTCTGATTGTGTATCCATGGACTCAGAGACACTTCACCACATTTGGCAACGTGTCCACCAATGCCGCCATCCTCGGAAACCCCAAGGTGGCCCAGCACGGTAAGACCGTGATGGGTGGGCTGGAAAATGCCGTGAAGAACTTGGACGACATCAAGAACACTTACGCCAAGCTGAGCGCGATGCACTCTGAGAAGCTCCACGTGGATCCTGATAACTTCAGGGTATGTTAACACCTCTGACTCTGCCTAGACCCTTCGCCATGAACAGTTGTTGTTCTGCTAGACTACCACAGACAGTCTCCTTAATGTGATCATCCTATTGTTTGCCTCATTTTAGGTTCTGGCTGAATGCATCAGCGTGTGTGTGGCTGCCAAGTTTGGAAAACAAGTCTTCACCGCTGATGTCCAGGAGGCCTGGCAGAAGTTCCTGTCTGTGGTCGTCTCTGCCCTGGGCAGACAGTACCACTGAGGCTCTGGAGACGCAGTTCACCTTCAAATAATTTGCAGCAGTTCTACAAATGTGTCCAAAATGTCTCACATACCGCCTTGTAGCTGTTGCCAAATACATGGAATAAAACTCAAATGAAATGCATCTTTTTTTGTGTGTGATCATTTGTAAAAGTTTTAAAAAAGTTTTCACTTTGCTTAAACTTCATGGCTCTCAATTCAAATTTCTCTTACAAAAATTTATGTGAATTTCTACAAAATAAAAACATCCTACAAGCATTTAATTATATGATGGGTTTCAATCTTCAGCATGAAAAGTTTAAAAATCCAGATAATAACAGTCCAATGATATTATTTAATGTAAATGAACATTTTGTCTAGTCCTGTAGTTTCACAGTTGTTACCTGCAGCTGAAGCCAAACCCACCAATACAAACTCAAACACATCTCTGAGTGAGCATTCGCAAAAACATAAAATTAATATTTTATCAAGATTTAATTCATTTTACTGCAAAATGGTCGTGTTGTTGGGTTTCACTACCATACATAGATTTATATGAATTCACTGGAGGACAATTTCCCCAATGTCAATGAAAACTGAAAATATATTCTGCATGTCTCTGTGTGAGCTATCAGTCCATGGCTATAATGAAAAACAGGTGATTCTCTACTGTTTTGTGGTGTTGGATATGAAAAATGGATTTGTGTTAAACTGAATTATAACATTACGACCTTATACTGGAGGAAAAAAAAACAAACACTTTGCCACTTTAAACTGTCAGGTCTATTTCTTCGTCTTTGAAAGCACCCTGGGCATCAGCTGGTCCAAACAGGTGCGGTCATCTTAATGTGGCGATAACGGTATTTTATATTATGTGTGGTACTGACAAAAAAAAAAAAAGGTTGACGTCAATAAATGAATATTAAATTTCGTTTCATTAGAGCCCACTGTAAACAAAGTGTCTGCACTGCCTATTTTTGTTTGTTTATCCTGCTTGTCATAAATACATGTAAATGCAAGTCTTTTTCCGAGATGTGCTCCATTGAAACTAGGGTTGTGCTGTGCTTTGTTACAGAAGCCTTATTCTATTAAATTAATTAACTTATTGCAGGTGCATGAAAGCAACATTTGTCCTGCGTTTATATCTGCGGTTTAAAAAACAAATTTAGCCACATCAGGTCACTTGGGGACAAGACATGACCGTCTATCATGGACAGACAGCTGATGCATGACGGCGACTTTATTGATATTAAGTGTTGGAGCCGTAGATAATTTATTTGGGCGTGGGGGAACCTGGATGTTCAGATAGTGAAGTCTTACCATAATCTAAGTTTAACAGCCTCTGGCAGTAGGTAGAGCAGGGCCAAGGGAAATTGGAAAGTTGACATATTATGTTAATGTGAAAACAACAATTTTTTAAATTTTTTTTTACTGCCAGGACGCTGCTAGTGTTTTACACATTCGATCAGGTGCAGGTATCAGCGACATGGTTCTGATACTGAGAGCTGCTCAGTTAACCATCATCATCATCATCATCCTGTAGTGTGTGCACTGAAATCAGGAGCCCCCTCACGTCTTTCTCTCTGCTGTCTTGTCGCAGCGGGGTTATCGAACAGAAGAACTGATCATTCCTCAGTTCAATGTATTGATCAGGCTATACGCTGACGTCATGGTCAAGTGGACAGACAAGGAGCGCAGCACGGTCCAAGATGTCTGGGAAAAAGTTCATATCGACGAGGTTGGACCAGAAGCTTTGGCAAGGTAGAGGATGTGACTGGACACATTTCATATCATCTTATAGATGTTGTTATCGCCTGTGGGCCTGATAAGAAAGAAGCTTGTATGAATTTTCCTTTTAAAGTGTGTTTGACTGTGAAATGGCAAGATTTATTATCCTGTTTGTTTAATGTTTAAAATTCAGAAGATTTTCTCACAATTAACCCTCTGATTTGCCAATTGGTTGCTTTGTCTTTTTTGCGAAAGTCTAAAATCATCATATATCCTCATTTGTGTTTGTAAGAGGCAAATCTCTCTTAGTTAAATAATATTCAGAGTTTAACGCGTGTTTTTTTTTGTTTTATGTTTTGAGAGTTTTAATCGTCTACCCCTGGACCGAGCGCTATTTCGGTAGGTTTGGAGATATCTTCAATGCCACTGCTGTTTTGAATAACGCCAAAGTAGCAGCCCACGGCAAAGTGGTGCTGAAGGCGCTGGACACAGCGGTGAAGGACATGGACAACATCAGAGGCGCATACGCTGCTCTGAGCCGGCTGCACTACGAGAAGCTCCAAGTGGACCCGGATACCTTCCGAGTAGGCGATATGGGCTACATGTCCTCACACCTAGAGCAAAACAAACAACAAAAAAAAACATCCAAACAGCACAGCATCGACTCATCATATGTGTGTTCGTTTTGTCCGCAGCTGTTGGCCGACTGCATCACCATTACCATCGCCTGCAAACTCAAGAGCGCGCTAGACCCTCAGGCCCAAGCGACCTGGCAGAAATTTCTGTCTGCTGTGGTCGAGGCGATGAGCAGTCAGTACGACTGAAGAGGAGAGACAAAAATAAATAAAAGTCATGTTTGAACCCTGTGTTGCTGTGTGTTTGTCTTCGTGTCCTGTGTTGCCTATCATGCAAGGTCTCATTTCAATAGTTCTTATTCTTCAATATGGGGTTGAAGTCCCCCAGAGGTTCTCAGCAGGACTACAGCTACAACAAATCAAAATGGGCTCACTGGCATAAAAAACACCACTTTACATATGTTCATTAATTGATGGCGTATTCCTGAATGACTTATCAGCTGTATCAATACTTTAGTGATGGTATAATTACCTTTCATTCAATTCAACATCTGCTTTCATAGGAAGGAACACTGTATCAGTGTTTAGTTGCTTATGTCATGTTTTGCCATGGCAGACACTTTTTGTTAGTTTTATTTTGGACTTTTTGCACTTCCTGTTTTATTTTGTATTGGTTTCATTGTGTGTCTGTGTTTTGCTTCTTGTCTTGGTCTCGTTTCTGTGTAGTGATTGTCTGCCCCGCCCTAATGTGTTTCACCTGTATGCAATCACCTTGCCTTCTGTGTCTATATAGTCTCTGTGCTCCCCTTTGTCTGTGTTGGTTCGTCTGTTTAGTTCATGGTTTGTTCACGTCAGTTCATGTCTGTTCTTTGTTAAATAAACCTGCCTGCACCGTCTCCAACTTACCTCGCAAACCCTGACAGCTTATCTTTCAAAACCAGTTACTTGTATTTTTTCGATTTTTGTCAGTCCATACAGAGTCCTGCACCGTGCCAGGAGGCCCACAGATTGACCAAGGAACTCAGATGAGACCGAACTGCAACAAAAATCAGTCGGAGCTTGAGTGGCACATCGGGTGAAGATGATGGTTGATAACGGAGGTCCTCACCTCAGGTGGGTTATTTCACAGCAGGATGTTCTGAGGTAATGCATGCTGTCCCTGCACAGTCATTGTCCTCAGTTTAACATGCAGACAGTGATGTCTGCTCAGAAGACTTTTCACCTCAGTCCTCCAGTCAGTGAGGTGCTTGTCCTGCTTAAGACTTCATTACAACCATCATATCCAGTGAGGAGCTCTAGTGGCGTGCTTCCCTATGTTGAACACTGCTTTTTAAATCCATGAAAGATATCTTCAAAGAATTGACACAGTGACAGTCAATACTTAATGAATCACAACAGATGATGTAAAAATAAATCTAGGATGTTTATTCGTATCCTTGTTCGAAGGGGTGAATTGAAGTGAAAGGGGAGATGTTAAATCCATTTCAAGGTGTGTCCCATGATCTGATTTATTGTACTCAACCAAAATACAGCATTGCTCTCCTCTCACACCAGAGAGTTAGCGAACTTATAACATTTAACTGTGCTGTTTAACTTGTATGGTGATATAATATTGTTGGTACGGCAAAACTGTACTTTGATTATTTTTTATGGAAAAGATGAGTCATCACAAACAGTGTCAGGTATGTGGATGTATATGAATGTACTGTAAGAGCAGGCGCAGTAAAAGGAGGCAGGAGACAGAAGGTAGGCTCAGAGTTTTATTGTCTTGGGGAAAAGGATAAGGCTCAGAGGAGACTGTTCTCCTACAGAAGAACATGAGCGGAGTTTACAACAAGGAACACTTTCTCTGTAAGTGATGAATAAACAGGTTGAGTGATGGGCTGGAGCTGCCCTCTAGCGGCGGTTATGAATGCACGCACGGTCAGGGAGGGCAGCACCCCGGACAGCTCACTGCGGCCTCTGCAGGATCAGCTGATCCCTCCATGTCTTCTGCTCTTCTCATCCTCAGTAATGATTCACGCTGTTAGCCTAGAGGTGAATTTGTTTCTCTGAATCATCATGTACCCATACAATAGAAGACCACAACACTTCATGCAATACCTACATAAAGGATGGAGCATGTAGGACTACAAAGATGGTGGAAGGCGGACTGGCGTTTGCAGGTCCACTAGAGGGCGCTCCAACACTATCATATGAGGTCAAGCAGCCTGCGCTCACTCTTGAGATCCATGGAGTTTAACACTGAACACTAATATGCAAATAATGTTTGCCACAAGTTAATGAATTGTGATTCACTCACACGAAAAATACACATTTTACTAAAACATGGTGGCAGCATTATTTGTCTAAACTCCTCAGAATTCACAATATTTTTCTGTAATGTCACCGTCTATAATGTTATCTTCTGTATCGTAGCACCAGCTGATCAGTTTGGCGCTTATACTGGGTCCTGAGCCAAAGCTTTGAATTTTCAAATATCGTGCCAACATCCAAATCAGTGCGTGGGGCTTCCACGTCATATAGAAGAGAATCAGACTTTCTTTATCAAAGGAAGGGGTCTGAGAGAAAACCATTAAATGCAAGAGGATGATGTTTTTTTTTGTGCATGTTATGCATGACCAAATCTATGGACAAGGACCCAGCACCCTATTGGGGCAATTTATGAACATTTTGAACGGGTTTTGGTCATGCAAAAACAGTGAGCAAATCTAACGACAACCAAAAAGTGATAATTTGCATATGCAATATAAGTTTCACGTAGAAAAGAATAAAATTACTCACAATATTTTTTACACAACTTATTAAATAAGTGTTGTTGTTCTGGCACATCAACACGTAAGGACCTGTGCGACTGGGAGAGTTGCAAAGGTTAAATAAAGGTGTGAGTCATTTTAACGAGCCACATAGAGATGAAAAAAGAAAAAGGTCTATTGTGAAAGGTTTTGTGGGTTCAGTTACACACCTGTGAAAGGATAGCCTATCCCTTGAAAATGCAGACCCAGAGTTATGACGTTAGTAAATGGTTGAATAGATTGTGTATTTTACCTGGTGAAGGTGAGAGGGTCCATATCAGACCTCTGCAGTGACGCATCTGTCCATGCAACACACTGGTGTGTGTGTGTGTGTGTGTGTGACTGTGTGAATGACTGTCTCCAGATGTGAGCCGCAGCCGATTGTTTTCACGCCCTTGTCCCTCAATTCTCCGCCCACGGCAGCTGAGCTGAATCAGCTGTTGCAGTGCGGTTTTTTTTTTTTTTTTTTTTTTACCAATGTGAACAGAACCAGGACTTGAAACAGGTTTTAATGAGTATGTTATATACCAGGCATCACCAAATGGCGGACCGCGGTCCGGGCACGGACCCAGTCACGGCTCT
This sequence comes from Seriola dumerili, assembly GCF_002260705.1. Classification (NCBI taxonomy): domain Eukaryota; kingdom Metazoa; phylum Chordata; class Actinopteri; order Carangiformes; family Carangidae; genus Seriola; species Seriola dumerili. The sequence continues at coordinate 2,332,013 of NW_019174299.1, read as the reverse complement.
GCCCGGACCCGTGAAAATTATATTATAATTATAATATTAGGCCTAATAAAAGAATGCTAATTTAGTTAATACGACAGAAACGTCATCAATAGCCAAGCTAATAAAATCGATTGTTTACCTTTCAGCACCAGGAGAGAGAGAGAGAGAGAGAGAGAGAGAGGCTTGCTCAAAAATGAGAAAAGTAGACAGTGAAAACTGAACTTTTAAAGAGGAATGGACGGACCAATACATGTTCGTCCTGCCTGCAGCCAGTTCTAAACCTGTGTGTCTCATTTGCTGTGAAACTGTGGCGTTAATAAAAAGTAGCAACGTTAAGCGTCACTATGAGACCAAACACGGATCGTTTGATGAAGAAGATTGCAGAAGTCCGCAGTGAGGGCAAGTAAAATGATCGAACTGAAAGCACAGTATGACCGGTCTACCCGTGTCCTTACAGGCCAGCAACGTGCAGATGAGTGTTCACTTAAGATTGCGTGGATTTTGGCGCAACACAAGAAACATTCAGCGATAGGACAGTGGTGAAGGAGTGCTTAAATGCGGCTGCAGAGACTTTACTTGACGGTAAACAAAAAAACGACATGTGTGAAAAAATCAAGCAAATCCCATTGTCAGCTTCAACAACAACCAGAAAATCTGAACTATTAGCAGAGGATGTACTGGCGCAGCCTGATGCAGCTGTTCAAAACGCAGTATGCATATCCTTAGCCATTGATGAGTCCACAGATGTAACAGATAATGCCCAGCTTTTGGTGTATGTGAGATTTCTTCACAAAGAGAAGAAAGAGATGTGTGAGGACTTGTTGGGTTTAATGCCACTTGAGACACACACGAGAGGAGAGGATATATATGAGGGGATAAAAGAGATGCTCACAAAAAAGATTAATCTGAAGCAAATAGTCTCAGTCACCACGGATGGTGCACCTGCCATGGTTGGTAGAGAGAAGGGGGCTGTGGCACGGATGAAACAAGACAACCCTGATCTCATAGCCTACCACTGTATCATCCACCAGACTGTTCTCTGTGCCATTCTGTCTGAAGAGTTTGCTGAAGTAATGAATACCATGATGAGACTCATCAACTTCCTCAGGGCATCCTCATCCCATCAGCATCGACTGCTGAGAGAATTTCTGAAAGAAATGGAGGCAGATGCAAATGACCTACTACTCCACAACAACGTGAGATGGCTAAGCAAAGGGAATGCACTGGGATGCTTCTGGTCCATCCAAAAGGAAATAGCTGCTTTCTTACAGCAGCTCAAGAGACAAAAAGCAACACAGTTTGCAAACTTTTTGCAAGATAACAACAAGATGGATGTGGTGGCTTTTTTGGTGGACATCACAGGACACCTTAATAAGCTCAATTTAAAGCTGCAGGGTCAGAAAAATTCTGTCTGTGATTTGATGAAAACTGTCCGCTCCTTCCAGATGAAGCTGGACATTTTCAAAGAAGATCTCCAAGGAGAGTGTGAGCACTTCCCACAAATGTAGGAACAAATTCAGGGTAAGAGGGACATTTCCCCTTATGTCAGCTTCATAGACAAGCTGATTGGAAACTTCTGTCATTGATTTGACAGCTTCAACCTTGGACACCAGCTCCTCCTGCTAATCAGGAATCCATTCCTTATCAGAGAAATCAGAGGATTTTCAAAGGAGGTGACACAGACCTTCAAGTGGGCACATCCTGGATCTTTACAGTTAGAGCTCACTGATCTGCAAGCAGATGTTGCTCTGAGAGAGCTTTTTGAAACAACTGACTCTGCTACTTTCTGGTTAGAGATTGTGCCTGAAACCATTTTCCCTGGTCTAACCAAAGTAGCACTACACACCTTAACCATGTTTGGATCAACTTACAGCTGTGAGACAGCTTTCTCTACGATGAACATTATTAAAACAAAGTACTGTTCCAGGCTTACCAATGAGCATCTCCACATGAGCATGAGAATGGCACTAACCCCATTTAAGCCAAGATTCAAACTGCTGGCAGGAAAGTTACATGCCCATTTCTCTCACTAGGAAAGGAAGTTGGAAAAGGAGGAAGGAGAGGAGAGAGGAGAAAGGAAGCTGCTCAAAGCTCTGCACTTTTCTTTTGCTCAGTAAATTCTGCCCTGTTCTATTTTACTTGAAATGTAGGCATTAAGGTTCCTGTGTTATTTTATTTTAAATGTAGTTAATACATGTTTAAAAAAGGGGGTGGGCATTTTTTCTTAAAGATGCACTTTTATTTTATTCAAAAGATTCTGAATGTTTTTACATTACCCTAAGTTCAGGCTGCTCAAAGCTGTGTTTGCACTTTTTATTTATTTTATTCAGAAGAAATTCAGTTACTTGAAGTGTAGTAAAGACAACTACAGTCATGTTTTCCATTCAATTGCCATACAAGTTCAGACTTATCGGTATGTTTAAAGTATATTGAAAACACTTGAAATTTGACAATAAATGATAAATGAGAAAAGTACATATGTTGTTTTTTATTTACATCAGGGTGCACTATTTCGAGTGACAATATAAGATTCAGACCTTTGCTGGGAGGACATTTTTGTAACTGGACCTCTTTGAATTTTAATTGAATACCCCTGTTATATACTGTGCATCCAATAGGGTTAACATTACAAAGCAGAGTCAATCATCAAGAGAGTCAATCAATCAGAGAGTGACGTATGACGTAATTTATATTAAAGAGCCAGTTAATCCAAGCTGACAATTAGTGAAATACAATACTATGTCACCCACACCAATATGTTGCAGTTTGTACCAGCAAATTACTCTAACAGTTACTCTAACATTTATCGCGGATCCACCCTTTGAAGGCGTCAGTAGTGGTTTAGATAAGCCACACACACACACACACACACACACACACACACACACACACACACACACACACACACAGCGAGCCTCACCGCAGATGACCCCGGTCATCGTCTTGGTCCCAGCTGATAACCAAATCTTTTAATATTAATCAATTGCAGCGCCTGGATTTTAAATCAGTATGAGCAGACTGTCACTGTCAGATGTTTACACTGAATAGATTGAACGTTTCATACATCTATATGTTGGTCATATCTGCTCTCTATATTATAACATTAGGATTTTCACCTTTATTAGGCCTAGTTAGTTTGGGTTTTTTTGCTTTAAATGAAGCAGACTTATTTTGGTGACGTGTCGTAAACAATGAACCTAAAAGTTTTTACTGTGGGAAATTTAAAAACTCTGTCATTACTGAGGAGAAATGGCTATAAAATCAGAGTCAAAGATATATTTTCGATTTATTTAATCTGCGGTTAAGAGTAAAGAGATTTTGGATTCGGTCCAAAATGAAAGATGAATAAAGAAATATATCACTTCAGGGTGGTGTTAACTCTTCTAATGGAACCTAAAAGCTTATTTCCAGTTTGGCACAAATCTGAAACGATTTAAGCTGAGGTTGCACACAGGAGCCCACATTGCTTACTGACCTATTCATTATAAATTTCCCTGAACATTTTAATACAGGAACCCTTTAAAGCTCCTGCACATTCGTAGATTGCACTGGCTGTTACTGGATATTTGTGTTTCAGATGCTTTAAAACTGAATTTAATACATTTCTTGAGTTTGATGGGTAGACACCTTATGAAAATTACATATGTTAACTTGTATTCTTTTGTGTTTTTCATACAAGTCTTTCGGGGCCATCATGAGAAGTATTGTGTATGTGTGTGTTTGTTTATCTCATGCAAGCTGCTACATATCATTTGGATCCCGTCCAAATGCCACACAGCCTATCTCAGAGGTGGCCCGGGCGTGCCCATGCCCTGTTTCATGACCTAGGCTCCTATATAAAACCCCCTCAGTCTGGACTGATCGCGGTATTCAACTTCAACCAAACAATCTACAGGCAAGATGACCAGTCTCACTGCTAAGGACAAGGACACAGTCAAGGCCTTCTGGGCTAAAATTTCTGGAAAGGCTGAGGACATCGGCACTGACGCTCTGTCCAGGTAAATATGACCCGTGAACTAACTCATGCAATCTGCTCTTAAAATGCTGTTACGCTTTTTTTTCTGTCCATTTATCACTCACTCGTTTATTCCCGTTTATTACCCAGGATGCTGGTGGTCTACCCTCAGACCAAGACCTACTTCTCCCACTGGAAGGACCTGAGCCCCGGCTCTGCCCCCGTGAGGAAGCATGGAATCACCGTGATGTCTGGAGTCGCTGATGCTGTGTCCAAAATCGACGACCTGAAAGGAGGTCTCCTGAACCTCAGTGAGCTGCATGCCTTCACTCTGAGGGTGGACCCTGCTAACTTCAAGGTAGATGTCACTGCTGGTGACTAACACGTGGCTGGGTTTTCTGCCTATTGCTTTGTAGACCACTTAAGGACATTGCACTTGAACTGAAAGTTTGACACAGCTTTTATTCAATGGTGCTTTACTGAGTGAACAGGAGATATAATCTGGTCCTACACAATCCAAAAGTCTTAAAACTGTGCTTCATTTGAAACCCAGTGTGTCGGAGTACAGACCCAAACTGAACGGTGTCACGAATAATGATTCTATAAACTAGAGACTTGTAATAGGCTTCTGATGCCTTCACTGCACAAGTCAGATAAGATGGTCGAATGGGGCCGCCGTGCGCCGAGAACCCGTCTCTTAAAAGTGAGAGCACCAGCTTCCTCACCTTCACTGTCCATGGTGCTGAAGCCAAGCATGAAGTTATTTTGAGGCAACTGGAATAAAATTAACTTTGTTAGACATAAAAAAACCAAAACAAACTTATAGACCCATGTCGAACAACAGGGTTTTATCACGTGAGTCTAATGGTAGCACACCTAAGAAAAGATTTAGATGCAGTAGATGCATGTGCTGCTGCTGTGTGGGAGAAGACCAGAAGCTGAACGTCAGTGATGCACAGTAGATGCTGGTTTGAGCTAAGATATCGCCTCATGTGATCTGGACTAACAATTAAATGTTATTATCACTTTTCCACAGATCCTGTCCCACAACATCCTCGTGGTCTTGGCCATCATGTTCCCCAAAGACTTCACCCCTGAGGTCCATGTGGCTATGGACAAGTTCCTGGCTGCCCTGGCTCGGTCCCTGTCTGAGAAATACCGATAAACTGCGAACAGGAGCAGTAGCAGATGACAGACATGAGCACGGGGGCTTTGATTCCCTCTGTCAGTCATTATATGAATAAATGATCAAATGCAATCAAACGTGTCATGGTTGTTTGTGTGGTTGAGTGAGTTTCTCCCGCGTAGGTATTGATTATAAGTCAGGTTAAGGTCAGGTCAGGGTAACAGCGCACGTGCCATCAATTCAGTGGGACTGAAACACATATCAGCAATATTTCAACATTATTATTTCTACAAGCTATATGAATATTTAAACAGAAGGACTGCGTAAAACTTCAAAAGACGTTTCTCTGACAGAATTAATGCAAAAGACCTAACACACATTAAACTGTGAGAAATTTAATGAACTGTATATCTGTACTACTATACTACTAGTATTACGACAAATACACTTATATAGGCCTATAGTTCAATATACTCTATATGTTCTATGCACTGTATGTTAAGTGCAAACCTGTTTAGAAACTAGTCAGTTGCAATATCACGATGCATTCATATGCATTCACTTTTACTGAAGTAACATTATCAGCAGGCACTAAAAAGGTAAAAGGAGTCATTATGCAGACACGTTTTAAAATATTATTATTACTATTATTATATGTATTTTTTATAATAACAAATAATAATAATAATTAATAATATAATATATCAATATTACAAACTCATTAAAAACTACTAATTATATACAAACTCGCAAGTAAAAATATACACATATTATATGTATGTATGTATGTATATATGTATGTGCAAATATATATATAGTCATATATTAGTGTATTAGATTATATACTATATCATATATATCTATGTATTTATATGGTTGTATAATACGCTAACGTCCAGAAGTAGGAACGATTTGCTCCCATGCGTCGCCCAATCCACGTGGAGGTCACGCCTGCCTCACCGACCTGAACGCTAGAGCGTGAAGAAGAGCTGGGTGGTGGCGGATCCTGGGGTGGCGCCCCAACACCCGCCACCCGTACCCCCGTCCCCCCGGCGTAGTCTCCTTCCCCCCTAGGTGTGTCTGGGCCTTGTTATAACTATATATATATCATATGAATATATAGGCCTACATACACACACATATATATATATATATATATAGGCCTATCTGCGTGTATGTTAATGCATAATTATATGCATTAGTGCATTAGTGTTATTATTTATATTTTCTTTGTGCAATAATAGTAATAATAATAATGATTTTTGTGTGTGTGTGTGTGTGTGTGTGTGTGTGTGTGTGTGTGTGTGTGTGTGTGTGTAGCGTCTTGTTTTACTATATTCGTGGGTAGTGTGTGAGTGTGATGCACACATCCTTATGCACAGACTTATAGACTTACACACACAACAGCAATCAAACACTCACGCACACACCACAATTTAAAATGACCATGTAATATATTGATTGATGTAACCTTTTGAAATGGGACATTCTGCAAAATTTGTCATTTTATTTGTATTATTCATATTTATGCACATTATGCTGATATTAATCTACTGGTGTGCTTTCACTTAAGTGAAATGTTTAATGCAGGACTTGAATCTTATTTTTCACATTGTGATATTTAAACTTTGAAAGGATCCAAACAGACGTGTTGAATATGCTTATTGTTTTATTTATTTCTGCTTTAGAGGCATGATTTTAAAAAAAGAGCTTTTAAAAACATGATCCAGCGTGCGATGGTCTTCTCTTGTGCTGCAGCTCTCTAGTGGTACTGCCTTCCCAGGGAGGACACCACCACGGCCAGGAACTTCTGGAAAGCTGCCTGGACATCACCGGTGAAGTCATTACCCATCCGAGCAGCAATCACGATGGTGAGGCAGTCGGACAGCAGCTGCAACACAACACAACATGAATCACAAAACAGCAGCAACACTGGTGAAGTCTTTAGGGACAATCCCTGAATGTAGACAACAGTTCAAATCTCATTTGTTCCACATTATGTTACCCTGAAATTGTCGGGGTCCACGTGCAGCTTCTCGGAGTGCAGCACACTCAGCTCAGCGTAGGTCTCCTTGATGTTGTCCATGTTCTTCACAGCCCGGTCCAGACCGTGCAGGACAACCTTTCCGTGGTTTGCAACCATAGGGTTAGCGATGATGGCAGTGGCGTTGTAGAGGTTTCCAAATCCGCCGAAATACCTCTGAGTCCAGGGGTAGACAACCAGGCACCTGAGCAAACGTATAAGGAAACGCATAACTTGAAATTCGAAAAATGACAGTGTTAATGCACAAATCTCTAATGCAAACATTTAGTTTTGCCCTTGCATGTTAAGGAAAAACAAAACAAACAGAACAGAAAAGATGCGACACCTGGAAAGAGCAGCGGGGCCCACGTCCTCATAGTTCATCTTGGAGAAGATGTCCTGGATGGTGGCGCGCTCGAAGTCTGTCCATTCAACCATTTTGCCGGTTCTAGATTTGCTCTTAGAGTAATGTGTAAGTCAGGCAAGGATGCAACTTTTAAGAGAACCGTCTCACTCCTCCCTACAATACGCGATTGGATGGAGTAGGTCTGTGGGCTGGCCAAATATTGCTCTACGGATTTGCAGAAATGATAAGGGAAGGACAAATCTGCAGTGCTTAGATTGTGTTAAAGACGGAAGAAAATATATAAGGAAAAAAAGGGTGCTGATTGTGGTCCGTGATTTTACTAAGCAACTTGTATGATATGAAAAGAGATAATATGATATATAAATAAATGATATACTGCTTGTGAATGTGCACTTCTAGGCAAACAACACCATAACGAATAACTGTTAAGTATGAGGCCAGTTTTGAAAAATACCTCCATGATGGTTTCCTAGGAAAACAACCAATTTATTTTAAAATACTATCATCACACTACTCTTTTCCTCTTAGTTCGGCAGCAAATTCCTGCAATATAGGCTACTGCAAGATTAGCATGAATTTAGATGAAGTCATAGCAGCTTTTTTATTTGACAATATTATCCACCACCCTCTTAATGTGCGGTGTTCGTGATCTCTGTGCCAAATCTATCTCTTTGCTATAAATAATGAAGTCCAAAAGAAAGTCTATTAATGGCGATGTGGTTTATTTCACCACAGCCAAACCAGTGTTCACGCAAGGAAGTAAGAAGTCCATTAGAGGGCGCTCATGCACGTCAGTAGACTCTGAACGCTGCATGACTGGACTCTCCTCATGATGTAGACTGTCTCACTAAACTGAACCGTTATCAGCTAATTCTAAAATCACAACTGATAAATTCTCTTCTTCCAGCTCAGCTGAGCCAATGCATTTATCAGAAAGTGCCACGCTTCCAGATTTACAGCGCAGCTCACACAATAGATACTATAGTGCAGCAGATAAGCTTGCACGTACGTATATGGAAGGTGTTGTGCATTTTATGACTGAAGCATGGAACTTTCTCCACTGCTTCTACGAACCATGAGTAATGAGTGTAGTCCATAAGTGTTCACTTATGTGCTAGCTAGTCATGTAATTCCATACAATACACAGCAGAAGTTGTCAGTGTTTTTAACAAGCCATAGCTACCTTAACACCTGGAAATGGTTGGGTTTGCAGCCCCACTGCAAAATTGCTGCTCTAAGCAAAATTATGTTACATGGCCACAGCAGTAAATAAGCATCTTTATGCAATTTTGGCAAAGATATACATGGTTATAAAGGAGAAATGGGGAAAAAAATGGAAAAATGCAATTCTGAGGTCAATGACCTCTCAAAGTCACCAAAGGTCAGATATAAATTGCCTGTCTCAAATAAAACCTTAGGCTATGTACATTATAAAGGCTACTGAAACTTTCATGCTTCAGTCATAAAATACACAACTGTTTTGCCTGTCTGCCCCACTACTAACTCAAAAACATTCTGTCATATTTGACGTCACAGCACTGTGTTATGTATGTTATGTTGTGTATGTTATGTTATGTATGTTATGGTGCACTGTAGCTGAAATCATCCTGCCCATTAAAGACATTAAAGTTGGTTGTACTACAGTGATCGCATTATTTAGTCTAGTGTGCCCTGAAGTTGACTAATTGAAACAAAATGGTGACTTAGTCTATTTACAGTCAGTTCTGGACACAGGGGCAGAAAAACAGACAGTGGGTTGCTCAAAAGAGATGATTGAACTCGTTTTAATAACGTATGTTAATGCTATATTCAGTGGTAAGACGTTCAGTTACAGGCGAAAGCTTTATGCTGCGTAAAGCAGCACCTCGGACAGCTCCTTCGCCTCTATCCGCTTGATCAGGCCCCAGTGAGCGCAGCGACGGCCGCGGGATGAGGAGCTGTCTGAGGTAGCGCACAGCTGGGATCTGCTTCGGGGAGTCGCCCTGGTCAGCCGGTGACTTGGGCAGCCCCCCTCATTGCTGACAGTCACACACTTAGGACCAGTCAGCTTGGCCGTGTGCTTTCCTACCGCCATATGAAACAATCGAATGTACTGATGTTATTTATATGTAGCCTACAGTAGGCTATGTATTAAACATTAAATAGTAGGCTAACACAGCGTCACTTCCAAGTATAATGATTAATAAGTGGCTCAAGTCTCACATTATTCATTAATGTCACTAAATATTTAAGTTAGATGCTCAAGTTCCTAACGAATTACTGCAAGTTAATGAATTAGCTCCACTGAGCCAATTAAATAAGAATGTTAAAAATATGGGCTAGTGTTATTATTATTGTTATAATACATTATTATTATCATTGTTATTATATTAGCTATTATTACTTTTGAAATGATTTGAAGGCCTAAATAATAAAACTCTGTATCAAATCATGTTCCATGAAAATGCGCTGAGTTTTTATTTTTTATTATTAATATTTAAAATGAATGGGTAGGCCACCAAGACAGAGGAGGCGGATTATACTAAGAAGTAAAGACAATGAAGAGGACACGGACATCTGGACATTTCACTTTTATTCGATTTATTCACCAAGCCCTTCCATTTTGAAAAGGGATCTTGACATTATTGTGAGCGACATGCCACATGTGCTGTAGGCAGTCGATGCTCCTGGATTGCTAGAAAGTTTAGCGGTATCTCTCGGCCAGAGCCAAAGCCACGTTCTGCAGGAACTTGTCAACGGAGACATGGATCTCAGGAGTGAAGTCTGCGGGGAAGTACATGGCCGTAACCAAGATGATGTTGTGGGCCAGGATCTGCGGTTGCGCAAGAAAAACATAAATTTCAAGTCAGCAACATGGGAAAAAAACGCATATCTTGATTATAAAAGTAGCTACATAATTCCTGATAATTCATATGACCATTTTGGTGTAGAAAACACTTTAGAAACTGCATTGATCATTCCTTACCCTGAAGTTGGCAGGGTCCACTCTGAGCTTGAAGGCATGCAGCTCGCTGAGGGCGGAGAGGCCACCCACAAGGTCATCGATCTTTCCGACGGCTTCTCCCACAGCTGCCATGATGGTAGCACCATGCTTCTTCACTTGTGGGGAGTCAGGACCCACATCCGCCCAGTGGGAAAAGTAGGTCTTGGTCTGCGGGTATACAGTCAGCATCCTGTCAAACAGGGATTGAATAAAGAAGAATTAATTTAACGAATTTAACATTAACGAAAAAATGAAAAGCATGCCAGTTTTTAACTATGAGGAGAAAGGAAGCTTACCTGCCCAGGGCCTCGGCTCCAATCTCGCCGGACTTCGGGGACACTTTGTCCCAGAAGGCCTTCACCACGGACTTGTCTTTTCCAGAGAGACTCATGTCTGCCTTTTCTTCAAGTTTTCTTAAATGAAAGAAAAAATGTCTGATATGACGATGCTGGGGAAGTGGATCTCTAACAGTCTTTTTTATATCAAACCAAACTGCACCACACCCCAGTATCAATCCAAACCACACCTACGTGGAAGAAATTGCCAGAAGCTTCCAGGCAGTTTCTGAGATAAAAGTTACCACTCCCTTTTCTATATTTTTTCTGAGTCAGTTATTTTACATAATCGAAAATATTTGTATAATAATACAAATTTGAATTTGTCTGCAGATACACTTTAAAACATCTCACATGAATTCAGTGTAATCTACTGATCATTTCTAGTTAATCTAATGTAAATATAAATGTTTTGTTAATTTCGAGTTCATTCTACTTGGAATTTTCATTTTCAGACAACTTTATTATCATTAGTTCTTCTAACGATGTCCTTTGACTTGGATGAACAACTGAGAGTTCACTCAATTCATTAAATTAAGTTTTTAAAGAAACAAAACCAACATATTAGCAGACATCTCAGCATGGAGTTAGTAAAACCCTCCAGAAAGTCCTTTTTGTAATAGTTGTAGTAGAAAACAAACATGATGGAAACTTGTTATGTGTCCTCCATCTTAAATTGAGTCATGGTTGTTTCTTTTCATAGCCTGATAATAAAAACAATGATAACCACGTTGAAGGTTAGTATTAAATTCAGTCCCTATTCCCATACACTTGAAATTTAATAAGATCATTGTGAGCAGCCTGACATGTTGCCTCAGTACTGACAGAATCGCTTCAACAGCTGCAGTGTAAGATCTTCATGTTGCCCACAAATGAAAAATGGACTCTTTCAAAGTAAAGGAAGACAAGTCTGTCTCTAATGTGAGATTAAACAGTCATTCCAATTTAATATCTTGTCCCAAGTGCAGTAAACTTAACACAGTTTTACATTTTCAAAATTCTTAAAACAACTTTGAAATGATTATTAAACTTAAGTTCAGTTAACTCACATTTAAAGGTGGCTGGGGAACTTAATGTTTCTAATTTGAATGAGCTTAAAATGTTTTACACTATTGCTTGAAATATACATTCCATAAGACAAAAAAACCTAGGTTTTGTAATTTGAGAGGTTGCACTTGGTGGCCAGTGTGGAGAGTTCTAATTTCTGTATCAAAGTTTTGACAAAGTGATTCAAAAATTTCATAAAATAATACCAAACTCTGGAAAAACTAGACTTATCTTAAATTAAATGTTACAACAAGTGAGATGGATTTTTACTTGAACGTTCAAGTGTTTTTATAAGGTGTTGAGTTTGCCAGCCATCTTGTAGCCCATAAATAAAGGTGAAAATAATCAATGTTTATGTAATGAAGGCGAAAGAGAGGACAAACGAGATTTTAAAATGTAACACTGTTATCAACGCTCCAGATCGGAAAAAAATAAAGGTCGCAAAATCTTCATATAATGTTTTAAACGTCCATTAATAAACATTTAGGATCTGATGCAAAAACTCCAGCTTGGAAAATTAAGGCTAATATAAAACAAATTTTCTATTTCAGTTGTATAGGCTAGTTCTATTTCAGCCTATGTTAATTGAAATTACATTAAGTCCCATTACAATTTATCAGTTTTGGCGTTAATTTGCATTTTATTCTTATCAGTCTTTTCCAGTGCTGGCAAAGATCTCCTCTAACTCCTACCAGGTACAGCCCAACTTTCATCCACTTTGGTCCAATCAGAGGCTTCCAGGGCTGAGAGGTGTGGCACTGAGTAATTAATAAAAACCTCCAGAAAGAGAAGAATTTGCTAAAGGTTCGTGATCAGAGATTTTTTTTTGAAAAAAGATCGAGAAACCCTTAACGTCGTCACCATGGTCGATTGGACAGATGCTGAGCGCTCCGCCATCATTTCCCTGTGGGGAAAGATTGATGTGGGTGAAATTGGACCCCAGGCTCTGACCAGGTGACCTGTCTGTTCATTTTGATTCATAGATATCAATGTATGTGTTTTGTAATAGCACTATTATTTTAATGTATGTTTTTAGTGGGATCTCATTGACCTGAGACAAATGTATCTTTATTATTATTATTATTATTATTATTGGTATTTTCTTGGAACTTTGTACAGGCTACCTTTGTTGTTATTGTGGGTCACTTATCACTTTTGGGAACTTTTATTTATAAGTCCTTATGATTCGTGTCATTTCAGGCTTCTGATTGTGTATCCATGGACTCAGAGACACTTCACCACATTTGGCAACGTGTCCACCAATGCCGCCATCCTCGGAAACCCCAAGGTGGCCCAGCACGGTAAGACCGTGATGGGTGGGCTGGAAAATGCCGTGAAGAACTTGGACGACATCAAGAACACTTACGCCAAGCTGAGCGCGATGCACTCTGAGAAGCTCCACGTGGATCCTGATAACTTCAGGGTATGTTAACACCTCTGACTCTGCCTAGACCCTTCGCCATGAACAGTTGTTGTTCTGCTAGACTACCACAGACAGTCTCCTTAATGTGATCATCCTATTGTTTGCCTCATTTTAGGTTCTGGCTGAATGCATCAGCGTGTGTGTGGCTGCCAAGTTTGGAAAACAAGTCTTCACCGCTGATGTCCAGGAGGCCTGGCAGAAGTTCCTGTCTGTGGTCGTCTCTGCCCTGGGCAGACAGTACCACTGAGGCTCTGGAGACGCAGTTCACCTTCAAATAATTTGCAGCAGTCCTACAAATCCAAACCAAAATGCCTCATGTTCTGCTTTGTAGCTGTTGCCAAATACACCAAATAAAACCCAAATTATAAGTACATCTCTCTCTGTGCAATCATTTGTAAAAGTGATAGTTTAGTGATAGGTAGCCTACTATTAAGGTTATTTTTCTTCTCATTAGAGTCTCTTAGCCTCGAATCAGTACCAGTTTCTGTTATAACAATGTACATAAATTAATTCAAATAGCCAACATATAACGGTTACACTTGTGGGATAATGATCCCAGTTTATTCTGGTTGTCCATTCAATTCAATCAATGTTGTCACTAAGACTAAACCTTCTATTCTAGCTTGAAAGTTCACATGAGCCGACTGTTAACAGTTACAGGGCCTCTATACAAGGTTGGCAGTTAATATGCTCAATGCAGGATTGGAGCAGAAGAACTTCACCATTTGAGAAGACCTCATAATTGGAGGGATCAGTGGTAAATTATATTATTTGATATTTATTATGACTTGTCTGTTCGGAGGAAAATATCTTTGCCGGCTATTTTGGCTTCTTCAAGAATGTGCAGTTTGATAAATGGGTGGGGTCATCTGAAATTTATGATAACTGCATCAAAATACTCCATCATGAGGGCGACGGCTGAAATTTGTGGAACTGTTGCCAATACACACGAGAGTCATTTGTGACGTTGGACCTAATGACTGAACATTAAATATGGCTGGATAGTCTTGTGGTGTTTTATTACAAATGTAAGAAGCCTTCTTACCCTAAAATCATATGTGCAGCAGGCTATTCAGTCTCAATCAGCCAACGCGCCATCTAGCGGACATGAAAAATATTTATCAGGGAGGGTTAACCCTGGATTTAATGATCTGGAATTTGTTACACTGCCTGTATTGATCCTCTATACTACGACGTAAATATTTTGTCTCATTTTTATAGCCACATATGAGCTTAATGAGACGTTATTTCCCTTATGTTGGGATAGTAGCTGTTGTTGCAGCTGGAGGGAACCTGGTAGCCGCCGTATCTGTTCCAGTCGAACATCTTTCAAGGTGACACAAAACAATCACAACAGTTCATGGGCGTACGGTAGGGAGAGTAGTCCTTAGTTGCCAGGCCTCAAAGTTAAAATCAGTTAGCCAGTGATTTGTCAAGAAACGGTGTGTGTGCCTGTGTGTGTGTGGTAAATAATAATACCAGTTTCACGCTAACGTTCACTCGTTTACATCGCTAGCGGCCGACTTTATTGTGTCGCAGCAGCTAACGTACAGTTAGCTAGGATGCTACCATGATGCTCAACCCATCAGCCGGGTTACCAGATGACCGAAGGTCCATGTACAATCAGCCACAAAAGAGCGTGTACAAAACTGGAGATAAAACCAGCCCTATTAGCGTCATACTGGTTAGCTCTGGCAGCCGAGGGAACAAACTGCTCTTTCGATACCCTTTCCAAAGAGTGGGTGAGTGCCCGTCATCTCTTACAGGTAGGATTAACATTAGCATCACCCAAATCACAACTCATCACCTGCTCATTATTCAGGGAAGCCAGAGTCCTCGAGATCTTACTCTCACTTAATTACACACGTATATGCTTGACATAGTAACAAACACCTCACAATATTATCCGGTCCATTACAGCAGGCCAACAATGTCAGTTGTCTCTGTAAAGCTGACAATGATCACATTTTGCTGTGACTGTAATCAATGAGGCCACAGTTTTAGGTTTAAAGCAAATAAGACGATTTTTCAATAGGTGTTGTTGTAGTCTATTTGTGTCCACTGTTACTCTTTCTGAAAGACAGTTTTCCAGTTTTTTCTGCATTTATTCTATGATCTACAGTACTGTGCACAGGTAAAGTAAAACTGACAGAAAAAACTCAATCAAATATTTGGTGTGAACCACTCTGTGCCTTTAAAACGGCACCAGTTCTCTTGATTGTATGTAGTTTTTCAAGGTCTCTTCATGTGGTCCCAGACTGACTTCATGATTTTGAGATCAGGGCTCTGTTGGGACCATCTGCTGCAGGACTCTTTGTTAATCTTATCTCTCCATATAGTTTTTTATGACTCTGGCTGTATGTTTGGGGTCATCATGCTGCAGAATGAATTTGGGTTGATCAGACGCCTACCTCGTGGTATTTTGTGACAAATAAGAGTCTGACATGCCAGACGCTGAAAAACCATATTGGCAAAGAGCAACAGTAGCAGACCCTAACCAACCCTGACAAATACCCTTAATGACAACAAACGCCTTGTACTGTAAAAGAGCACTGAGTTTACATAAAATCTCTCTGATACATTTGATACCATACCATACCATTATTCGAACATTCTTCTTATTGTGGTTTTTAACTGCACCAAATTTTGAACAAATGTTTTTTTTATTTTCTTCTCCCAATTGGCAAATTCATGTGAACTAATACTATTATTTCTGTCCACAAGCAAAACAACGAAGTCCATATGCACTGAACACAACTGGGGATGGTATTGAAGATCAGGATGGTGATTCAAGGTATTCTTTTGGTCTTCATCTAATATTGATGGAAGTATCATTTATTATCATATAACTGAGTGTAGGTGGATACACAGACCCTTCTGAGATTCACATGAGCTTCTTACTTTCATTATGTTTTTCCTCCATCTTGTTCTTTTTCCTCCCAAAAGACTCTTTTTTTTTTTTTTTTTTTTTCCAAGAAGAATTAAGGAACTTGCCCATGGTTAATTTAGCCCACATGTTTGAGCATTAATGAAATCACCTTACCGTGTGTTTAAACTTTGTTGTAGCTCAAGCTACTGTTTGAAGCTCATTTATCTGAACTGGTGAAAAAACACAGGTCATAAATAACCATTTTAAATTACTTCATATATTTTTTTGCTCTCCTCATGAGAATGTGGGGCACTGATTGTTTCTATATGCTTTAAATAAACAAGTTCGTACAATGCGTTGTTTAACACACACCAGGCTTTTCTAATCTAAGTTGAATGTTGTGACAAGAAGGTATGGACAGTAACATAGAATCAAATATTACAATACGGAGTTGGTCATAGATACAAGAAAAATAGGACTTTAGCATTGCTGCGTCATTTCCCTTTTTTCTTTATCATCCACTGAGCGAAAGAAGAAAGAGAGAAGCTCCTGGTCATGGATGAAGCAGATATGAGTGTAGCTTAGTTGAGTTACATTTGGGGCAGCCCGCAATGCAGACAAAGTGGAGCCACTCAGAGTTTTTCCTCTCAGCTATTCATGATGAGTGGTTGAGCTCCCCCTTGGATGCACTCTCAACAATGCTGATGTCTCTTTCTGTAAAACACAAGGCAGAGAATCTTTCAGTCGTGTCTCTTGTTCAGAGCAGCATCATGCTACCATTTGACAGATGGTATTGCCGGACAGTTGGTAGTTGGTTGAAATTACTGTGTTGTGAAAAGCAGCCACACGTGAGCATTTAAACTCCATGAATTCAGCTCACCAGGCATCGTGAAATCTTTTCATTTCTTTTGCTCTGTTTGTGCCCTCTGACTCCACTTCAAACTGAATTTTTTGGTGTATACCCCAGTTAGAAAAGATGACCTTTTAGCAAGAGCATAAACTTAATTTCACTGTCTCTGGTTGAGTAATGTCATAATTTTTTAGTTGCCTTTATGACAGTTTTAGGTTGGCATTTAAGCTCACATATCTGTATAAAGATAAGAAATTTGTCAACATTAATGACAGTAGGCCTTGGACAGGGTTAACTGTTAACTTCCTTGAATCAACATACAGACCAGCAGTTTCACATCACAGTCTCACATATTTGTTCGGGTTGTTTTGATGTCCATTTTATGCATTCAGCCCAACTGTGTGTTGCATTTTCCCTTTTGTTTGCTTTTTTTCTTCTTTTTTATGGCCCAATTCCCATTTCAGAGAACAATCTCCACTAACTGACGAACAGTTGGTAGCAGGGTAAGACCAAATCATTCTAAACCACCTTTCCTTCGCTTAGATCACCCCTGTCTTTTTTTATCCCCTTCTTTCCTATTTTGTGTCCTATATGGATCCCCAACCCTAATCTAAAAAAAAATCCTTGTAAATTATCTGTAGCAGATCCAGTGAATCAGTGTTTGTTTAATTTGGGATTTCAGTGTTGCTTTCCTCTGTACCGTGTGCCTTTTTCACATGAAAAAATAAATCCAGCAGTTTAAAACTATAATTAGATATAAAATGAATATAATTCAAGTATTAATTTGCATTGATTATATTACCTCTAGCATGTAGACTCAGCATTATAAAACGAAATGCAAATCAAATGCAAACAACAATACAACAACTACAACACATTCTTTTCAAGTTGTGTTGGTGGGGTAAGTGTACAGTGTGTTTAATTTTTTACTGGAAGTTGAGGGCTTGATTTTTATCCCTTTGCAGCATGAGTTACTTCAGTCAAACCAGCATGAGTCTTTCACATTCTTCATTCATACAGCGACTTCACTTTTTTCTGCAAGGAGACCTCTTCTTCTTTTCTCCTCTCCAGTAGCCACACAAGCTTTTTCATTTATACTCTGATTGTTGAATTAAAGTGCAGGCAGATGCATCTGATTAACACAACTCCTCTTAGAGACAGGGATGTGAAAAATGTAAACAAACAGAGCTAATTTAAACTTTCTCACGTGCCCCAGCTGTTTCTCTGCTGTAACCTCTCCCCCCACCCTGAACACTTTGTTATTGAGTGTGTTCTTCCTTCTCCAAGGTTCTCTGACATCATCCTCGCCACCATCCTGGCCACCAAATCTGATATCTGTGGAAAGAAGTTTGAACTGAAGATAGACAATGTTCGATTTGTGGGTCACCCTACTCTCCTTCAGCATCCTCCCATCATTCAGGTAGGAACACATGAAGCGTGGTGAAAAGATGCACAGTCATTCTTCGACCTTAAGTGTCAGAAAGTGTAAACAATATGTTTATACTGATGCTCTGGTCACAGCTTGTGTCCATTGTTAAGAAAATCATATATGTATATATATTGTACTGGGTTCAGCTTTTTGTGATGTGTATTTTGCTGTTATTATAAAAGTATCAGTCAAAAGGTGAACAGTGCCATCTTGAATTCTGTTAATGTTATTACGGTAACATTGACATGTCTTGCCATCTGGCTTTGATGAGACCATCTCTCATTTCACCATGATCCTTAAAATGTATATCAGCTTTGAGCTTTGGCAGATTGGTCTTAATTTCAGCAGTGCCCCCTACTGACAGTTTTCTTTTTCAGTCTGATGATTCGTTGCTTGTGTTGCCCAAGTTGAAGGTATCTATGACATGAACTTATAAAACAAATTAAATATAGGTTAAATATGCTTTTTTAAGGTTGATGTGTGGAAATACCAGGAATAACCAGGTTTTTAAAAAAAAGGACCTTAGAGTTCAGTCAACACTTGTCTGACAGTCTCAACAAAAACTGAACTGGTTCACAAAGTTTAATGTATTGGAGGATTTTTCTACTCAGCTGCATATCATTGTACCAGCACAGCTTTTACTGTTTCCATCCCTTTAATGAATTTTCCATTCAATATTTATGACTGCCCTTGTGCTTTACACTCAGTTGACAGTTTATTAGGTACACCTAGCAAAAACTAATGCAGTCTAATACAACAGTCCTGCAATAAATCTTCCCTTCATGGAGGTTATAATTTTCACAAATGTCAGTCTGTGTTGAAACAGTTTCATAGAGGTGTTGATTCAACTTTTTGGTCATTTTGGAGGCTGCAGTTTGTGGTGCTGCTGAACATTACTGCGCTCTACATACAGAGGTATGTACCCCACCCCATTTACAGTATATCACTAAATAACAGCAATGCCTCTCTGCATTATACAGCACAGTTCAAAAAAACCACAATCAACTACATTCTCCAGAATTATCATACAGTTGAATCAACACCTCTCTGAAACACAAGCAGAATATTATAACCTTCATGATGGGAGGATTTATTGCAGGACTGCTGTATTAGACTGAATTAGTTTCTGTAAGGTGTTCCTAATAAACTGCCAACTCTGTATTTGTGAACAGAACTGTTTTTGATTAAAGTATTGACCACATCGTATCTTATCCTTTGAATATGAATGCTGTATATTTACATTTTACTTATATTATGTATATATTACTTATATTATATATATATATATATACATATATATATATACATGTGTGTATATATATATATATATTATAATTATATATTATATATATATACATGTGTGTATATACATATATACATATATATACATATACATATATATATATATATATATATATACTGTATATATAAGCGTTGTTTATCTTATACTTGATTCAAACTGTGTCTTCTTTCCATGTAGGTTTCCAAAACAGATCCTTCACCTAAGAGAGAGATGCCCACCATGATCTTGTTTAATGTGGTGTTTGCACTCAGGGTATGAAAAGACTTCTCTTCTCTTCTTAATATTATGCCTTGAGATAATGTATGTAGTGATTTGCTGCTATAGTAATAAAATTGAATTGAATACATTTTAGTGGTAATTGTTGGTATTATGGTGATTTGTAGATATGGTTTGTGTATTTGGAACCTAAAAGCAAACATAATGGCTGTTTGCGCTATCTGTTAAAATTAAAATTTTTATATTATAATATTACAACTTTAATTTTACAATTTTTTATTTTTAATGATAACACAATTACATCAGCTGACTGTGGGTGGGACACACATTTTGTGTTCTGTTAATCTGTGTGTTCTGTGAATAGGAGGGGTGTGTGTGAGTGATAATATTCCAGTATACTCTATCTATGAGAGCATGGGAACTCAGAGGGAGGAGGGACCAATTTACTTTGCTTAATCATGCTACTCAACAAGGCACAGCCTGTTCCTGCCCATGCTGAGTCACTGTACCCACTAAGTCTCAGTTAAGCTGAGATGGGGCGAGAAGTGCCCAGTCATGTTTTGACAATGGTATCTGCCCAGCAACTGCGGTGGATTAACAGTCTCATTGGGTTGTTTTAATATGGCACTGCGTATTCACAATGCGGGTTAATTTAGTGTATTTTATAATCGATTGTACAAGATTTAACCATTCAGTTTTAAATGGATTCACAGCTGAAATTTATTATTGTACATGGTCATCCATACAGATTGTCTTTGTTTTTTACTTTTTATATTCCTTCCATAATAAAACTATGGCACCTGATCTGTTTCACAAAACCAAGAGATTGTGTAGTTTAGGGATCACTTTCAGTTTTGTTCTTCTTTATTTACATACTTGTGGAAGTACAACCACTGACCTTCAGAAATACAAACTTCAGATGAGGCAAAACCTTTTTGACTATAAGAATGTCTCAATAAGAACCAAACATTAGAAGCTTTACAGTGATAAGTTTTATTGAAAGGCACTTATACTGGATTGCATAAAAATGATAATGTATTAAATATATGCTTAGATATTTAGCATAAGTTTAATTTGAATTATGCAAAGTTTCCTGCATTTTTAAGTGTGTTACATGCTAAGATCTTTACCTCACATAAAAGAGCTCAAAAATCAATTCAATATTAAAGGTCCATATATGACTGACTGTTGACCGAGTGGTGATGTTTGACATGAATGCTAGCTGAG
The DNA here is from genome assembly GCF_002260705.1 of Seriola dumerili. Lineage (NCBI taxonomy): Eukaryota > Metazoa > Chordata > Actinopteri > Carangiformes > Carangidae > Seriola > Seriola dumerili. The sequence continues at coordinate 2,310,881 of NW_019174299.1, read as the reverse complement.
CAACAAATTAATGCACTGATGCTGTAAAGGTAGTGTAGTATGTAATCACTGAGTTGTATACATGTTACACTGTTTTATGATTTGCTCCCTCTCATCTTCGGCCTCTACAGGCGAACGCCGACCCCTCCGTCATCAGTTGTATGCACAACCTGTCACGACGCATCGCTATAGCCCTGCAGCACGAGGAGCGGCGCTGCCAGTACCTGACCAGAGAGGCCAAGCTGATGCTGGCCGTCCAGGATGAGATCACCACCATGACTGAGAGTGAGATGCACACTTCTCACACCTCAGACCTCACAGCAAATTTATACCACTGTCTCAGTAAAACTATAAAATTTCATAGATTATGATGATGTGTTATTGTTTAACCGCTCAAGTTTAGATATGAGTCTATTTTGACAGAGTTCTCTGTTTTTCCTGATGCCAGCAGATGGAAGCCCCCAGTCCCCATTTAGACAAATTCTTCCCAAATGTAAACTAGCCAGGGACCTGAAGGAGGCTTATGACAGGTGTGTGATGAGGCACATTTCATGTCGTTTTACTATTTCTCCCTTTTTTTTTTAAAACCATGCACAATATATATTGTCCATATAGCTGACGCTGATATAGATGTTTACAGCTGAGAAAGTGCAAGTGTCAGTCATGTTTTCTCAATATCTGCCCAGCAACTGTGATATTTTTACACTGGAGGCTTCCAGTCATCCACAGTCTCACTTGATTATTGTTTTATATCTGATAGTATGTGATTTAGGAATTCAATTTTTAATGAATTTGTACACCAGTAAATGATTTTATATCATCTTACATGTTCAGTCATACAGATAAGCTTTGTTTTTTTGTTTTTACATCTATTCTGCAAGAAAAATATGGCGCCTGATTTTTTTTTAACTGTGCCACTATTAATCATGATGTTGATGTTTTGTCAGCCTTTGTACAACAGGTGTGGTGCGACTACACATTAACAACTGGCTGGAGGTGAGTTTCTGTTTACCGCACAAGATCCACAGGATTGGTGGCAACTATATCCCCCCAGAGGCATTAGAGCGCAGCCTTAAAGCCATAAGGTGTGTTTTTATTTTTTTATTAACAATATGTTTTTTGTACTTAATCTTTATATTTGATCAGCAGAAGAGCAACTTTTTTGCACTAAATCATAGAGGGCAGATGCCAGTCTCTAAACCCAGTGGGTTGAAACTTAAAATTACATGTGTGGCAACACCCCACTCAACATTGATGGACAATGATACTAAAAATGGCATATCACAAACAACCACAGGGGCTCCACCCAGTTGCCCCCCTCTCACAGCGTGAACATGTCAGAAGTCTTATTACAGAGAAATTTTTTTGTCATGCAACTTTTAAATGAGGTTAGGATATGCCCTTTAAATTAACTCTGTTTAATTTACTAGGTAGGAAATTTAAAACATTTACTGATAGTTATTAATATAGTTTCTGTCTTTTCTGCCCACAAATACAGCACCACTGTGTTAATTTGCTAATCTGACTTGGCTGCAAGTCGTGCAAAATGAGTCAGTAATTGTCAGCTCGGAATATGAGAGGTAGAAGATGTGAAGTTGATCTGGTTGAAGTAAATGAACAATAAGAAGCGATAAACTCATGATCCTAACACTTTTATTATTAGTCTTATTTAGTCAGATGACCTGCACAGGCCTACAGTGACCATCAAAGATCTCAGGATTTTTACAATCTTTAATCTATGTTGTCGGATACACTGTTTTCCCACAGTTGATTTGCTCAACAACAAATATTTCATCCTTTAAATTGACATAGTAAAGTCCCATCATTTTGGTATGTCAAAGTGTTGCGTCTTTAACAGCTGATTAAGGGTTGTAGTAGGCCAGTTTTCTGTGGGCCATACTGCCACCTATTGTTTCTTCAGCTAACTTACAGCAGGGTTGTAATCAGCTTCTACCTCCCCTTTTATTTCTGTCTTTTGAAGCAGAATTAAATATGCATAATACAGGTAGTTTATCCAGATGAAATTTTTATTTCATCATAGTGGTCACTTTGTGCTCTCAGATGCATGTAGTTGTTCTGTACGTTGACTGGTACTGATTTCTATTGAGGAGGCAGTCTTGATCTCCAAAGAGAGGGTCTGTTGATTCAGAGGCTGTGTCATACGTTGTTTGATCCTCCAGACCCTATCATGCCCTGTTGCTGCTGGAAAGTGAGAAGGCACTGCTGAGCCAGCTTCCTCTGGACTGCTCGCCTGCGATGGTGCGCCTCATCAAGACCTGCTCAGCGGTGAAAAACCTGCAGCAGCTCGCCCAGGACGCTGACCTGGCTTTACTTCAGGTGCAGAGCAGTCACACCACCTGCATCACAAATTGAAATTTGGAGCACTTTTTCATAATAAAAAAAATAAAAATTCATAACTGCATACAATAATGAAGCTCATTCAGAGATTATAATTTAGTTTGGTGATTGTATTGTATTTTAAGACCTTTTTCGTTAAAATACAAAACACAAAAGCTATTCAATGTCATCAAATTTAAACACGTACCTGTATAATATAGGGAGAATCATAGACTATGATTCTTTAATTGGAAAGATGTGAAATAAGGTGCAAAATGTGCAACAATGGTGATAAGTCTGAGATCTATTACTGTGTTGATACTGCCATCTAGTGGACAATATACATACATTCAAAGAGAATTAAAGAAAGTTCCCTTGTGTGGTGAAGTTATATACTTATTTTCCTTCAGCACACGGTTTCCACTTGTGAAGCTTTTTGCGGTTCAGATGCTCATGTTCAGATGCTATAATTTCACATCAATGATATTATTTACGAAATATTTTCCCCTCTCTCAGATCTTTCAAATTGCTGCCCACTTGGTTTACTGGGGCAAAGCGATCATCATCTACCCGCTGTGCGAGAACAACGTGTACATGCTGTCTCCTCATGCCAACATCTGCCTGTGAGTGTCTGTGATGTGTGTAAGCCAGTTGGCTGAACTGGTTACTGCACAGCTAATGAACCATTATTCTGCTCAGCACCCGTCCATGCCTTTAATTCATATTCACTGGTCTCAAAACACATATAAATTATCATTGAATTCAGATTTCCATAGCCTGCACTTGTTAAATCACCTCAGAATGTGACGCGTTATGAAAGAACTATTGGGCCACTGGCAGCACTTGTCATTTTTCTTCTCTATGCACCAGACTTTAAACAGACTTTCCTTCACAACACGGTGGAAAATGAATTCAGAAGAGCTGTGCTAATGGAAAAGTTCTGTATTGTAGAGTAACCTGTGCCATCTCTCCCTGGATAGATACTCACCACTGGCTGAGCACTTTGCCCAGCAGTTTCCTGGTCATGATCTGCCCTCCATGTTAGCCAAGTTCTCGCTACCTGTCTCACTGGCCGAGTTCAGAAACCCCCTGGAAGCTCCTGCACAGGAGGTAGGATTATTGTAGCTGCTCATATACTGTGGAAAAAAAAAATCTGTAACATGTGACAAATAATTTAGTTATAATGTTACAACATGACTGTGAAAAAGTGAGACAATCCCACTGGTTTTTTCATTTTCTCATCATATGTTTTTTCTTTAAGAAGAAGAAGAAAAAATCCTTTCCTCTAAATACACCTGAACAAAGTGAAATGACTTGGAAACTGTTGTAACAATGAAAGAATGTTCCTTGTTTGAAGAAGTATTTTTACATTTAAGAATAATTGACTGTGACAAAGACAGATATTTTGTACAAATTAAGAGCAAACAAATGTGAAATTACTGTTTCCCGGTAAATCCCTAGTATTTATAGGGCTATTACTTTAAATTTGGACACTATTATAAGAGCAGGACCATCTGGTGATCATCTCCGACCCATCTTGTTTTGGCAGAGCTGTTTGAGCATTGGGGATGAATTATAAATGGCAAAGGGACATCAGCTGCAGCATCTGCAGCCTCCATTTTTTATGAGCGCAAGATCAGAGCCATGGCTCTTTCTTGTTGCTCTATTTTGAGCTTGTATGTCACCCACAGCCGATTTAAAACATATTTGACCTGGTTAGGGACACGAGCAGCTCGCAGCTTCACTTGTTCAATATTTATGCTTTGCTCAGCTGTAATGCATTTGCTGCTCTGCTCTTGACCAGGCCCAGCTGATCCAGATGGTGGTGTGGATGCTCCAGCGCCGCCTGCTGATCCAACTGCACACTTATGTTTGCCTGTTGGTACCGCCTGGCGAGGATGACCCTGGGCTGAGGGATGAAGATCCTCCACTGGCCACCAGAGTAGGAGGCCGCAGTCTCAGCACCCCAAGTGCTCTCAGCTTCGGTTCCCCAAGTATGTCCTCGCTCAGCTCACCTGTCTGCCTCTGCTCTTACAGTTGTAACAGGTAATATATAATCTTTTCCAATCCGTCTGCTCCCTGTGCGTAGCCAGCAGTGACGACATGACCCTCACCAGTCCCAGCATGGACAACTCCAGTGCAGAGCTGCTGCCTGGTGGAGACTCTCCACTCAACAAGAGGATGACAGAGACGCTGCTCGCCAGTCTGTCAGAGCACGAGCGGCAGGTTATTCTTAACATCCCTGCTGCACAAAATCCCGAGGATCTGCGAATGTTTGCCAGGTAATTAAACCTGCCTCTAACACACAAACGTTCTGTGTTTTTTTTGTTTTGCTTGTGCATCAAACGTTTCTGAACTCACTGCTCTGTGCTTTCAGGCAGTTAGATTAACAGATGGGATATGTTTTAGTGAGGATCCAGTGACTCATTTCTGTTGTGAATCACTTTTATGTCTCTAAGGAAATAAGATGATAACTGTGCAATGGTTTGGAAAATGAAAGTTATTTTAATTGCATTCACAGAATATTGAGAAATTTAATTGGAACTGTTGGCTGGAGGGTTGAGATAATTTGCTCGCTGTTAGCTGAGAATATATCGAAATAAAATGTGTCTAGAAATCTCACCAATTATAGAATCAGCGCTACCTACTGCAAAGCAATGAAAAATGTCATCAAAGGTGTGAAAGTCCTGTCCCATGGTTGATTTACATGGCTAATGATCCAGTTAAACTGTAGCTCTCAACCTATTTTTCTGCCTGTTATGTTGACTTCTTTCAGGCTGCTGCATTATTTCCGGGGACATCACCACCTGGAAGAGATTATGTACAATGAGAACATGAGGCGCTCGCAGCTCAAGACGCTGTTTGACAAGTTCCGCAGTGTCCTTGTGGTGACCAACCATGAGGATCCCATTATTTCAATCTTTCAGTCACCCATGGAGTAGCGGCACAGGGACGGTATCAGGTCTCACCAACTAGAAAAAGATGTCAGTTTGAGAGCAGTTAATAGCCTGCTGTGCTCACGGCTAAGTGCTTCTGCTCAACAATTTTGTTTTTAAAATGAACTGACACAATGATTGCATCAATGTGTGCAGATTTACAAAGTGTAAAAAGTGTTTTTCCTTTATGAGCCAAATGTTTGTTTACAATATTAAATTATTTTGTACATACCAGAAAACACCTCAAGTGTTCACTGTGGATATTGGAAAGATTGGTGTCGTGGTGTCGGTTTAAACTTCATCATCAACCTATTCCAGATGTGTCAGATCATCTGCACTGACCACAGAGGGGCACATGGAGTAATGATCATTCCAGACCACCAGCTACCTCTTCTCAGGAATCCCAGAGGTGGCGAGAAGAGAAAGACAGCAAGAAAGGGAAGACTCTAAACATCAGACAGGGCTGTTTTTGCTTTGAGGGAAGCAGAGCGTTCCAAACATCTGTGAAATCACTGAGTCACTGACGAGAATTTCCCAAGTTTGAATGTTTATTAAAAAACAGATGGAAGACCTGAACAAAAGAGACTTGTGAGCTTCAGAACAGATATTTTTTATAGGCACTGATAAACTAAGGCTTACTCTTAGTGCCTTAAGTTGTAATCGATTATTTTCCAGTACAGGTTTGCATCAGTACCATAAATAGGGGGAAATAATAAAATGGATGAGAAACATTTTGTATAATCTGTGCAGATTAGAAATTAGACTCAACCAGTCTTGGAGGTTATTCTAATGTCATGACTTTCTAAGAGCCACAAAATTATAAAAAATATAATGGAATTATTAATTTCATACGTGTAAGATGTACTGTCTTCTTAAGTTTTTATTTTGTGTAAATGGTGAAGTCCACAATGGGAACAGATGGCAGAGTAGTGTAAGGAATATTCCTGTTAAATCCTTTTGACATGTCCCGTGTCAGCCTGCACATCTGAAGCGTTCATTACATTTCCAGACTGAGACTGTCTTTCTGCCTCTTTATGCACTACACTAACACAGGGGTGCCCACGAAGATAAAACCTCCACGGCTTCTTGGCCCATTCGCCATGGGACTCGATTCCAACGCGTGGTGCTGATACTATATCGCAGAGTTCTGCTGGATTTGTGTTGGGGTCCTTCTCCAGCCACACCTCTGGGTCTGAGGCCAGGTCTTGACGGTCAAAACAGCGAGGTATATTTAGAGCCTGGCACAGCTTGGAAGGCCCGTTGCAGAGCTCTTTGTCCTTAAGTTGTCGGGCTCCCTCTCTGCGTCTGGCTGCCCTCAGCTGCCTCATGACAGGCTGACCCTGCAGGGGCTCAAGGGAGCGCAGCAGCACGGCAGCACCCTCCCCTGTGAAAAACAGCACACAATATGCATCAATCAGCAAGGCTCCACTCCGTCTCCTTCCTTTTGCCCTTTACACACTGATGATAGAAAACAAACTGCTGTATAGTTTAATGTCATATTAATGATAAAAACTTAAAAGAGGGAGCATTAAACATAAATTAGGTTTCATAACATGTTTTTATGTGTGCATGCATCAGTAAGCTGTCATTATGCATTATGGGCAATGCTTTTTAAATTTTTTTTACCTTCACTAGACACGTTCATACAGAGGTAGATGCCATAGATTGGATACACATAGATGGTGCCTGGCTTCATGAACATGGCCATGTTCCTCTCTGTGCGTTTGCCTCCTGCTGAGTGTGAAGCTCTGTCCTCCCCTCCCAGGTAAGCCTCAGTCTCCACTATTCTCCCTCGCAGCTCAGTACCATCCGCACACCTGCGGACCAGCACCTGCAGGGACAAGGAGCAATACATTGTGTTTTATTGTGATTAGTCAATTAATTAGTCAATGAACAGAAGACTACTTGGCAACAATTTCGACAATCCATTACTGCAAAAATGATGCTCTGTGATGGCAAATTGAATATCTTTTGATTATGAACTGATCTGACAAAAACAGTCAAAAAAAAAAATCATTGCTTGTCATTCCTATTTCTGATCTGGATCCTGTATTGTGGTCTTGGTTTTTGCAACACCATTCAGTTTATAGTAAGGTTGTAGTGACAGTCATGTTAAATTCAAGAAGAAACTGAACTGACATGTTACTTGATGAAGCAGCTGCACTAAATATAAAGTACCTTCACGTTCAACAGTGTCGTTTTCTCAAGTCTTTGTAACAACCAGTAACTTTAATTGTTTCAAAACCTTTGAGCTGCACTGACACAAACATTATTACAATTGTATCCTCTACAGAGCATTACAGATTTCAGAAATAAAACTAAATGGATGTAAAACAAGAAAGGGGAGACCTTGCCGAGGAACGCTTTCGCCAAAGTAATGCAAGGTTGGTTGAAAAAGTCCTGTCCCAGTCTGTGCTGCAGGTCAGTCTTGGTGAAATAATGGCTTCGCTCTGTCTCAGCACTTGGGACATTTTGTTCACACTGAACGGGCTTCTTCAGCTCGGCAGGTGAAACCTTCAGTTTTACATCCGTAGTGTGGTTTTTATGTTTATTTACTTCAGGTGTTGCCGCTGCTACTGCCGTTGCTAGCATCTTTCTTTTTCTCCCTGCCATAACGTTATCGAAAATCACTTTCACCACGGCGTTGCTGTCACTTTGTAAACTTAGCAACACATTTATGTCGTTTTAAATAATTTACTTCATTATTTATGTGAGTGCTGCAGCAGTTAGCCCATGGATGCGAGTTAGCCCAGGTTACTAGCACACAGGAAGTAAATGACTGTTTTGGATCTCTTAAAGGAACCGCGCACCCTTTTCCTGCAGGATTTCACATCCTGCAGAAAAGGGGTTTTGACTCTTTGACTATTGATTATTTTACAATTAAGTGTTTCCTGTTAAGATTTTCTCTCCATTCTGTAAGAGGGAAGGTCCATGTAATCTATTTTTTCCTTCCACTAAATTCTCAATCATGACTTTGCAGTCCAACGTTTTCTTCCCGCTGCACATAACAACTGAATTTGCTGAGAGGTAAAACCTCCCCAAACAGTGGCCTTTTCCTGCTGCTCTCTTATCTTTTCAGCCTCATTTGAAAACAGTCCCCTCTAATAAGAAGTTATAAATAGAGCCGGTGTGTTCATGCCTGCCTGTGCCCAGGAAGTGGATGGCGCCAGTTTAGCCCCAGGCACTGTGGCTACATGTGGCTTTCTGGAAGACTTAACAGTGTGTGACATGGTTGTGTCACAGCTTATAATTTCATCAAGGAAGTACAAGTTTGCTGAGCTGTTGTTTGGAAGCTCTGTGCTGAACCTAAAGCTCATGACTGCATGCATTGATTGATATAAGAATGGATGCATAGGCTGATAGATGAATGAGTAAATGAGAGTCCTTCTTCACAGCTGAGGCCTTCTCTTGTGATGATCAGGAGTCTTGTTTTTCTGCCTGCTCAACTCAGGTTTGAGACTATTTTTCTCCAGATCCTCCAAAGCTTTCCGAAAACTGCAGCATGGATTCTGATACATCCCTGTCTTAAATCTGGGAAGCCTTTGTGCTTTGTCTTCTCCTGCAGTTGGATTTGTGCTTTGGCGCTGTAGCTTTTTATTCACCTCCTCTGCTATAATCTTATCTGAAAGAAGCACGTTGTTCATGATTTGATTAATTTCACTAACAAAAAGGTTGCACACAGAGGAAACAGTGGTTTTCAGAGCACACAACATAACCTACATGAGAGTCCACAAGACTACACAAGAGCTTAGTCTGTGGCTTGTGTGGATTCATAGCTTTTGTATTTACTTTTGTATTGATTTAAATTACATTGTATGTGCCAAATACTTAATATTTTATACAACATAAAATGTATGTAGTCGAAATGCCAAGTAAGTGCCATAAAAACTCCTAGTTCAAATATTTGCATAGCTAGTCGTTAGATGTCATTGCACCTATTCTGTGCCGTCTGTTATCACCACCTGTTGTATTATCACTGAATTCCTGAAACATTTTATTTTGATTTCCAGGATCGTTTTAATCCTCATAATTCTCTACTGTGGCATCAGAACGGTTGCATTTCTAATGGAAACACATGACAAAAAGTGGTGCAGGAGTTATGGACACAGAGTCCTGGACTGATTTATTGAGCCAGGATAAGGGCCAGACAGAAATCTGCTGAGCATGTTCAGCAGAAGAGTCCTGGCATGGGCTGTTGACTTTGCCGTGGCTGGTGGACTGGTGAAGGCCTTTGTTTGCTTTGACTGTGTTTCCACTGCCGGTCAGCGGTGACGATGAGGTCCGGGCCGGGCAGTTTTCATTGTTGCTGCCACTGATAATCTTAGCCGCCACAGCTTGGCTGTAATGTTGCATTCTGGATCGCTTTCAATTCCAGCAGCCACCTCAGCGATAGTGACGCTGAGCAGGGACGCCAAAGACTCATCTGTGTGTGCAGATGGACGAGCACGATGCAGGCAGACTGAAAATATCTTACTACACCATGAGTCAGAGAATCCTATGAAGAATAATATCCTCTCAGCGTACAGTGTTTAGGAAGGAAGTAACTCCTCATATTTGTCTGTGAGGTTATGATTGTTTCTGATAAGGTTTAAGAATATACACAGTCAATTGTTTCGCTTTGTTTTAACTCCAACATTACATCTGTAAATATATATTCATGTACCATATATAGTTTCACTACAGCGACAGACTGGCACTGCTATCTTTGGACTATATCTGGCTGAATAAAAATATTATATCAAACACATGACTAAAATGAACCGACCAAAAATAATGTCACTATTTTGTCCTGCTGTGTTTATGATATCTGATCTGAATGGCAGGTCCATCAGTGCAGTGCTCACACAGACACACTGACTGTTTTAGAAAATTAAAATGCCTTCCCTGAGTGAATTGGCACTTTAAAGTGTCAAAATTGTATGAAATTGTTTCAAGCTTTCTTTGTTGGCTATTACTTGATGATTGATTGGTAACAAATATTACAAGAGTGACGCATGTGACAGATAATTATAACTGTGAGAGACTTAATGCTGCATCTCTTTTATATGAGAGTCATGATTTAAAATAAGGACCCCCCTGATGTTTCTTGTTGTAAATACACTCAGAAATAGATGAAGGGATAGGGTTGAGATAACCTCTTGTCCTATACTTGCTTACATGACATCATCATGTTAATAACAGATTTTAGGGTTGGAAATCCTTATTCCAGTACAAGGTGTGGAAGTAAACATTATAATTGTCATGTGTTAGTCTAAATGGTCTTTCAGAGGCCTTTTCACCGTGAATTGCTGCTTACTCAGTGGTTTTTCTTTATCTTGTATCATTTTCTTCTTTTATCTTTTCTCTCTTTTATCATTTTCTTCCATGGACCATAAGTCTGAAAAAAGCAGAAAGATCAGCTTTCGGATGGTGCTGCTCTCGATTCAGCTGCTCAGTATCGGCTTTCCGATAAACCCCCTCCGGTCGCACCTTTAACTGCGATCATTCTCTGAAACAACAGAAGCTTCTTTCTTACTAGGCCAATTAGTGGGAGAAAGTGGTAGTTCATCTGTATCCTCAGTGTTGGATGGGATTAATTATTAATCGATGAGAATTAATGATTCATGAGTCTCTCTTCTTGTTTGCTGCGGAGGTGTGGTGTGTGTGTGTGTGTGTGTGTGTGTGTGTGTGTGTGTGTGTGTGTGTGTGTGTGCGTGCGCTGAACAGGTGGCTGGATTCTCACTGGGAGGGGGAAGCAGGGGGATTACTTCACACGAGACCCAGTTCACACACCTGCGCAGCGGAGACCATGCTCCTGGAGAAACCGAGGTTTTCTTTTTTCACAGCTGGGATCTCATGCCCGCAGTTTTTACCAGAACCACTGGTGTGTAAACACAGGTTAGGGGCTACTGTAAGTATGTGCATACACCACTGGGGATTTCAAAGGTTTTCCTTTTGTTTATCTAGACCACATATATGCTTTTGTTCTGTTTGTTCTGCATTATGGAAAATTAGAGATGCGGGTGGGGTTCACAGAGTTTGGTCTCTGACACTTGAGGAAAAACTCTACAGGATCTACTTTTTAAACCTAAATAAAACCCAAAGTAGTTTTACATATTAGAGAAGTTTCAAAGCATAAATGAGAGAGTCAATGACAGTTTGAGGGCTGTTTTAATAACTCATTAAAAGACAAAAACTCAGTCTTCCAGCTGTCTGGTGTAATGATTGAGCCTGCACTAAGACCTGACCTCCCCCCTGACCTTTCTCTGTGATAAAGGTTGCCTTGTATCAGCTCACACCTGTAGCTCTCAGAGGGAACAACAGTTGAGTCAGGCAGGCTGGGAAGGGAAAGAGGATTTTACCGGCTTTATCACAAAAACAAGGGAGTATAAATCTGCTAAACACACGACCACACAGCGAAATCCTCTTTGTGCCATCTTTGATTTCTTTAACAGCCTCCTTCTGAGGAGCATAGGTTGCCTTTGGGACTGTGGATTAAAATGTGTTTCCTTTAGCTCTCACCTGCCATTAATACTAACAGCAAACACTGACATTTTTTGTTGTAGCAAAATCAATCAACCCAGAAAACCACCTTGAAAGTTACATGCTTGTAAAACAGTGTTTGGCCTCTTTTGTAGATGTGGTAAACCATGTCATCCATGTACGAGCAAAAAAAAAAAAAAAAAAAAAAAAACCTCTGTGGTTGTTACCCAGAAATGATGTTCTCCCCTCCACTTCTCCGCTTGGTTGAAGGAAGAGGAAATCGTTTATGGGCCGTCTGACGGTGTCCTTTCGGTTAAACATTACCCTTGTACTCAACCCTTTTATCTGCGTCTGATTGATGGGGCATCAGGGAGCCTTGAGTGCTCCTACAGGTCCTGCGTCGCTTCCTAATTGCTGCCTTTGCCTCAGCTTCAACCCTCCTCAGTCCCAGGGGAAAGCTCACCATTAATTACTGTGACTTCATGGTGTATCAATCAAGGATTCCCGGCAGGCCGCTAAACAGTCTTTACATACCCGAGTACACGTAAAAGAGTTGATGTGAAGTCCAATAAACTCATTCCTGTGGTGGAAATACTATCTGTTGCCTAATTTAGGAGCATGTCTCTGATTCAGCTTGATTTGCTGTGTGGCTATCAGTCATGCTGGCAGGGACGAGACCCATGGGTGCAGGACAGAGAGAGGAGGCTCGAGCTGAGAGGAAGCTCTAACTTTTCATACTGTGAACTAACATAAAAGACTAAAGTTGTGAGACCCGTCTGCTGTCTGTCTGCTGTATGTTTTTAGTTTGGCCACATTTGAACTGATTAAATTCAGTCTTGACTCAGTAATTGGTTAAAAATGATTCTTGCAACAGATTTCTCTCGTGGGAGGAAAGCTGCGGTTGGCTTTTAGCTGTGGAGGAGCTGAGGAGGAGGTGTTCATAATATTTTTAAAAAAAAACGTACTTTAGACATTTATTATATTTCCTGCAGCCAGAAACATAGGCATGGAAGTTTGTTGACTTCAGCTGAATATATCTTAAGTAAAAGTACTGCTTCAGTGATTTTTTTTTTTTTTTTGTTGCAGTTTTTCCAGTTGAAATTGTGGCAAACAAACGTACAGCAAATGTAAAGTTGCTGATCACGCTGGGCTCCAGAAAATTACAAAAACAGTGGAGGACAGTTACTACTACATTGTGCATAAACACAGTTTCGAGGTACTTGTACTTTATACTTCTATTTCACAACATTACAGAGAGAAATATTAATAGAAATATTGTCCATTTTACTTCACTACTTTGTTTGACAGCTGTAGTTACTTTGCAGATCAAGATTTTACATACAAAACATGTGATCAGATCATAAAATATGAATTATTGTTACAGATTAAACTGCTCATAATGAGGAGTAATGAACTGTATAATGAGTCATTTTAGTTTTGATACTTAGAGAATATTTCGCTGTTAACACTTTATTACTCTGATAGTAAAATTTGGATTCTTTTTTTTTACTTTTAGTGGGGTATTTTTTATAGTATATTATTGTTACTTTCACTCAAGTAAAGGATGTAAATCCTTTATCCACCATTGGCAAATGTATTGTATTGACCTGTAGTTCCAGTAGATCTGTAGATCTACCAGTCAGCCACTCGTATGATCTCTTGTTCTGCAAACACAAACAAATCATCTGCTCTGTCAGCATGAAAATGAGACCATATTATGTCTTCCTTCAGTATAATAGCAGAAAGGCACTGGCTGACACACTCAGTGGAGTGTGTCTTAATCGAGAAGCACATCAAAGCAACCATGAAGGAGACTTTTCCAGGAACCTGAGCCTCTTGTGCCCTGAGACCCCATCAGAGAAAACGCTGCGCACACGGTGCCCCTTGTCAGCACATCAGAAACCTTCTGCTTCCTAACATCCATCTCTCTCCTGGAGAATACTCCCAGGTGGATCTGAGCTTTCACTGAAACTATGAAGGAATGCACAGTAATGGTCTTTTCATTAGATGGAGCAGCAGCATGTATTACCTGATGCAGTAGTGGAGCTCCATTTTCTCTAATGAAAATGAGTAGTTTTTATGTTGTTGTGTACAGAACAAACAAAACAAGAGGCAGCAGTGAAAACAGATGTGTAGCATTCAGGAATTAGTTTAATAGGCCTCAGTCAGCCATATTAACATCAGCAGACCCAAACCCCAGACTTATATAACACTGACTGCTCATTGATTTGAAGAAAACTGGTGGCTTTTATATAAAAGTTAATAGACAATCAGTTTCTTCACTGGCTCAGTAAAAAGCAGGGACAGTGTAATTCTACTGACATGCAGTGAGAGCACAGGGCTCATGGGCGGTGTCTCTACAAGTCATTAATATCATGCCATGTTATGATTATCATGTGGCAACATTACATGGTTTCTCCATAAAATGACCAAAAGAAAAAAAAAAAAAAAAGGAAAAATGGTAATGGTAAAATGGTTTATGTGACGTATTTGTAATACTCCTTTGACTCATGAAGACTTATTTATTTCAGCGTCAGACTCAGGTATGGCTTGCTGAAATATGATTCTGAGACATTTCAGATTATGATGCTCATTAGTCATCAGACAAACCCAGACTGGAATTTAAGGAGTAAAGTTCAGAGTAAATTTATTTCCGTGGGAATATGCAGATGGGTGGAGGAGGATTGTCAGAGCTCTGGTGACCTCTGAATCTTGAAGTCAGTTTTTTTGGTCAGTGTCAGTCCATATTAACTAATGAAATATGTCCCTGCTGATAACAGTAGTAGGCATGACTCAAGCTGCAGATGGCAGAGACCAAATTAAAACCATGAGAATTTGATGATATGACCAATCTAGTTTGTTTTTACAAATCTAATAGTCAAGTTGAAGTTGATAAGCTCATGGAAACAACTTCATTACAGGTAAATTATTTATAGCCTGTATTTTTTTTCTTTGACAGTGATTTTTACATTATGGTGTCACACAGTGTTAAAATAAAATCATTCACAGTGAAGTAAACTGTAAAATGAACTGTGTTTCCTCGTATTCCTTCCATTTTTAATTTCATAATTATTACATCGTTATTATTACCATTATTATTAACATTATAAAATTAACAGTGAACATGTCATTTCCCCACAGAGAGCTTCACATTATGTGTCACTGTAGGAGTAGTCAGAGAGCGGTGAACCCCGGTTTCCGTCCCCGGACCCCACTCTGGTTGAGGATATCGCTTAGTCACCGCCGTTAACCGGGAGAAGCAGCGCCTCCCTGTGTACGTACCGATTGGTTGGTGATCTTGACGGGCTTGCCTTCTCCACAGACCGTCTCCAGTCCAGGGCGGGGCTGACTCTCCACCAAACTGAATTAGGCTACAACCGGCAGAGGAAAACTTACCCCGGGTAGCTCCATGGAGCAGTGTGGGAATGCTCTGTCCGTAGGTGGGAAGCAGAGAACCGGACGGCAGCCACATTTCGGCCACACCATCCTGGACTGCCTCGGCTGCTCGCGTGCTCAAGAGTGACCAGATTTCATAGCACGGCACCGGGCTTGGCTTAGAAACATCTGCGGGGTGGAAAAAGAAGCGCGTTTATTCCTGCGCCGCTGTCAGGATGATGTGACAAATCACTCATCTGCTGCTTTGGGGAAAACATCTGTGAAACCGGATTTTTTTTTTTTTTCACTGCTGGAGATCATCTGAGCTGGTTGTTATAAGGGTAAGTTATGTCATTATTCCGTGACTGTCTCCTGTGGTCGCCCATACGGAAGGCGGCAGCCGGGGGAAGCGCTCACGCGTCGTGATCGAGGAGGATAAACGAGCTTATACTATTCGACTGAATTACGGGTCAATTGGTGGAAACAGCAGCCGTTCAGATGCGGGGTGAACTTAGACAGCAGAGCATCATTTAGGTAACAGGGTGCTGTGCCATTTGCGCTGCATGGAGAGTTCTCATAGTCGAAGTGGGCTATTTAAAATGCTCAGAATTGGATCTACCTTTAGGCCCAATCACCTTTTTAAAAAGTGTGAAATACCCTTCACATTCAAAGGGTGTTGAGGTGGAATTAATGATGTGTGAAATGAGCGTTGTGTCCAATAACAGACACAGTCTGATAAGCTAAATTACTTTTCTTTTTTTTTTTTTTAAACTTAAACTTGGCCAAATTCAGGAGAGATTACTTTTAATTAGAGCCAGAGGTCTGATGGAGGACAGCTCTGACTAATTGTAGTTTTGGATGAAGGAATGCACCTAAATGACTATGCTGCTGAATAGTCTTGCAACATTTCACGCTTTCAGTCACACCATGATCTCAGTCATCCTCCTCATCCTCCTCTTCTTCCTGCTCCCTCCTCCTCCTGGTCATCATCAGCATCACCATTATCCTCATCAGTTGTGAATGTTTATGCCAGTGGCTGTGACAATTAATCACCATGGTACATTTCATTTTTTTTTACAACACAGATGACCACATGAGTGCAGAGCACACAGCATGTGCTTCTCATATCATCTCACTGCATTTGACCGCTTTCAAACCGAAAGTGTCATTTCTCCCTCAGACCTTTGTTTTCTTCTGGATTGTGGCTTTCATGAGGCGTTGACACTCTGTGACTCAAAGTGACTCATGGTCTCAGTCACAAAAGGCCACAAATTCCACAAAATCGTCACGTGCGGAGAGGCCACCTGAATGTCTTGATGTCACTCATGAGAAGTTGAAAGCTCCAGGAGAGCAGCCCACGTATGAACAAACTTCAGTCTTGTTGACATCGGAAAGGTTACGCGCTAGAGTGTCCTACAATACCTGGGCAGACTGAAGTGAAACCGTAGCCGTACTGTATTAGAAACTGCTGAGTTATTTTGGCAGACAGGACATAGGAGCACATGGCCTGGTTTGTGTGCCCAGTGTTCCTGAAACCTTATCACATGGAGGGAGGGGGATCATGGCTCAGGGTGATGTAATCACACCGATAAAGCAGGGCCCTGATGTGTGATAGTGGCAGTCATGCTCATCCTCTGTATCTACTCCAACTGGACCCCGGAGAGAATATTCCCAATGTGTGTGTGTGTGTGTGTATGTATGTGTGTTTGGATGTTTATGTGGGTGCATGTGGGTACATGATACTTGGAGGGAACTGGGAGTAGCTCTGCTGAGGCAGGTGTACCATCCAGGCCGGCCTGTGTTGACTGGCTGGTATGTGAGTTTTGCAGGGGGCTGCTGAGGGGGCCACACTGTAGTCATGCCTGCATGACTCATGGCGCGGTATCTGTCTGTCAGTCTGGCCAAGTGCATAGTCCTGTGCAACTGCCTCATGGTGTTGCCTTCAAAAGAGCTACAGGGTAGGTTCTTACACTGGTTATGTGGTTATGTTATCAACATTCATTTTCTGGAATTTGTCACCAAATTTCCTTCCATACACCTCAAAGCGTGCAGCTCTTTGCAATGGCACCATTGTGATATTTTACATATGTGGTCTAATTGCTTCAAGATGATGTACCTTCAAGCAGGCCACAGTTGTTAAGCCCAGAATGGGTGCTCTTTGTAGATTTGATGCCCTGCTGATGCAATGACGCAGTCTTCAAATACAAAGCCGCCATAGATTTCCTGGAAGAAGCCCTCCGAAATGTGAAATGTGCCTTCTTCCCGAACACGGGTGTACTCTCTGTGTGATTGTTGGTCATTTTCTCCAGTGTCTGGACAGAGTTCTGTCTGCATTCAGATGAAATGAGCGTCACGGGGCTGAACTGTTCCATGTGTGCAGAGCACATGCTTCTCTAAATAACCTCAGGCTGTTACATCAACAAACACATCTGTATCACGAGTCGAAAAATTTGTTCACTTGAAAATCCTGAAGTTTACATTCATTACTGAACAGGTAGAACTTTGTTCTGATTAAAGGAGTAATACTAAATACAGTGTCGTAAGGTATAACACACTGTAGTAGCTGCTATTAAGTCATGCTGCCTTCATCTGTAATTTTTAAAAGAACATTTATTTCCCAGGAGTCCACTGTATTGTATAAGTATATTGGTATCTATCATTTAGAATTTCACATTTTCACATTCTGGACCATGAACTCTCACATCATTTTCCCTTAAGCTACTTTTAATATCGTCTACGTATTCCAGCTCTTCGCTAAGCCTATATGAATCTTACTTTGAGCAAATATTAAAACACAAGACACCATTTTTTTATGCCTTGCACCATTACACCACAGGGGATCATTAAGTTTTGTGTCTTATTTTATAGTCCCTTTGCCAAAATTCAGCTTAAGATGTATGGTCTCTTTGGAAACTTTAGGATCTTGGCTGGATTTAAAATATATTTCTGTGGGTCATCATACTCTCCCTGTGATTGATTTAGGAGGTTAACATTGCACAGCGTTTGCAAAAGCTCAATGACTTGAAGTGTTATAGAGCGGAAGTACATATCTTACGGAGACTGTCATGTATCAGTCATCACAGCCAGCATCTGCTATGTGTGGAAACTACCACAGTCACGTTTGTCTTGAGGGTTGATTTGCTAATGTGAGGCACGGCAGCGGTGTCTGGAGAGGTCAAACATGTTGACCGACTTGTTCTGCTACTTTAGAGACAATGCGCATGCTTTGTTGCCAAATGTATTGGTTGTAACTGTTCCCACAACTGAGCTCAAGCAGACATTAGCTTAAAGAAGCATGTCAGGTATGGTTTTACAGGGGACTGATGGTGAGGGAGCCCACAGGCAGCGTTTGATCTAGTCCCCGCTGGGGCTCGCTCAGCTCGTACCTTGGTGACTTTGATGTTGTTACAGTTTTGACTACGTTGTCGGGAGCGGGAACTGTGATTTTTCTCACATGTCAAATAATGTGGTATTTGTGGGAAAAGAGAAACTGTGTTGTGTCTCTGGTGTCTGTCGTGCATATGCGATAAGGAATGCAAGCAGATACATTCTGCCTTTTCATTGGAGGGAAAAAACAAAACGAGTATTTGGTTGTGGGTCATTGATTTTAATTACACAGGAAGTGTGTTGTTTGCTTGTACAGACTATCATTTTATGAAGTACAGTACACTGGCTGTCGCGCGGTACCAGAGTGCTTCCCCTGTTGATGGCTTGGTTGTGTGACTCACAGCTGTTGCGTCCAATTGTTCCCATCCCATGACATCGTGGTGGTGGCATGATGCAGCGGCAGCCATGTTGGTGAAGTCAGTTGTGATGTAATGTTGTAATGCAGCAGCAGGGCTATTTCAGGTCTACCTCTGAGCCTCCAAGGCCTTCGTCTGCCAGCGTGCCACCCTGGCCTTCTCTCAGTCAGCACCTCATCTGTCATGAGCCAGACAGCCATACATGAACCGGTATTCACAGAATGTACTAGAAAACCTTTGATGCCCAGGTTTGGGGAAAAGTGGGAGGTGTGACTAATTTGAAAATACAGGTTACTATGAATTGTTTTCACAGCTCTTTGGCTGAAGCCAACATTAGGCTGTAGCAGAGATGAAAACATCTAATTTGGGGTTGGTAGTTAGAGGGTGACTTTGGTCCTGTAGCTTGTGTTCTCACTGACATGGTGTCTGAGGCTGGTTAACCTCGGGGCAAATTCTCGGAGCTGTGGGAATGCTGTGTGTTTTTTCCCAGAAGACCATCAGAGCTTTATAGACAAGCAGCAATGGCTCCTTGAACTTTGATCTTCCTCTCTGAGTGTGAAGAGCTCTCAGAGGGCGTGTCTGCAGATAACCTAATACATATCTTTCTTTATCTGGTGCCTC
Organism: Seriola dumerili; assembly: GCF_002260705.1. Lineage (NCBI taxonomy): Eukaryota > Metazoa > Chordata > Actinopteri > Carangiformes > Carangidae > Seriola > Seriola dumerili. The sequence goes on along the minus strand of NW_019174299.1, from coordinate 2,291,428 downwards.
GAGACAGAAATGTGCATGTTAAGTTGCAAAATTGCATACTATTAATTGAGTGAAATCCCTTGACAGAGAATTTGGTTTGAAAGCTCTCACAGGGATTGCTTTACAGCAGCAAAACTTGATGGACAACTTGTGGAAAGTTAAAACAGTCTCATTGTTTGAAAAGCACTTTAGCGTGTGCAGATGACTGTTGTTTGACCACTTTCTGACTAACCATTGTAGAGAGGCCGTCCTAAATGATGAACAGAGTTGTAAGTTACAACATATAAACCTTTTCTAGACTTTGCTTTGTTAGAAAGAGACCAGAACACTGAATATAACTGAAAAGACATCCACAGTATTTTATGCCTTTTTTTTGTGTGTGTTGCTAATCCACATGGGAGACTAGTGTAATGGGTGCGCCACGGGCCTCAGCTGCTTTAATAACAGCACTGTGTAGCGTCTGTTTACTTTTTCTCAGATCATTGTCAAGCCAGAGGACTAGCTCAAGGAACACCCTGAGTGATACAGTATCCCAGCACTGTTACAGCGTCAATGATAGTGCACTTTTAAATAGGATGCCCCCACCCCAAATACCCCCCCACCCCCCCACCCCCTTCTATCTTTGGCACAGTCAGCCGTCATACCCAGAGGCTGTGAATCCTCATTGTGTACCAGACTGCTAAACTCAAGTTGACTGCACCCTGAATGGAACTATATACACACAAACACACACACACACACACACACACACACACACACACACACACACACATTTATATCTGGACAGTTTCAACTATCCTACCAACGTCACATACCATGAACCAAACTCACTCCAGCAGCTTTCCCAGAAATGAGGGTGTGTTTTGGACTCCTGTGACTTGTCTTTTACTGGCTTTTTTCGGAAGAGGTGGATCTTAGTGAGTGTGAATGCTCCTTTGTTTTTACTGAACTTGAACCATTTAAGTTTCGAAATACACCACTGCTGAGGGGTCACCTAAATATGCCAGCAGTGCATCTTTTTTTGAATGTTAAGTTGTGGCTGTTTTACACAAATAGATTCCAGTTAATATGATGGACTGTGTGCAATGTTTGTCAGTCAGATTGACTGAAGTGGCATTAAGCCAGGCACTGTTGGCATATTTGAACAAGTACCTGTCCCTGTAACTCTCAACTCTCTCTTTTCTGCTGCCTCTGCCTCTCTTCACGCTCGTGCCAACTTTCCCTTGCATTTGCCAGCTGAGAGGGCTTGTAATGCCTCGTGCCAGGGAAAATGATGTAAAGCCTCTCATTTATGGTGCCCAGTTGATCACGCCCAGTTATAGTGAAGGCATCACGCTCCAAGCCTAATATGCGGTGAAGCATATTCACTCAGAAGCAGGCAAAAACAAACACGAAGAGTAATGCAAATCAGTAGTAATTTATTCCTGGTGCCTTTCACGATTTGTACTCCCACTCTGGGACACAACAATTTATGTTTTTAGTTTCACTTCTCTCATCTTGTCTGAATCAGACATTCTGTCTCCTCACCAATATTATATTTCCTAATCATTTGTTGCTCCTCCGTGACAATATTTGCCTGGGTCAAGCAGAGTAGGGAAGCGTCCCTACGACTGTGCTCCGTCACAGGGGGGAAAAAGTGACTTTATTTCCAAAGACAAAGAGTCTGTGTGTTTTCTTCAGTTACATCAGGAGTCAAGAGGCCTCCCCCTCACTGGGCCTGGGACTGTCCCAGTGGACCTGCCCCAGCCTTCCCAGTTTTCCTGTGCCTTTGTTGGGAGTTTTCCACAGATCTCTTGGCCCAGCTGCATGGCTTCATTCTTCCTTCTTCCTGCCCCTTTATCCTCACTTTTACACCTCCCTGATCGCTGCTCAGAGACCCTGGCTTCATGGGTGTTCCCTTGGGTAACCCCCCCCCTTCACTTCCTCAGAGTAGCCTGTATCAGAATAATCTATATTATTAGCTGGTAAATACATGAGGTGATCCTATCTGTAGCGAAATGCAGTTGCGGATGGAGAGTTAGAGAACTAAAAATCTTGGAAATAGATTTTATGTTCTTTGATCACTGCTCTGTTTTGTAGCTGACCTGAGACAAAATTCTTTTGTGCGCTCTGCAAATAACATCCTGAATGATACGAATGCTGTGGTCCACACAATCTGGTGTTATCCTCTTCACACTGACAGCACTTTGGCAGAAGATACACAGAAGGGGTTAGTTTTGGGTTAAAGGAGCTATTTGTAAGGTTTGCTATTGCTACATCGCAGGTGTTATCATACACTGTCGTTTACTTACCGGTCTAGAACAGTATCAAACTTCATTCCTGTCTCCAGTGGTGGAAAGTAACGCCAATGTTAAGTGCTTCTATTTCTATCACGTCTTTTCTTCTACTGAAGTTAGCATGCTAACCAGCTAGCCCCGGTCCAGCCAGCCCGTCTCCACACTTTCTGATTGCAGAAGTAGCGCTGCTCAGAAGGAGTATTTTAACCTCTTGTATTGTAAATGCAATGATGGCTGAAGCTCTTGTCAAGTGACCATCACCACCACCACCACCACCACCACCCGCTCCCGGCAAGAAACCACATTCGAAACCCAGTACCCAAAGATATCAGCATTTGGTCACTGGGAATGTCCAGAAGAAGTGAAATTACACTGTACAGAAATCAACTTATTTCAACCTGGAGTCAAATAGCCTACCTTTTTTTTTATACAAGTTTGTATTATTACTATAAAATGAGATTACATTTCATGTAATTTTGCCTATTATCTGTGGGTCAAAACTGTCTTTGAAGCAGCCATTAAAATGGCACCGACTCGATGAGTGACTCTCACTTGAGACACAGAGACCCAAATCTCACCTCTGTATCTATCTGAGTCATTACTCCATGATCTACATTGTTCACAGCCTTTGCCAAAGTGTCTTGTGACCCACATTTGCGTCCCACCACAGTGACTGAGTAACGGTCAGACCCACAGATTTGGAAATGTCGGAGGCTATGTCAGAAAGACACAGTTTGTATAGTTAACTTTATTTCATTTTTGACACAGCAGTGTGAGCAGAGCGTACGTGGTAGGTGATGTATGTGGGACTGATTTGTGTGTTCTTCCCACCGCATGCAGCAGTGGGAACTAGAGCACATACTGTAGCTGTGAGTAAGCACTTATCTGTTGGTCAAACCATTTTATCTGCCATAAGTCATGCCCAACTTTGTGCATGTAAGACTCATTTTAATAATGCCTCTGTTCTGCTTCTCCTTCAGCCGCTTATTTGCCTGTGTAACAGATGAAAGAGATTTAAATATGGGAGCTTTATTAAAATGACCTAGTTGTTGTGTGTGGAACAGAAAACGGTTTTCCCTCCCTCCAATCCAGAGGGGAACCGGAAGACTAAATACAGTAGGTCTCTGTGGATGTTGCCTCTGTGAAAATAAATTAAAATCCTCTTACCTGAATCAACTTTGTACTATCATCCCAAACAGAGAATCTGTCTCTGTGTGACACTGATATGTGTTGTGGTGCAGGAGGGGGAGGCTGCTGGTACGACCTCAGTTCATATCCCCTGTCCTTCACTTGGCTCTTAACTCAGGCTGTGCACAACTACATCTGCACACTCACACAGACACACACGCTCACCCAGCCACACGTGTGCATGTGCACACATATTCACAGCCCGCAGTGTTGGAAATCAATGTAGTCAATCAATAATCTGTACTCTGGGCTGCCCCAGGTCTGCAAATCTTTTCAAGGAGCCATTTTCTGAAATTGGACGTGAAAGTCACGTCCATCTGAGGCCTTTCACTCATTTATTTAAGTGTGTAAAATGAAATGTTTAAAAGATTGAAAAGGGTGAAAACCTTAATTAGACCTTGACGAAGGTTGAGCCGATCTATGAGAAAATACAGAAGCTAATTACTAAGAGAGCAGAGGATGATTCATAGTGGAAGAATAAATAAGTCAGTCCTTTAAATATTCTAACTTTAGACTGAATGATAACTACCCTGTGTGACTATATATATGTTATATGTATATTTACCATACATTTTTATCACACTAACTCACTGATTCTTGATGTGGATGTTTCTCCTCTTGTTGATACAGGTTTACTTGAATGTGCTTACAGAAAGATTTGGTAGCAATCTGGGAATAAAGAGCAACTGAAGAGGGATGTTCCAACTTGACCAATTTTGAGAAAAAAAAATCAGTATAATTTTTTTCTTAATTGTTTTTTTTTTTTTTTTCCTTGAGCAGTTACATTTTAATGCTCAACTCTCTAAGAATTGAAGAGTTAATACTCACCAGGAGACCACAGGTGGACTGAGTGTGTTTTGGAGAGGCTCTTTAATTTAGGCATTTTCTCAGCCTTCATCATCATGCTGTGGATTACTGTACTGTTTGAGAAGCAAAATTTTAGCATTTGATAAGATTCAGCTTCATAAATTTGTTCTTTGTTGCCCTCGGAAACCCCTTTATGCGCCATGCTCCGTGTCCTGAAAGACTAGACAGCCCTCATTCTCTCCTCTGCTTAAATCCATGCTAATATGGATAATTCCCATTGTCCCATCGCCACGAGCCACACTTCATCTGTTCTCCTCAATAGACGTGTCAGCTTCGATGTCACAGTGCACTGAGATCCCCGCTCTCTGCCCGCTCTGTGCAGGGCTGGGAGTGGGCGACAGGCCTGAGTCAAAACGAGGCCCCTTATTTTCGGCTTACAGTGACGTGTGCTTGATCATGGCCAGAGGGGGCAGGGATGTGTATATTTACATGTGCAGTGTGGATGTGCATGTGAGCGAGTGTATGTTGTTTCCGTGGTCGTGTGGACTGGACACGGAGAATGCGCTGGGTCTGTGGTGTGTTTCCTGCCTTCATTTGCACGTCTCCCCCTCCTCTGCTCTGCATTTCCTTCCTTCCAGCACTCCTCAGTAAAACAAGCGGTAACCTGACCTCTCTCTATGCTGGTGGTCTCCCACAGAGGATGTGAGATGACAGAGCTGATGGCTCTCCTTTGTGAAGTATTTTTAATCCTGTTGATTGATTGGACCACAAAGATAAAGCTAAACAGTTGTGATAGTAAGGCAACACAACCTGACGGCCTGCGGTGTTGCTTTTTGTCAGTTTTTAATGACTTGATTTACTCAGTTTTCATCCATTAAACATACACTCCAATATGATGTCGCTGCTAAACCATAATGAAGTTAACTCATTTTGTGCATCACAAGAGTAATTTTCTTCGCTGGGAATGTGCTTAGTGCACCATTTCCATTGATGGAGGAATGAAAACTTCAGCCTGCTCTTGCTTTTTCTTTTTTTTTTTCTTTTTTTTTTGTGTGTGTCTACGATTGGGCTGCACAATGACCCTTGTTCAGCCCAGTCCACATCAGGCCATACAATGCAGCCTTTTGTAGTCTTGATTCAGGCTGATATCATGGTGGAAACTATTTAGATGGGGATCACATGTTGTTAGGGCATGCTGCTTTTGAGATTCTCCTCTTACTCACTTAACGAGAGAATGTCAAACCTCCCGTAGACAATAAGGTGCTTGTTTGTAGTCTCAGGACACATTTTGGGAAGACTGGGATCTCCAGGAAAGATGGCTTACCTTCTTTATTGTCTGAAGTAGACTCTCTCATTAAGCCATAAATTGCAAGACCTTGCATCTAAGCAGAGCAGGTCAAGGGGTGTCAAGGTCAGTCTTGTCAGAAAGTCTCATGCTAATGTTTTTCATCTTCTGATTATGGCAAGCAGTGTGAATATAGCTCTTTAACATTTGTGTTGTTCATAATTTTTGATCTGATTTCACAACTCTTTACTAATTTGGAAATTTAATATGGAAATTAAAGATTTTCCATGCTTTGGAAAAGGCTTTTAGATTTACGAAGCGCTATGTCATTTTCTGTAATGTGACAAATTATGTGACAAGCCTTTTTAAAAGACATTTTGAATCCAATTATAATAATTTCATTTGTAATGTGCAGACAGATTTTTAGCTAAATCTAATTGCTTCTCACCCCTCTGAACCCAGTCAGCAGAATAAATTATAATATTATATATTGCCTATTTACTACAAACCACAGTTCTCTTTTAGCCTCTGGGGTTAGGACAGGCCCTCTGGTGTATCTCTGAAGTATCACAGCGTTGTTGAATTTCATTAACTGCCCTCAAGACACAGCTCTTACAGGCCCCCGAGCATTTTGTCTGCACTATTACTACTCCCTATCCCCCAGTGTGTAGCTGCTAGATTTTCCCACTCTGTTACCAGCAGTGAGATTCCTTGTAGGCCACAGCTGGAGATACAGTGAGTTGATGATAAACGTCTACAGCAAACAAATGTTTTTCAGGTCTGGCAGCTGCAGTCCCAGCCTAAAATGGCTTATCAATTGCTGTATCCCAAAGCGACGAGGGCCGTTCCGCTGTGAGCTGATTCAGCGGGGTGTTGCCTGATCTCACTGGTCACAGAATATTCACACAAATCTCTTGTTATTGTATAAAACAGTGTCTAGTTGTCTTGGTGGGTGAGGTATATAAATATCTATATATAGCCCGCGCCATGGGGCGTTTTTTTTTTTTTTTACTGTCAGCTGCTTCCTCAAGATTAGAGGCACAAACACAACTCTGGGCTGAGACATGATACAGATTTACTAAGTGAGCCTTATTTTTCCACTGAAGTGAAGACAGGCCTTTGCTGAGAGCTGAAACAGCCCCGCTAACAATGCTGAGAAAAGAGTCGCTTTAGCTAAGGGGCCTCAGCCCTGTGTGCACAGCAGCTCCAGTACGCAGTAAATAATTCACCTGTGCGGAATGACTGAATAATTCAAGTGCTGAATTAGCTATTCGTGTAATAACATTTCACCTGTGTTTTTCAAAAGGGGAGGAAAACTTTGTGCAAACGCAGAGCTGATATTCTGTTTGTAAATACACTGAGATTAAAGTAATTATATGTCTTGGTCTCTGTGTACACGTCTCACCTTTCCTTCATATTGATTTCCTGTGCAGGATATTGCTGCACGGTGAAAGGCTGGGTCTTGTGCTGATAAAATAAGCAAGCGCAATTTTCAGGGGCCCGCATTCGCCTGGCAATATACAGAGGAAGTGAGGAGGACGAGAAGGGGTGCAGGCCGTGCGATGGCGGATACAGATATTGCCTCTTTGCACAGAGATAAATGGACACATCCCAGATCTATGAAATTAGTTTTGTTGCGCACGGCCTTTGAGAGGTGTTGTCACATTTTGCTTTTGTCAGAAAACAGCCCACCGCCCAGAGATCTGGAGCAGGATGTTTTTGTTTTTTTTTTTGTTTTTTTTTGCGTGTGTTGGTCTACAGTTTCATATGGACACACATTTGCAACTGAATCCTATAAATACACCACATGCACGCAGCCCGCTGTTAGAAGGCCATTTATACTTTCAAGAGCTATTCATATCGTTGGCACTCGATCCTGTCATTTAGTAAACACTGTTATGACAGTGGGGGAGCCTGGCAGTGGACCTGATACAAATCTGTCACTCCAGACTGAAACCGCTGAGACTAAAAGGTTAAGTCTCTATTGTAAAATCCCACCGAGCGCTGACAGCCTGAACTAAATACCTGTGGAACACTATGGGGAAAAAGCGAGGGCTGCTCCACCCTTTTTGGCTGGGCACTACCATCCATGCCTCTGCTCTCAAGCACCCATCTTACCAGTCACAGCAGCCCCGCCCGCGCGCCATGGCTGCCCCTCAGCTATCCATGACACTTGATCTCAGGGTCAGCTGCGACGGATATTTCTGCTGTCTCTGTGTGTATGTGTTTTTTGATGTCGTAAGGGCCGGTATGGTATGACAGCCTGTCACATATCACTAGGGTCAATTCAGACGACTGCAGCTTTACTGGTGCTAAGTTGCACTTCAGTCCCTGGCCTGCGGCTGTATTTTGCAGAGTCTTTTCTTCCCTGTAAGTTGGGCAGAAAGAAAGTTAGAGAGGACTGAGGGGCTTTAAGCCCAGACTGTTGATCACAGCTCAGTTTTATTTTTGTTGAGGAGCAAAGTGTGTGTAGAGAAACGCTCTTAATTCCTCCCTCGGTTATACCGTTCATGTGACTCTGTATCTAAATCAACTTCCACAACTGGTGAAGTCACCTGGTATTAATGTCTGTGCTGCAGTATAACACGTTTATTTTTAGTGCCTGTTTCTTTCTTTTCTTGTTTTTCTTCTCTGTTCTCCTCGCCCAAATGAAATATCAGTAGCTTTGTAGTTTTGTCAGCTTCTTAATTCATCGTGGTCGGACGCACGATGTTCTATATAAAGATCAAAAGCATCTTTCTGCAGTTAATGCGCAGATGGGCCTCAGATGCTTGTAGGAGCTACAGAACACACATGCTGTTATCAAGTGCAAGTGAATCATGTTTAAATCTTACGGCAGGGCGAATTGGTAAATCTCTTGCTTCTTCTTATTGTTTTCCAAATGCCTCCACCCATAATATGAATATGTGCTCATGAGTTTCTGCTTATTATTATGAAATCTCAATTTAAGGGAACTACATCTATTGTATATTAAGGTTGATTTCGCAATGAAAACATTCAGGGTGTGTGTCTGATGCAGAGAGCATTTCATTTGAGAAAAAGTCTGCTTAAATGTTGAGGAGAACTTTTTAGAATATTTCTAGTTATACTAGTCAGAGAATAACTTAGGAGAGTGACTGCTTGAATAGTGTTTTTTCCCTCCATTGTTTCCAGTGTCAAGCCTCGCCTCCAGCATGGAGTGAACTAAAGAAACAATGGATAGTAGGAGCATTTATAGTGGATGACTAACTGTTGGAGTATGGGGAAAACCAAACATAACGTGTTTGTGCCATCGGGTTTTCAGGGAAACAGTAATAAGTCTGGAACCTGCTTCAATTACACAGAAATGTAATGATGTCACTTGATATTGGAAAGCTTTTATAATACATGAAAAAATATTTTGGTAGCACTACAATGATAATTTGAGTCAAAGTGGTCAAAAGGCTGACCTGTGGCGGCAGCAACATGCAGGAAAGAGGATGAAAGAGGGAAAGGAGGAACGAAGGCCTGAGGGCAGGAAGTGCTGCAGCTCTCAAGAATGAGGTATCCGGCCTTCTCACTACTCAGATTAATGAGGTCATCCATGATGGCGCCTGCCCGTGCATGCTAGGCAGCGGAGTCCTGTTTTCCACTGTCCACCCCTGCCTCTACAGTCCCTGCCGGCAGCAGGCAGGGCCCTACTTGGCGGGCCACCTGAGGCTCTGTCAGCCTCAATGACACAGCTCTGTCAGCCACCCTCAGCGTGGCTGCAGCTAGCCTGCCTCCTGCAGAGTAGTGCATAGCAGCAGAGTACACACAGTACCCGGAAACCAGCCAGCTCCTGTCCATAATGGTTAGACTTCATGCGGTTTCCTGCTCTGCCATTTCAGCTTGGTTCAGTTTCAGCCAGAGATCTTGAGGAATGTGGTGAAGGCATGCACTGAGATTAGAAACGGCCCCGGACGGAGGAGATTTCAAGAATGCACAAATATTTCTAATATGACTATTTCAGAAATGTTTAATTCATAAATTATTTTTCTAAAACACCTGATAGGGCACTTTGTAGATAATATGTGTTTAGCTCTTTCTTTTCTTCTTCATGCACAGGAGTGAATAGGGACTGCAGATTTTAAATAAGGCATCTGCAGAAAAGATGGCAGCTCCGACATGAAAGAGGCCAACCAGATTACTATTTTATTTATGATGAATGACAAACAGGAGGGCAATGTTCTGCTGCAAGCCTCTGTGCATATTTGAAGCGTAAGGGCATACTGAGAAAAGTAGTTATGTTGTACACAAGGGCACAAGCCTGAAATGAAGCAGCAGAGCTTTTTCACAACTGTTCAAGGTGGCATTTAGAGCTCCATTCACTGAGCCTGTCTTCTGTTGGACTTTAAGCCTCACCTGTGACAGCTGGGCCTCTGTTGTCATAAGCCAGTGCCTCTCTCTGCATGACTGAAGACCATTTCCCAAGCGATTATATTAAATGGTGGCATGGAAAGCTTCATTGGGCTTGAGTTTGTATGCATAGCGTAATACAATAGATTGCAGCTCACCAGACAGAGAAAGAGAGTGCTGGTTATGCTTGTCAACCCCAGTCATTATGGCCCGCTGGACATCCCTGCACCTGGAGAGACATCGGTTTGTCCTCTGCGTTTCGTCCGCCTGTCTGTCTTCCCCTGCCTAATGGAGAGAAGAAGTGGCCCGGGGGGAGGCAGTGTCAGCCCCCAGCAATTTAAAAACAAACCATGCAGTTGTCTTGGGTCTCATAATTGAGAAGGATGTGTCAGTTTCTCACAAGGACCAAACGATAGCAGGAAGCCAATCTTGTGAGGCACAGTACGCAGTTCATGGGTGTGGGTGTTTGGGGTTTTTTTTTTCCTCTGCAGATGTGAATCTTGAAGTCAAAACAAAACTTTTAAAGAAACTAGATTAAATCATGGTAGTCTGAAGAATGTGAGCCTCACATCAGCGCTGGGAATGTAAACACTGTGGGAAACTATTACACGCATCGAATTGTTGCCATACGACATCTGAACCAGAAAAAAAAAAAAGCACAATCACCTTGAGAACAAGATAAGATATTATGGTGCATTAGCCAAGCAGCTGCTGGGGCTGAATGATATTGTCTTATCGAACTGAGCTATTGCTTTAAGACTGATTTTCTTCTACTGTCGAACTTGACCATGAACAGATAACATACTCTGTCAATGGAGGGCTAATCCTCCAGCCTGGATAATTGCCAAACACAGAATTCAATCAGCTCTCCTTCCCCTAAGGAAATCTGCTTCTGAAGGACTTCCTGCCTATGAAGACCTCGTCTTTCTCAGACAGCGACCAGCCTTGGGCTCCATCTTCTCTGTGCGTGGAGTTCTAATCATAACTCATTGGAGAGATGAGTGACACTTTGAGTGCTCCCTCACGGTGTGAAACGAGTTGGTGGCCGTCGTGGCTGCGACGGCGACGCCAACTGTTCCAGCTAAACTCGAGTCGCATGCCCGTGCCAGTTCAGCTGCCATGTTGTGTTTGGAGGAGGACGAGAGAGACAGAGGGAGACAGAGAGACAGGCACTTGGCTTGGCTGTCTGACGAATGTTGGAGGTTTACCTCGGGCTGTGACCAAATGCTCTTAAAACCCACTGAGGAGCATGGCTGCATTACTGCTGCAGCATCAAGTTTTGCAGGCATCCTCTGCACGACTACTATTACGTGTCTACACTGTGTGGGATACAGATGTTTAGTAATGGCACTGCCATTTTTAAGTCAGATATTTCAGCCATCATCTCTCTTCATTTTCATAGTTTTGAATGTTTTTTGTTTAATTTATCTGTGTGGGTTTAATCTGACAAGCAAGTAGACAGCAGGCAGAAAGGAGCTATGAGGCTGTAATTGCCTGTAAATGGCAAGCACTCACACAGAGACCACATGCAAGTAAGAAAGAGATGAGTGGGAGACTTAAGGCAGGAAAAAAATAGCCCACAGCAGAAAGCAGGAGGAGAAGCTCAGCCAAGGAACAATGGAAGTTGTTTAGTGTGCTTCCACCCATCGCTCCTTCACTCTCTGGAGGCAGAGCAGCAACGACAGAGCATTCAGGGCAAACACAGTTAAATGCAGGAGGAGCCAAAGCTTAAGCAATCAAACAATGTTTTGCATGGAGGAAAATCAGGTTCCCTCGCTGTCTGCTTTCAGTTCCAGTCTGTTTCAATGTGAAGCGGATGCTCCCCTCCCTTCCCAGATTTGCTCTGTATCAGGAGCCCTGCTGTTTGAACTAATGATGAAAGTAATTAAATGTCGGGTGTTTTAGCCCGGGGCGAGAGAGAGGGCTGTTGTTGCAGTAGTGAGCCGAGCACAAGCTGAGCTACTGGTGTCACATTTGCATTTCCCCAAATGTTAGTAGCCAGTTCATGAGAGGGATGAAGTGTGTGATTGTTATTCAGTGGATTTACAGGCAAATGACTGAGTTATACAAAATAAGTCATGAGTGAAGTCACCAAATATATGGGTCGAAGTGGAGCAGAGTGAATAGGCTTCAAAATGTCACTTAGCTCTGGCTGTAGTCCAGTCTGCTTTGCTAATCTCATCTCACAATCCAGACAATGTCACTGGAGGTCAAACAACTTTCAATATAAAAGCCTAATAGGTGCACAAGGTCAAAACCTCCCAGACTGACAGGAAATGAATTGTTGTATTGTAAACATCCCTTCTAGTTTTTTCTGCTTCTTGTAGAACTCCCAATGACTTTATTGTAGCAGAAATGTCAGCGTGTGATATAGGGACTATACCAGCATAAGTGTGGACTTGCAAATTGAGAAATATCTGTCAGCAAGACAGAGATCGTGTTTAAATATTAACACATTGGTGATGACCTCTGCCGCCCTCAGTCTGAGGTTTCCCTGCTGTCTCTGCTGAGATACTCTGACAAAACTTCCCATCATCACTTGGGCTAAAACAGAAGCCTGTGGTGTGTTAAAATGGCAACGCGAAGCAGATGTGGTCACTAGCTGTGGACTTTTTGTTTTTTTTCTCAAGGAGGAGCTGTAACAGGAGAAGTGAGGACGTGACCTGGTGTGGCTGCTCAAAGCTCAAAACCCTTGATGTGACTTAAAGACTTTGGCATTTTCACTGAATGAAACGGGAAAGGGCGGGAAAGGGATTTTTCAAATTCATTTGGTTTTGTAACAGCTCCAAAGCCGAGGAGACAACCTCCTTTGCAAGTTTACACACTTGTGCTTTGCAGAAAGGCGGCCATTATTTTGTATGTTCCTCTTGCCTGCAGATTGAAAGAAAAACTGCCTTAATGAATCATGAGTGCACAACTACGCATGCATGAATCTTTGTGGGATGTGGTGGGATCATTTGAAGTGAAAAAAAAAAATGGCTGTGCACTGTTAACGCATAAATGAGCTAAATTTTTCATGGGAAAAATGGGGATGAAGAAAATGACAGGAAATAAACCACCAGGCCCAGAGAAGTGAGGTTAGACGGTGGGACAATAAAACGAAGGGCTGGTGATAACAAGGCTGCAGCTACGGGCAGGACTGTCTGATGCTGCAGTTTACTGTGCACCTCCTGTGGCCCACAGGCCTCGTCATGGGAGCGCACGCACACAGTCATTAGACCCTGATAGATGTCTGCTGGAGGCAGAGCAACGTTTAACCACGCAGAGGGATTAAGTTTGATTTTAACTGTAGAATTAAGGGATTATTTTTAAGACTGCAAACTTCCTCACTCTGCTGCACAAATATTTATTGTTTTATTTTATTTTTTTTTAAATGGCCCTATGAACTGTTTCTGGGAAGACATAAACAGCTATAGATGGTTCTCAGTGGTTTCCCCTATGGACTATCTGATGAAGAGAAATATGTGAACGCCCATGCTTGAATCAAATAAGGGGCCTTAGCACCCTCTTGTGAAACAATTTTGCAACACAAATCAGTGTAACCATCACGTTTAAAGCTGCAAAGAACACATTTTAAATTTTGATCGTGTGTTTTACTTAAGATTACATGTGATTGGTTGAAACTCATCACAGTCTCTTTTCTCTGTGTGTAGCTGGCAGGCCTAGGGTGGGACAGAGAACATGGCTGAACCACGGCGGGAGAGCACCAGCAGCCTGCAGAGGAAGAAACCTCCCTGGCTCAGACTGGACATTCCCACAGCTCAGATGTCGCTGGACGAGCCTCCCACTTTTGTTCAGGTGAGTTTTTTTTTTCTCACCGAATCCCCCCCTTCTCATGTTTGTCATAGCTGTCTGTGTCTTGTGACATGCGTTTTCACTATTCCTTTTGTATTATGTGTCATTTCCTGTGTAGCCGGTGAAGAGGCAGGGGTTCCTGCGCAGTATCAGCATGCCAGTGGAGACCACTCACCTCCAGTCCCCACCCCGTGACCTCTTTGACACCCGACGGCCTGTCTTGCAACGCCAGTCATCCATTACTCAGACCATAAAGAGGTAAAAGGCAGCTAGCAATACACTGGATTGATTAAATATGTTGAGATCTTGATATAAGTGGATTATAGCATGAACCCGTTCAACATTTCATGCTTCAAGATTATTAGATGAAGACCTTCATGTTTTTTTTGCAGTGTAGCAAGTCATTTACATCAGTGTGTGTTGTCTACCTGCGATGAAATGTTATGTAATATAAGCAGCACATGCTTGTATGAGATTCCTGAGCTAAACCGAGGATATTAGCAGCCTGTGTCCCGTGGCATGTAAAAACATAACTTTTCCATATATCTACAGTGTTCCTGCTTTCCTTACCTTTTTACAAATTGCATGGCTGTTTCTGATTAACAACCTCAGTATCATGCGCCTGGTAATCACCTTCCTAATGTTGTAAATCTCAATGAAAACCAAATCTTAACCTCAGAGTCTGCTTTGCTCTCTCTGCATGATTGCTCCAGCACTTTCCAGCTGCACTTTTCCTTCTCACTGCCTTGTTGTTGTCTTTTCTCTTTCCCTCCTCCTTCCCTCTGTCCCTTCTGGCCTCCCTCCGGGCCCTGCTCTGCCTGGTCACAGCAGCAGAAGGGTGCACTTTGAGCGGATTAACACGGTGCCCATTAAGGGCCAGCGGGCTGCTCGCCGCAGCACCAGGAAGCACCACTCGCTCTCCAGAACCCTGCTCAGGTACGGCAGGAAGTCCCTCACAAGACTGCAGGTGTTAGGGTCAGGATGAAGGTCTGGTGTTTACTCACTTGTTTACGATGAGGAAATAAGTGAGTATACTCTGTGTATGTTCAGCTTACAATGTTAAGTCTGACATGATTTTGCTAATGATGCTTTAAATATTTGTAATAATTTTTATTCACTCTGACAGTAAGTGTCACATGTATCAGGCCCACATCACAAGATTCAAGATTTTCTGTTGTTTCTCACTCTGTCACCGGCTGTTGCAGCTGTCATAGCCACAGAGATGTTTTTAAATGAGTCATAAGAGCACCCGAAACCAAAAGCTGTCATTTCCCTTTTACAAGTTCCACTTTATTTCTGAGCTACAGGAATGACACAGTGTGACAGTGGGAGGGGTCACTCATGACCTTACACATCTGTCAAACAGCATCCCACACAAGCAGCTGTCGCCTCTGAACGGTGCATGTCCGTAAGCCAGTGTTTTAAGGTCTCGCGGCCTCTTTAGTGGACACTCATTAGGCCATGACGACGTTCAACCATTCTCATAGAGACCAGGGTTAGTGAGGGCATGTCCACTGCTGCAAAGAAAGGCACACATGCGTACGCTAGAATATTAGCTGCTGAATCATGTCACTGACACAAAACAGAGGACCAGGCAACCAGTGAGAATTATTCACAAAAAGAAAGAGTGAGCTGTGCCAGTGAGAAAGAGATTTCAACCTGACTTCACTGCACATTCATTCTGCAGCTGGTAATTAGTGAAAAAAAAAAAAAAAAAACACAGCTAGCTTGGCTGAGCTTTCCTTTGAAGAATGTTTCCACTTCCACTTCCTGGCCTCAGGGTGCAGTAACATTGTTTGCTCTGGTACTTATTAGGCTTCAACTACCAACAACGTGATTACGTGTGTATTCAAAAAGGTTCGGTGGAACGGGCCAACGTGGAGAGTGGAGTGGGACGCAAATAAAACCTCTGAAAAATACCTCGTTCTCTGTGTCAATTGGATTTGGTGTCTGTTTGTGTCAGTTAAGATTAGGAAAATCTGAATAAGTTGGATTTTATTTGCAGCATCAGAACTACAGTAATCCTCTTGTGCTCTCTTTCTTTGAACATGTGGACTTTGGGAGTGTGTTACTCTGCACCATGCATACACAGTGTACCTGGCTGCCTGTCTTTCCCAGTTTGCCCAGGCATAAACATGCCCAGACTTGTTCCCTTTACTACTTCTATTACTCGCACTATCTGGGCCACTTTCTGACATCCCGGGGAGTGTGGGCTTATCAGTCCTTTGCATGTTTGCCGTTCCACTCCTCCATGTGCAGAGCTCTTAAGAGGGCCATCAATGAGTGCCTCTATATCTCTTTTTCAAGTTTCACCGTGCCAGATAGGATTTAAATCTCTGTCTGTGAGAAAAAGAAGCATGTATGTCAGCTTTGTGACCCAGAACTGAAAGGTCAGTGTTTGTGGTGTTAGGGGAACAGCAGACTGGTTTGGAGTCAGTAAGGACGGCGACGCCACCCAGAAATGGCAGAGGAAAAGTCTGCGCCACTGCAGCCTGCGCTACGGGAAGCTGAAACCACAGGTGATCCGAGAGATGGATCTGCCCAGCCAGGACAACATCTCCTTAACCAGCACTGAGACCCCACCTCCTCTCTATGTCCCCTCCTCACAGCATGGCATGCAAAAGGTGAAGGAATACGTGGGCTGTTTTGTATTTTATGTTATACGACAATGTATTTTAACCTTAAAAAATATTTTTGATTTTGGTATTGATCATTCTGGCCGTCCCACATGTTAAATTAATTATATGAAGCAGCATCTTTTGGAATGTCTCTTGATAATTCATATTGTAATGATGCATATTGATTTACTGCTCTCTCCGACTACCACCTGGGATCCCATTTGGAACCCGTTGGTCTCCAGATCGTGGACCCATTGGCGCGAGGACGAGCCTTCCGTATGGTGGAAGAAGTGGACGGCTACAGCGTGCCTCAGACCCCCATCACCCCCGGAGCGGCCTCCCTCTGTTCCTTCACCAGCTCCCGCTCAGGTCTCAACCGACTGCCCCGCAGGCGCAAGAGGGAGTCTGTGGCAAAGATGAGCTTCAGGGCCGCAGCAGCGCTGGTCAAGGTGAACAACATAGATGATATCAGATTAAATACAAATATGTACAATGCTTGTAAAATAACATATACATGAGGAACAAACAGGAAAAAATAAGTGAACCAGAACACCTGTTGTACACATGCTCCTTTCTGTACTTTATTGGATCTTATTGGCATTGTATGAATTTGCAATCTGGTATGATGGAAAGATTACACCTGTGAAGCCATATATGTTTATTTGTGTGTTTCTCAGGGGCGTTCGTTACGGGAGAGCACTCTGAGACGGGCCCAAAGACGAAGCTTCACCCCTGCCAGCTTCATGGATGAAGATGTGGTCGACTTCCCTGATGAACTGGACACATCCTTCTTTGCCAGAGTAATGCAGGAAAAACAACAGTGTTATTTTGCTGTTGTTACTATGTAACCATGTTTATTTATGACTGAATAATAATTCTTATTTGAAAAACCCCAGGGGATTCTGATTGTTGGCACCTCCGCTCACTATTTTCTTTCAACTTGTGTTCTTTTCTAGGATATTCTGATGCAAGAGGAGTTGTCCACGTACACAGACGAGGTGTTTGAGTCACCGTCTGAGGCGGCCATGAAGGAGGCAGAACCCAGCAGCAAGAAAGATGAAACGGAGTTGACAGGCAGCGCCCTAGATAAAAGCGAGCTGGAGAGAAGTCACCTCATGCTGTGAGTTACTGTGTAACCGTGGCAGCAGTCTTATCCAAGCTGTGGTGATGTAAACATTTTTAAAATAATGATTAACGCTGATCCATCTTAAATCTGCTAGGAATAGGAATTATAACCAAGTTTCAATCCACAAATATTAGATGTCCTCAATAACCAATCTGACACAAATATGAATATTATTGATCTCTTCCTGGATAATGGATGACATGACACAGAGAATGTCATCTTATTTCTTCATCATTAAGCTCATAAACCTCTCTCCATCTTCATGTCTCTCTTCATCCCCTCTGTTGCCTCCTCCAGACCTCTGGAGCGAGGGTGGCGTAAAGCCAAAGAAGGAACTCCAGGACCACCGAAGGTGCCGTTGCGGCAGGAGGTGGTGAGCGTAAACGGACAGCGGCGTGGCCAGCGCATCGTTGTACCTGTCAAGAAACTTTTTGCCCGAGAGAAGAGGCCTTATGGGTTGGGCATGGTGGGGAAGCTCACAAACCGCACCTACCGCAAGCGTATTGACAGCTACGTCAAGAGGCAGATAGAGGACATGGATGACCATAGGTACTGCACCGCTCCACATATCCGAGTAATGAGCTCTGTCTCTCTGCTTCCCTTGGTGGATGACACTGATGGATGATGAGTGATGCTGTTGTGTCTTTGTCTCTCTAGGCCTTTTTTTACATACTGGATCACCTTTGTCCATTTGCTCATCACTATCTTGGCTGTATGCATCTATGGCATTGCACCAGTGGGCTTCTCCCAGCATGAGACGGTTGATTCTGTGAGTCCGGCTCGGATGTCATGAACGTCTTTGTCAACACACCATTACAGTATTTTCATCTCATTACGAGTCTCTCATCTCATTCTTACTCTCTGTCTCTTCGTCTTCTGATTAAGGTTTTAAGAAACAAAGGCGTGTATGAAAATGTCAAGTTTGTGCAGCAGGAGAACTTCTGGATCGGGCCGAGTTCGGTGAGCACTCTTCGCTGCTTCCTGATTTAAATGGTGTTACACATAAAAAATTAACAAAAGCAATAATCATGTGTAAATGTCTTATAAATAGGAAGCTCTGATCCACTTGGGGGCCAAATATTCTCCATGCATGCGGCAGGACAAGCAGGTGCATGAACTTATCAGGGAAAAGAGAGCTATCGAACGCAACTCTGCCTGCTGTGTGCGGAACGATCGCTCTGGCTGTGTCCAAACCTCAGAAGAGGAATGTTCGGTCCGTAAACAAACCCAATTCTTTGTTTGGTGACCTTTTTACAATTCGAATACAGGTCGATACAGGTGTGGGAAGTTTTAAACTCTTCTCTTTGTGGTTTTATTTCTAGAGCACTCTGGCTGTGTGGGTGAAGTGGCCGAGGCATTCCAGCACTCCCCAGTTAAATGGTAAAAACAGACAGCACGGCTCGGTGTGCCATCAGGACCCCAGGTAAGACGCACTAGAAGTCGTTCCATTTATGGTTCGAAGCATAAATGAACCGGTTGGTCATGCGTGTATGTCGTTTGTCTCATTGCAGGATATGTCTAGAGCCTGCCTCGGTATCACCTCACGAATGGCCTGATGATATCACCAAGTGGCCAGTGAGTACAGTCAAACCCTGTTTGGTATTAAGACATTACGAGACTTAAACCTATAGGTTCGGAAACGTTAGTTCACAGGTGGTCTGACCTTGATGAGACTTCAAGGAATAAAGGATGTTTGTTCCAGCTTGTTAAAACTTCTGGCTTTTTTTAACACACTGTTTTGAGTTGAGTGGATTATGATTATGAAACAGCACAAAACCACCAAAATACACCAAATTTTTCACATTGATGAACCTATATGACGTATCACATTTTGGCATTGTGTTACTCTTGAAAATTGTGCTGTCTTGTCTAACGGGTGTGCAGAAATAAAGTGCCACAATTGTTACATCGAACATCCTGTTGGGATTAAACTTAAAATAAATCCTATTTAGATGAAACTTGAAGTATTGACTGTTGTTCCTCTGCTCTGGCTTCTTAGATTTGTACCAGGTACAACACAGGGAACCACACCAACCTGCCTCATATAGACTGTACCATCACAGGCCGACCCTGCTGCATAGGAACCAAAGGGAGGTGAGGAGAGCATGCAAACCTATGAGAAACATTCATCCTGTACTAGTCTGAAGCATGATGGGGGACTAGTTTAGTAGATTACTGACTGCTGCTCGTATTCTTCAAGGTGTGAAATCACATCCCGGGAATATTGTGACTTCATGATGGGCTACTTTCATGAGGAGGCTACTCTCTGCTCTCAAGTAAGCATCTCTTTCCTAAGTACACACAAAACAAGGCATTTTATTTCCTCATGGGAAAAAAAGGAGAAACTGTTGTTATACAAAATACAAAATTTAATTTGTGTATCATCCGTTGCTATTTTTAACCTGCTGTACTGGTTTGTGTATTCCCTGAATACCAAAACAGATGGAGTGAGAGCTCACCAAACATTTCTGTGTAGACAGTGTGCAGGAGTCTTCATTTGCATGCTATTTGAGATCTTGGATTGTCACTTCAGTACTATGTGATATATTTCTGTCTTCCCTTGATTGTGTTCGTGGCTGTATCTTTCAGTATGACCGTGGGGCATTAATTAATATGCTTTTTTTCTGCTTCCCTTCCTCAGGTGCACTGCATGGATGATGTATGTGGACTGTTGCCTTTCCTCAACCCTGAGATCCCAGATCAGTTTTACAGGCTCTGGCTCTCACTTTTCCTGCATGCTGGGTGAGTCAGTAGCTGTCAGGATTAATTCTGCTTAATCAGACAAAGAAGAAACAGACAAAGACGAGGGAATAGCAGACAAAAGAGAAACTCTCAGTGTGTAAAGCATTCACTACCTAGTAGTACAGTTAAATGCAAATCTTGTCAACCTGAAGCTCATAGGCTGAAATGAGGTCAGCCCCAGAGTCAGTCAAAGCAAGAATTTGAATAGAGCAGAAAGTCTGCTTCGTCTCAGGCCAACAAGCTTGATCAGCATTTTCAAGGAGTGTGTTTGCACCAAGCAGGGAGGAACAGGATGTTTAAAAGACCAGAATTGGTCGAATATGTTTGGCACATACAGGGAAACTGACTCCAGTTGTCAGTAACTCTTAAAATAGTGCACAGGAAGATAAAAGAGCCATTCAGTAAATATGCACAAGACAAATAGATAAAAGGGTAGAACAAGGCCAAACAATCCTACACACGTCTGTGAGATGTGATCCGCTCCTTTAACTGGATTGGCATCAAAATTGAAAGGATTGTTCCCTGGCCTGTGTCTCATCCGTCCACCAAGTTTGGTGCATATCGGTTCAGTACTTTTGGCGTAATCCTGCTGGTAGCCAAGCTGAAATAAAGTTGGATAGTCCAATGACAGTTATCCTCAGAGCGATGCCCTGCTGTATACACCTATATACAACTAATATGAATAAGTGAAAGAGGTTAGACATGTGAGTCACCTCATCAGCTGTGCTCGCGGTACTACAATGTGCTTGTAACTAGAGTCGCTCCTACAAAACTTCCACATGTGAAAAATATGTTCAACACATGCTGATGGACTCACTCATCGCTTGCAGTTATATATGATAAATATCAGACTGACAGCTCTACTCTGACATAGTTTAGACCTGTCAGTCAGTGAGCACAAAGAGCTGACCTCACAGTTAAGAGGAGCAGTGCTTCATCTTCACGCTGCCTGTTATCTATCTCCTGGGTAATTAAACAAAGTGCCCTCACTACATGAACTCATTAAGCTTTGGCGAGATAGAGACCGATTTTGTTGATGGGCAAAGTTAACACCCCCCCCCCCGGTCGGCTGTTTGGGGGTTTGCCTCTTCAACACAGAGGGATTATCTGCCCCGACACGTGCGGCTTTTCACCGACATACACGCACAAACATCACATTGCAAACACATGAGCAACTTTGTCCACATCTGTCTTCCCTCCAGGATTCTTCACTGCCTGGTGTCGGTGGCGTTCCAGATGACCATCCTGAGGGACCTGGAGAAGCTGGCGGGCTGGCTGCGCATCTCAATCATTTACATCATCAGTGGCATCACTGGCAACTTGGCTTCAGCCATCTTCCTGCCCTACAGAGCAGAGGTGATCACCTGTTAAATCCCGGCACACAAGAAGATATCGCAGCGTGTTTCATGAGTCATATCATGTGTCCGAGATTTCTCATCCAGCGTATTAACATATCTAAATCATGTCATAATTGTTTCTGTACATTTTGTGATGTTTTCTCGGGGCTCACGTCTCCCTCTGCTGTCTTTATCTCAGGTGGGTCCAGCTGGCTCTCAGTTCGGGATCCTGGCCTGCCTGTTTGTGGAGTTGTTTCAGAGCTGGCAGATCCTGGCCCAACCGTGGAGGGCCTTCACCAAGCTCCTGTGTGTGGTGCTCTTCCTCTTTGCCTTTGGGCTGTTGCCCTGGATCGACAATTTTGCCCACATTTGCGGCTTCATCTCTGGCTTCTTCCTGTCCTTCGCCTTCCTACCCTACATCAGCTTCGGCCGCATGGACCTGTACCGCAAACGCTGTCAGATCATCGTCTTCCTGCTGGTGTTTGTCGGGCTCTTTTCAGGCCTCGTGGTGCTCTTCTATGTCTACCCAATCAAGTGTGAATGGTGCGAGTTGCTCACCTGCATCCCTTTCACGGACAAATTCTGCGAGAAGTACGACCTCAACGCTCACCTTCACTGAAAGCGCGGACGTGTTGTGAGCTCAACGGGAAGGCATCAGGTCAAAAGATGTGGAATGGCAAGTGATATCAGCCAGTCTGTGTCTCCATTCTGCTCCTGTGTGGCTGGGGGACTGTCACCCCCCCCCCCTGTGAACTACAACAATATGCTTGTGTTTTTTTTTTTGTTTTTTTTTACTCTGTCAGTATGAATACCTATGCCACTCATCATAAGAACTTCCTTTAATCACCTCCCTGTTCACAGACAGTCATTGTCACTCCTTCACTGTCCGGTGAAACAAAGGTATGGCACCTGTGAAGCTCCCGGCTGCCCTTTACATGTGAGGTAGGAATTATACAAACCAGCGCTGGTACAGAGAGAAGGAATATTGTTTTTTTTTTTGTTTGTTTTTTTTTTACATTCACACTCCAGACATTGGTTTTTATTATTATTCAGGCAACCTCATACAGAAGCAGGGACGAAAATCAAATATTGATACCTTTGGTGCCTTGTTGATAAATGTACCAACTACTGCCATATTTTTGTTACATTATGCTGAGCACTCGAATGTTTTTCTTTTATTTGTTTTATTGCTTCTCAAGAAGTGATGATTGTTTTGAACACGGTAGTGTTTTAGCTACCTGTCTACTCACATGTAACTGAAAACAACAGTAAAAAAAAAATCTACAAATTCAAATGGTCTGTGACTTTCTCTCTATTACTTTTATTCAAATGAAGCAACATGGAGACAGACATTTTTTAATCGACAATCCGAGCATTATTAGTGTCTGCACGATCGGATCCTTATCTTACAGAAATGACGCTGAATTCATCAACTTTGGATTTATATGGTTTACAAAAATAGAACAGTACTCAAGATCACAACCCAAGATTTAATGCATTTATATGACAATTTCTATTAATTGTCTCGATTACATTACAAACCATGAAGTCTGAATGATTTGACAGGTAATGAATAAATTGAAAAACAGTTTTAAGCCTACAAAATCCAATATGCTACTGGCAAGAAAAGGAATATAATTTGATGTCTGATAAGCCCAATTATCATCTGCAAAGCCGCTGGTTCATTTCTCTGCATGAAGAAGTGAATCCGCTCTTGGTTTTCCCCTCACACAGTCCTCACTCCTTGTTCAGTGGGTCAAGGGATGCTGTGAGCTGCTGACAGTAGGATGCTGAACCCAGTCCACTGGTTTATACTGGCCCTGTGCTGCTATCTGTCAGCTGTGTTTTGCTAATCTTTTCTGCCCTGAGTCCATTTTAGTGGTGAGTAAGTGGAATAAGGGAGGGGTAGGGATTGAGGGACTAGCAGCCACTGTTCCGCCGCGCATACGCCTGCCCTCCGAGCGCGTACTCCATCTCATGGAATTGCATGTTGGACACAGAGATGGCTGACGGCCCTTTCTCCTTGAAGCCGGCCTTGAGGTAGAAAGGCACCAGGAAGTCCTCGCAAATCAGCAGAGCTCGGCGGAGGCCCGGCATGCAACGCAGGTACTGCAGGTAGCGCCACAGGAGGATGGAGCCCTTGCCTTGCTGGCGGCAGTGACGGTGCACTGAGAGCACATGGATGTGCACGGTAGGGGTGTTTGGGACATGCTGAGTCATGGCCTCCTGGAGGAGAGAGGTTAAATGAAAGAATTAAGTCATGTTTAAGTGTTGAAATCAGTAACCTGCGGGGAATACCGAGGTTTAGTGTATTACAGATTTTCTGTACAGCTGCATACTTGGGAAAGCCTCTCCTTGTCCCAGCCAGAGCCGATGATGAAAGCTACCAGCTGTCCCTCTTCAAACCAACCCAGAGAAAGCTCAGGGCACTGACTCAGGAAGTTAAGCACCTCATCCAGGGTAAGTGGACACTCTCCAGACACAGACACAAATGCTGGGGGGATGACAAGAACCAGATCATACAGTGGGTCATGTCCTGGGACTAATGATGATGAAAGAAATGTGTTCTCTCTCCAAGTTAAAACTTGCACCAAGATAATACTGAGAATTCAAAAACAGTATTTGAGATTTGATACATTTATACTTGGAAAATCCAGTATTTTTCCTTAATCAAATACATGTGGAAGGTCAGTGAAGTTCTCACATATACCTACACATATTTACATATACATATGGTTAAAGCACCCATCAGGTGAACTGTAATTTTTTTAAGGAGATATTTCAGCAGAGACTGGACTTACCTTCTCTCTCAATCTCAAACACACTGATGGCGTCCTGTGGCGTGAGGTTCCTGAACTCGCTGGCGGGGAGTGTGTGTCGTCGTTGTCGCAGAGAGCTGACCACTCTGACAGGCGTCTTCAGGAAGAATGGCTTGAGGAACGGTGAGCCGCTGACCTGCTGCGTCATGATGCCTCAGTGCTACAAGACAGGAGGTTCTACTTCTCAGAGATCCTTTTGTTTATCTGTCTTCTTCTTCTTTTTTGTAATAAGATTTTTTATACTGATGATTTCAGTGATGCAGCTGAATGAAGTCAAAGCCCGGTAAGAAAACTTCCCTTGTTCTCTGTTAGTCTGTCAGCTCTGACTGCACCGTAACTAACTTCAGCAGGCAAGATGCTGACCTCCGTGTCTCTCCTGCTCTCTCGTCCTCGTCCTCCTCTTCCTCTCTGAACTCATACTGTGAAGTGGTCCTCTCAAAGTAGGATACTGTCTGTGCACGTGTTTCCAAAGTCTCTAAATCCCCTCCTCTCAAATGACAGACATCGTTTCGGGGGGTACTTCCTGTGTGGATTACATTTTGGATGCGTTTTTAAAAGGCCAAACTGAGAAACTGACATCTCTGTAGTGGCAGAATCACATTGTGCATATTTTAATTAGACACTCATTTTGAATAACTTCATATCAGGATAGTTAAAGCAATCATTTGTATCTCCCACACTGTCGCTAAGAAAATGAATGAGAGTGAGTCAGTGAGACTTATTATACCAGAAAAAAAAGGTGTTGTGCAGATGTGTAAGAATTAATATTTACCTAGTACATAAACAGTAAATTAACAAATGCACTGTACATTCAGATGTGTGTTTTTCAGGGTGTGTATGAGTGAGACGTGTGGTGTGACTGGATGTGATGATTCGCATGTTTTCGGAGATCAAGGGCGTGTGTGCTAATTTAACCGTAGTGAGTAAGGGGGCGGGAGGGATTTGTGTGGATTGCTGTTGGGATGATTTCATGCCTCAAAGAGGTTTAGCACAGACTAATTAAATGAGAGAGCACTTGCTTTGACTGACCTGAGGTAAACCTATTTACACGGACCGTCAATATAGTAGAATTTCGAAGAGCCATTTGAGTTCACTCTAGATAAAATGTATTTTACAGAGCGATAATCTCAATAGTCCACATCATTAAGTCTCATCCAAAGGAAAATATGCCCCTGTGTTATATATATAGTTCATTAGGTTTGCAAGAGTTTAAAAGTTTAGAAAATTCTGGTTTCCAAACATTTCACCACTAGTTCTTAGTGTAATTACCATTTCCAGCAGCTTTTCGTTGCCATGCTTCTGCAGATAATGAAAGGAAACAAACAGAGAATGTTTATCTGACCTGTTTTCAGCTGGTCTCAGCTTATTTATTCCTCTGCAGCCAAACAGGCTTCACACCACAATCGCCTGGCCTGAGGCTTAGCCCTAATATTGTTTAATGTAGCCACAAGAGATCAAGCCAAAATAGAATTGTTTCAAGGATTATTGTTTCGTCCCACTGCTTTCTTTTGGCTTTCCCTGTAGTAATGAATGGGAAATCTCCTTTATTTCAAGCCACATCCTACGTCATCTGGACAGCTGGCCAATGGCAAAACACGAGAATATCTCTGCTGGTGAGATCATCAGATGTTAGAGGCGAACACACACACACACACACACACACACACACACACACACACACACACACACAGTTGTCCAGAGATGAAATGACCTTTTCTGACCTGCAACTTTGTCAATCTGTGTGGCCTGAGAGGGCGGGGCAGAGGAGGGGGGGGGCTCTCAAATAATTCCTCATTCCTCATGGCCTCTTCAAACAGCCTGTCGGAGCCAAGCGAATGACAAGGTTAAAACAAGTTTCAGGTTTTCAGACAAGTGAATCAATTACAGAGAATTTAGGAGAGGAGACTGTGAATGCAACATATGAGAGCTGATAGGAGATTAAACTCTAAGTTTACATACATATATTTATATATACACAATACAACCTGACCTCCTCTAGCTGAAAGCGTCATAGACCCTAATCTCATTTACATATTTTCTCTTGTGCATTGTGTGTGTGTGTGTGTGTGTGTGTGTGTGTGTGTGTGTGTGTGTGGGTGTACACATACACTTCCACGCACATTTTTCTCAGTGTATTATGTTTTTATAGGCAAGCTTGAGGCCACAGTGTAACTGAATCCTCGTTAAACTGCGGTGTACACCTGTTGGTCCAGCTGAGCAGAGAGCAGCAGTTAAACGTTACCGCAGAGGAATGTCATTATGTTGGAAATATGAAACACTGTACACAGAGCTAGGTAGCTGGAAAGTTCATCCAAAAGTTGACTGTCACTCATCAGCCAGCTGTTGCAATGTATGTGTGCCTCACCTGCAATAAACCACTTGTTCTAAATGAGACCAAGCTGTATACAGTAGTAGATTTCTATCTAAAAAAAAACAGCTATTGTAATCAAGAGAAAAATATCAATAAATAAATAAATATCCACTGAATAAATTACAGATGAATCTCTATATACATTTGCAGTTTGTTTTCTTGGTGGAAAAGCAGAATTTTATGTCTCTGAGCTGATCATAATTGTATATAAAGTATGAAGTCATCTTCTACAATGTTTACAAGCATTATGATAGAAACCAACTAACAGCAGAAAACACAAGTAATAAACAAATTTTATTGTCATCTAGTATTAGTCGCTGCAGATTAAAATTGGATGTGGGTTGAAAAATGTGTCTGTGTGCACGTCTGATGTCTGTGTGTGTGTCTGTTAGTATTCATCCACTTGGCTCTGAGTCAGCTCTAGTTAATTTGTTGACAGAGCAGGTTGTACTGTGTTATCCTCCAGCCTTCTGGTAGCAGAGGTGATTTATTCACTCGCAACAAATGAACCAACTCAAACTCAAACATTGAGGGACATTCATTTATCCACAGCATAAAGCTGTATAGTTGAACAAAAAGCATGTTTTTGGAGAGATTTTTTTTGACATACAAGACTAGATAGAGAAATATAAAGTCACAGGTGCGTGAGGCCTTTCAAGTAGAAGATTAACAGAGCGCCTGACTTGATTGTTTTACAGCAGGCCATGGTTCATGTGCTAAATCCAAATAAAAACACAGTTCAACCGAATTTCACAGGACAGATTTGTTGCCTGCTTGTCCAGCAGAGGGCAGCGTTTACCCTGATGGAGGACTCAACCTTATACACAACAACAAGCTGGTTCAAAATACCTGTCTGAGCCTTTGATAGTTTTGGATTTTGCTGTAGTTTTCAATTTGAACTGATGCACGTTCGTAGTTCTAATGTCTGCCATGAAGAGGGGGAAAACTACATTGTCACAGAACAGTTTTAGGATACACATAAATATTTCTATCCGAGTGATAACAGAGCAGATTTGTGTTCTGAGATGTTTTAATATTTTTCTTCATTTCAGAACCATCAGCTTCAGGTGAAGCCTCCAATAATGGCAAAAGAAGGTGATGACTGCAAAAGCAATTTGAATTTGAAAAAAAAAAAAAAATCTCATTGTTTTTATTCATAAAATGATCACATTCTTGTGTGGCCTCAACTGTACTGGGACTTTTTTTTTTAAAAAGATGTAATTGTGCATTTCTTGGCATTACTTTTATTATTCTTCATAACATGGTTTACATGATGTAGTAATACTTTTCTCCCTTTAACTCACAGGCCATTTTATCAACATTTACCACACATTACACCATCCTCTGCCCTGGTTGAGTATTACAGACTGATCGTGGCTTAGGTGAGTCATATTATCTATTGCAATGTCCCTCTGTGAGTACACTTTAAGCCCCAAGTTCAAGTTTAAGCCTAATTCCATTATTTTACCATGTGGGTATTATAACAGAATGTAATTTGCAATAAAATGAGTCAGAAAACAATTGGTAGTTGAAGTACTGAGTCTTTGTTCTTTATTGTTATACACATGCTGCTATACACACGAGGAAAGACAGGTATTGATTTTACAGAGAGCCATGGACCACCTACTGTGGCGTTATCCTGGATACCAGGTCAATAGTGGTCAGAACAAGAACAGGAAGGCACAGTGTCAAGTTGAAATGGCACAGAAGAGGAGGGGGGGGAGACAAAAATAACCACCATACTTAAAAGCCGTGAGAGGTTTAAGCGTCTACGAATTCACATGCAAATGCTAGCCCAATTATTAAAATGCAATGTTTGAATCTATCGCATTGGATGTTTTCCTTTCTAGCCAAACGTACATTAAGAGAATCCACTTGAACCTAAATACTAAGATTAAATGCATAATTGATAAATGGTCATAACATAGTAAATGAACAGCTCGATTTAATATTGCTCAATAACAAGATACATTTTTCCAGTGGCATGAAGTTTGCGATAGAAAAAAAAAAGACTCTGTACATCAGCATCAAAAATCCTGTCTGCGGGCTGAAGACCGTTGTGTGCTGTAGCATTTCGAAGAACACTAATGTCCAATGCAACAAGCAGGCAGCCATATCAATTCAAGGCACATAGATCTATATGCATGGCGCTACACATACAGGACCAAGGTACGTAAAAGACGTTGTAGCCACATAAACACCCCGACCTCTGTTTTTTTTTTTGTTGTTGTTTTTTTTGCAGCTACATTACATAAGCAGACACCGGCACTGCCACAAAAATAAAGACTGTACAGAGATGAGCCACATCTACGACAAGCACCACTTACTGTGCCATACTGAGTCAGTCAGCATACATGTAGCTGGAGCATCTAGGCTTGTTGCAGGCTTTAACCGTCTTTGAGTTCAGCTGTTAGGATGTGAATCTGTAGCTCTTACTGATTATCAAAGTCTTAAATATGTGCATGTTAACTGATTCTAGTCCCATTACTTCAATATCAGGGTTTTTTTTCTATAATGTGCAAGTATACAATTTTGGAAGTTACTACACAGGATTCTAGTACAGTTATATTACATAGATATCACATCATTTGAAATAATAATAATAAAAAAAAAAATAACGGACATGTAGATGTATAAGACTGCAGACAACTTAAACTAATGTCTTCATAAACTCTTGTTATAAGGAATGGATTATAAACCAGTGCAAAAATCACTTCAAATGGACACACAAACACATAAGTAATATGTTTTCAAATTTCTGCTCATAAATGAAAATGCTCAACCTGACTGGAAAAACAAGTTATCAAGTCATTAATGAATTTCACTAATGAATACAATACCTAAACACAAACTGTATTTATGTTTTCTTTTGAATTTAGTGTCAGAAATCCATACAGAGTTAATTTAAAGTGTGCTTAAAAGCACCACCATGACAGGTAGTGAAATATCTCCGGAGTCCACATTACTAGTCCACAACTTTGGCCAAGACAAACAACTGAACATCATCTGACAGTTAATGAATCAATACCTTTTCTTTTTCTTTTTTTTAAAACATCAGTCATAGAGTAAGGTACCAACAGCATCTTTGCATGGGTCAAATTTCTTTTCTAATGTCAGAGGCATTAATGGGATAAACAGAGTCCTCCCTCATCCTGGTGAACTTCCTGTCAGGGCCTTTTGTCGACTCTGATCACAGAAGCAGAAGACTGGGCTGGGGGGGGTAAAAGGAACAGAGGGACTTGGATGATCGTTGTAAAGCATAAATCTGTTCTGATGGAAGGGAAGGAAAAGGCTGAATCTGAGTCAGGGGTTGAGATGCTCATCTTCCATGTGAAGGCTGCTCGTGGGACACAGGAGAGGCTGGCTGGAGCAGTTTGTGCTCTGACTTTTCAGGCTTTCCGTTGACTCGGATGAACCTGGAGACGCAAGACGTGACAGATAAGCAACGCGGCCCAAAGTGAGATTTCCAGTCAGACTTTCAATAAGAACAGAGACACATAAGAAACAGTTCTTATTCTTCATATGATAAGGCCTCGTCTGCATTAAAAACTGGCATATCGTAGCAAATTCGTAGAGCAATACCCGCTGGATAGCTGCGATCGACAACTGTGAATGTATTCATGGAGAACAGGATTCAGTGGGAGCAGTAGAGCTCATACACAGAGAGGCAGAGCAGACAGGAAAGCCTACATACCACAGTTATTCCTCCATACCAATAGAGCAGGAATCAGGACCTAGAGCTGCCCAGAGAGAGGCAGTACGAAGGGATAAGATGACAGGGAACAGGAGAGGAATGTTAGGAAACAGAAAGAAGCACAAGAGCACTCAGGTTAGATGCAAAGCACAGGGAATTACAGCCTTAAAGTATTGGATTAAAGAAGAGAGACATTGGGCTAGAGTACCAGAACAGAGATTTATCAACTGGAAAAGAGTCAGATATTTCTAATTTGTTCCTGACAGATTTCTCACCCGGCAGAGACAGGTCGCCCGGTGGGTCGCTCTCTGTTTTGGTCAAGCTGCTGTGTTCACTGCTGCAGTCCTGCAGGATGTCTCCTCCAGAATGCATCCTGTCCTCTGGATCACCCAGGAGAGTGAGAAGAGCAACAGCGTCAACAGTGTCACTCAAACCCATTATTGACTGTTTGTTTACCCAGTGCCAAGTGAGAAAACTCACCATCATCTGGAGACAGGGACTCTGCCACATCCTCGGTCGCTGTGGCCTGGAACAAGATGAATAAAGATCTTAAAGTTTCTTAACTTTTCCTTTTTTTTCTATGTTTTTGTCTGCAGCAGTTTAATTTAAAATGTATGGCAGTGAAGTGGCGGCTTACGTCTGTGGGGGCGGGGCTGCTGGAGAGCAGCGTGTGTGGCTGAGCATCAGACATCTCGGACAGCTTCTCCTCATCCTCCTCCTGGATGGGAGAGGATGGAGACCTAAGGGTGCTGGGAGTGGGGGACAAGGTAAAACATTAATAAAGACATTAAGATCCAACTAGAACAGGTAACTCAACCAATCACAGGCACCACCATGAACAGATCTTCTCTACATCACTACTTTCAAAATAAATGATGAGGGTAGCCTTCAGAATAAATAAAAAAAAACAACTGGCTTTAGACTAGTAACATGTATAATCATGTCATGACTAAACTGCCTCCTATGGAAGAAAATCTGGAGCAGCCATACTAATAAATATCCTTGTTTGAAGGGGTTAGGATGTAAATCAGATTACAGACGAAGATGAATATAAAGCAGAGTTTTGGACTAATGTAACACCTGTTAACATGCTGTCTAATTTCCTGCCCTAACCCGATTACTAACGGGTATGTTTTTGTGTAAATGTGAGGTTACCTGTCAGGTGACTTGCTGACTTTGCTTTTCTGCAGACTCCCATCACTCAAATGCTCCGGGGAGCTCAGTTGTCTGCTGTCTCCACCCAGACCCCCCGAGAAGTTGATTTCATCATACAGGGGGGCAGATGGGATGGCAGGAGACACAGACCGCAGACCATTCAGAGCCTCTAACAGCGAGATGGGCTCAAAGCCGGGAGGAACCGAGTCTGTGCTCTGCAAAGAGACGTACACAAGGACTGGTGGTGACAATGCACACTGAATGTGGAAAAAAGATTCAACAATGTCATTCAGAGATGGGCTATCATCAGGGTTAGATCTCCAACTCTCAATCTGTGCTGACATACAGTATACATTTACCTAATAACACAGTAATAACAAGGGCCGCACAACATGGAAAAAAATGCCTGATATATAATAAACTGATGCAATGCAGTAACGACTATATAAGCTGTAATCACATAAACATACCAATCTAGGTTTTCATCTTTTGTGGAAGGAGAAGTTAGCTTTTGGTGACTGATGCAACATTTCACACAGATCACTCATCAGCAGCTGCTTCACAGAGCCTCTCATCAAAATCACAGGGGCAAGTTTTAACTCTGAGGCTGCTGCCGTCAGATTATTACATCAAGTATTGACTTGCCCGCAACATAGCATCTTGCAGCTCAATAAAAGCTGGTATAAATCTAGTCAATCTACTTCATTTAACATGCGTGAAACTCAGCAATGCCTTTTTTGCAGAAGTTCTTATTGCAATAAAGATAAAAATGTTATCCAGTCCTAATTCATGCCCAGTTTCCTGTTGATGTTGCTGCACATCACGGCCAGGTTTAGCTGATAAAACACAGATGTGCATGAGACTTACTGAGTGCTCGTCATGGTCCATAGTCTGAGCCAGAACAGGGCTGAAGGACACAGGGGAAAGAGCTCCAGGCTTTTTCCTCACAGCTCTGATCTGCAGGAGGGCTCTAAAGGCTGGGTGGAAGAACCACGTCAAATTAAGCACAATAATAATGTTATTTTACTATGTTTAACATGTGTTTGTTTTAAATGCATAGCTTGAGTTCCTTAAAGAGCAGAACTTTATTAAAATAATGCAACAATCTTACGCAGCCTGCAGATGGGACAGTTGTTGGCCTGGTAACGAAGAGTGTCTGCACAGGAGTTGCACAGACACAGATGTCTGCAGGGCAGGATGAGTGTATCTCGCAGGTCTGACAGACAGACAACACATTCGTTGCTGTTGTCACTGTTTTCATCATCGGAGGGCTAGAAAAAGAAAAATATAATCGTAAGCCGCACAAATAAAACACGACATGTTTAAACCATTGCGATTCAAGTATGAGGTAACACCACCACTCAAACCTTGGTTTCTTGGTTGTTTTTGTTTTCAATCCCATAGATCTCCTGTAAGAGGTAGCTCACACGGTCCACCTGAAAAGATCAAGGAACAGAAATTTCCAAGGGGCTTAGCGAGCAAAAATGTATAACATATTATCTCCAGTCTTGTGTTCATTTTTTATTTTTATTTTAGAGAGGTATGAGAGCAGTGAAACACAAGAAGTGCTACATATATTTCACTGCTGAATGTTATATACAATCTTAAAACTACAACAGTACCTTGAGATTCTTGTAATCTAAGTTTACGTTCGATGTCTACTTAAGAGATCTATGTTATTGCCAGACTCCCAGGGGTCTCGGCACAGATTTTTGTGGCGTGTAGGTCTTTCAAAAGCTGCAGATGGTATGAGGATCAAAACAGAATGCGACTGGAATACTAAAAATAGTTATATTTCATTTAGAGCAATCTGCCTGCGCTGTTTCCAGAATGTCGACCCCACGTCCTTAAACATCCATCTTTCACCTGGCCCACGCTGCATTAACAGCCTGCTGTGCTTCATAAATGACTGACTGCACTGGTATGTGATTAAAAAATCTAAAGCAGAACATTCATGATATATGAGATGAACAGATCAGACCTCAAATTCCAACCTGTGATGAGATACATCCCCCTGTTTATTTCAATAATACGCTGAATAAGAATAATGTCAATACTGAAATAAGAACCTTTATAAACTTACAATTTGTTTCTGCTTCAGAGGTTTGACCGAGAAACTGCCATCAACGTGCTGGAGGTAAAAAAAAAAAAACATAAACATGTTAAAGCTCATATAAAAATTTAGTTTTAGTTTTATCCAGATTAAAATGATCTTCTTTTATATGGATGTGTACTTACTCTTTCAAATGCTGCCAAAAGTACATGAGCATGTCCAAGGCAATCTTGAAAAACAAAACAAAACAAAAAAGTGTCCAGGTTAATAGGAAAGCTGATCCAGTGACTATTTTAGTCTCAGTATAAAACATGTATTGTCATGTTTGTTATGCAACCCTAGTAACCTACCGTCTCCTTCATCAACCACAGCCTGGATAACCATGGGAAACACTCCTCGATCAAGGTCAAAGTTCAGCTTTAAGGGAAAAGATACATTTCAATGAAGTTGCAGTTGTAAACAAGTATGGTGCCTCAGAGTATCCTTGTGTAATAATTCAAATCCTGTGCTGATGCACTGGAAAAAAGTGGGCCATTTAAATGTATATAGGAGATATTTACCAACATAAACCAATATCAAAAACACAATTTATTTTTGTGATGTGTGATCCAGTAATAATCTCCACCAATTGCTGCAGATACTTACATCTTCCTCTTTCCACTCGCTGAAATCTATTTTGAAAGATGGCATGGAGAACTGTTGGCTCACCCCTCGCTTGTAATGCACAGTTTCAGAGACCATTGATGGATCCTTTGGGCTGTACCTAAATACAATATGATATAGAGAAAAATGGTCAGTGTGCAGGAAGATGAACGAGTCCTGACACCATCACTGACTGAGTTTCTAGATAAAATGAAAACAAAGAAAACTGTACAGTACAACAGTAGCAATGTCTGATCATTTTGATCCCAGAAAAAAATGAATCAGTAATTCAGTCTCATCATAAAACAATGACTTCAGTATGAAGTATTTCTTTCATCTTCTTCTGAGTCTTATCTGCAGTATCCATGGTGACTAGTGGTTGCTAAGGACCTGCCGTATCTATTCTAGTCTTTGTGCTCTAATGCTTGAATCTCACTACCCATATAACAGAGTTTAAAAGTCACTGACACAATGTTTTACACTAAAATGAAGCTGCAGTGTCAATTAAATTGATCTGATAAAAATCTTAACAACTAATCATCTCACAGACAGATACTAAGTGCCCTATGTTTAATTCAGACAGGATTCATAAATGGATTTAAATGTGATGTTTAGATTCAATGAATAAAAGACCAGCTAAGTTAATTTTTAAGTAGCTGTTTGTGCTATAATTTCTAAAGCTTGATCAGATTAAATAAATTGATTAAATTCTTACACTGCCATCCCATTGGAGAACTCCTCAAACGCCTGGCAGTAGAGGGTGATGGCCACCCGAGCATCAGCATCAAAGGTGAACTCCACTCCATACTGGACCTTTGGTTTTTCACCATCCTCCACCGGTGTGTCAGAGTCATCTTTATACCTAGGATCAAGAGGTATGACAAGCATTACATCACCATATGAGAAACTCTTTTCCTTAAAACAGTTCTTTACTCTCAGTGATTTGTATCATTATACTGCCTTTCAGTCTTTACCTGACCAAACGCAAAGAGTCCTTTCTAATGTTGACCAGACTCCTCAGGGTTTTCACAGGCTCATGGGGTGCAGGTGTCACATATGGAAACTAGTCAAATAGTAACAGCAATATGAATGATGATGTGATTTGAAATTATCGATATTGTTTGATTAATTACTCGATAAATTTAGAACTACATCATGGTAGTTTTACATCTGTGGAAAATATACAGTACTGAATTTTCAGATCATTAAAACATGTAGAAACATCAGTTTTCACCTGCACTGGCCTATTTCCAAGGAAATTCAGGTCCATGTTTTCTCCAAAAAGGTATCCCTCTGGATGTGGTGTGTCGAATTTCTCTCCCCCCATGAAGAAGTGGCTCGCAAAATAATTCCCTGAGGACAAAAGAAAAAAAAGATGAATAATAAAGGAAGTGTGAACATGAAACTGCTAAATTTCCTTATTATTTTAGGTATTTTTTGGTGCAATTCTTTAAAAAGGAATCTCTCCGTCAGTGTAAACAACAACTCAATTTATATGCAGTTACTTCAAATGGTTTGTGTAAAAATAAAATGGTTTAGCTGTACAATGAAAGTGAAGTGTAATATGAGTCTTTTACACAATGGTTTGTAATTCAGCTGAGAAAATAAGTAAATAAAGGCTGCTAGGTTGAATAAATGGGGTAGGAACATATTACATAGTTACATATTAGGCAACAACACCTGCCCAAAAATTACCCCAACATATAGCTTTAACATGAGCTGTAGCATGAACATTATTCAAATTTATATATGTAAACAAGATTTTTAAGTTTAGTCATTTTAACCATCCAAAAACAAGAATACAGGATTTCCAGTAACTGCGTTATCACTGCATTAATCCTCATAGGTGTGTACCCATATGCAGAGGATTATATGACAAGGCCAGTTAACAATAAAATGTCTGATTGTTTTGGTGGGATTTAACTTGTTGGTCTCACATGGACATACCTGCCCCCACACTGAGTTTACACTATCTGAAGATACCTTAATAACAAAGCAAAAGTGTCACTGAAACGTAAGGCTTATGGCTACAACACAACTATTATAAATTTCTTTGACATAGCATACTAACGGGAAAATGTGCCTTGAAGGTCTTTGTTTTGAAAGCTGAAAAACATATGTTGACGTGTGTGTCGTGTCTCTGGATGTAAGCATCTTTTACCCCTCAGTTCTTGTAGCATCCATTTAAAGTGTTTAAAAAAACATAATCGAAATCTGTACACTTAGTTTTGACGTTGATCGCACGGTGATTCGTTTATTGTGATCATGATGCTGTAAGAACTTAATAATAAACAAACTTGCTTAAAACCAGCAGTGCCCGATATATAGTAAGACTACTGTAAATCTCACAAGATTGCCTGAGTAATGTGACCTATCTGCAGAAAAACAGTCAAATGTATCAAATGTATATGCGTTCACACGCAGTAATTATCTAACTATACAGCTGACGAGAATCAACGTCAAAAATAAAGTAATTAAAACCTGAGGAGGTAGGAAGTGCTCGGTGTCTCAGCGTTTGCTCTTGCTTTAGGAGATCAATGATTATGTGGAATTTGAATTCAGCCAAGAGACACTACCGATCACTCACCAGATTTAGGTGGAAATCGATAGGCCGAGTTGGCCTGGATATCGATATCCTCAACACCAGCGATTCTGCGACTCAGGATGGACCCCATCTTTCCCTGCTGGATCGCCGATGTTAGCTACGGTTAGCTAGCAGCTTGGCAGCTAACGGCGCGACAGCAGCTCCGATTAGCTTTGCCTTCAGTGCACGCTAACGCCAAAACACAGATAACATCAACGAAAAATAAAAGTTTTCGTTAGTTTAACATTTTACGCGTTTAGTTAGTCGGTGACTATGCTGTAAATGCTAACAGGAAATAGAACGCGTCGGGCGACGAGCTGTTGTTTTGGCCGAGCTGTGCTAACGTAGCAGGGAGTCAACCTGATTGGCTGTCTCCAAGCGTTCCAGGAAAGTCAGGGCGTTCGCCCTGTGTCAAGGGACCGCCCGGTGGGAGCACGGAGTAAGGTCAGCGAGGGGAAGGGGTGAAGGGGTCAGAAAGAAACTAAGAGTGAAATATAATTGCAATAGAATGAGAGAATCAAAAGGATATATCAATACAAGTATCGATACATAAAATATATCAATAATGGTATAATCATGTCAGTGCCACTATAAATATTATCTGTATTAAAGAGGTACCACTTAGGTGCCATTTATGGAGGTTTCATAAGGTGTAATTAATGGATTTATTAATTGTAAATGAATCGTTTACTAATGCTTTACATCTCAGTTATATTCCATTGATAACAACAACTCTTGGGTTGCCAGGTTGTGGAAAATCATCCTCCAGTGTAACATAAGTGTTAAAGGCTAATGGTTTCTCACTTTGTAATAAAGCCACCAGAAAAAGGTAGTGAGTCACTTATAAATCTTATTAAATCATTAATAAAGGGTACTACAATAATGAAGTCTGGAGTTACAAAAGGACTTATGACAGATCTATGAAGCATTAGTAGGCCTACTACTTCTTCATAGATATCACAGAAATATTTCACCTAAATGATTTATTAACCAATAACAAACAATAACAACCTATAGCCTAATAATTACTATGATTTTCAAATGTTTTTGATGGTATGGTATTGTGCCTACCTTGATACACTGTATGCTTGACACCAGGAGGTGTAGGTAGTTAACCTGAATCAGAAAAGATGAATATTTAATCCAGTGGTCACAATGAAGAACTGCATTAGGAATATGTACAACTCATAGTATGATTAAGAAGTATGTATGGAAGTATGTATGTTTGCTGCAAACACAATCCCACTTTTTTCTCAGTGAGATGAATGGATGGAATGTTAACAATCTCCCGTTTTAAACAACTTTTTATGTATTTTTCAACCCCTTTTAACTCATTCATACTTTCAGGTAGAAACTCTATTCAAAAGTCAAAGCGTTCAGAAACGTTCCGTCATTTTTGGTTGTATCCAACTTTGACCCATAGTTAGTGACAGTTCAAGATTCATGAATGTTTCTGGTCCTCTCTAGGTTTTTACATTAGTTTTATTGTGGTGGAATGTTTACAGTTAGAGTGAGTGACATCACACAGAGTGGGGAGTAGCTGTTCAACTGTTCTGAAAGATTTCTGTTTCACTCATCCTCACAGCTACAAAGTTTCCAATAACACTAAATACTGCATATCACAGTGGATCTTTGTGTCATTTATGCCCTGGTAAAACAAGCCGCTGCCACTGCCCCAAACAGACAAACAAATGACAACGAGGTAACTGATGACATCCTTTGATGAGAGGACTGATTGCATTTTCATTTTCATTAGACCTGAAAAGAGCGTAGTGACATGTAAATGTAAGTGAAATGAACTGAGGGCAATGTTTACGTATTATATTTGAATAATGTCCACTGTAGAGCAGGTTAAGTATCTGAAAATTAATTATCAACAACTTTTCAATTTTTCATTATAATATGATCATAGAACGCCCACGAGTATGTGAAAATGAAAATGCAAATCGGATTACTGCGTTTTCTTTTTAATTTTCTTTAATTTGCTGAGTTGAGGACCAGCAGAAGAACAGGTGTGCTAACTGGCCAGCTCACACAGGCGAGTGTCAGCTATTGATTTAATGTAGTGTTGCGGTTCCTCACTGTGACCGCTGGAGGGCAGTTAGCATTCATGATAAATAAATTGTCTCCTGTTCTGCCAAAGAATAGACAGGTCTCCGCACTAAATTTTTATCCAAAACTTTTACTGTCAATAAAATAATATCTGATAATGGGGTGTACACAATTATATTAACAGCAGTTGTATTATTAACACTGTGTTTTATTATTAACAGTAGTGTTGCATTTCCTCGCGGGGGGCGAGGGGTGGGGGTACTCGATTCTAAATACAGTCAGGTCGACTGTGACAATTTAAGGCGTAAAGAGCATAAAGAACAGTTCATGATCATTTTGTTGCTATTGTTGTTTTTTTTAAATTATGTGTTTATTTAAAAGATAGTGTACAACTTAAATCATAAGAAAATACGTGCATTGATTTAAATGAAAGAATGTAACGTGTGGTTTCTTATAAAAGCACTGGTATTACATCCCTGCTCTTATGTATGTTCATTTTTTTGAACACATTTGTCACCTTTTTATTGGAGTAATTTTTGTGTCTGTGTTAATGATAATTACTGACGTGAGGAGTTAATCCGTCTCAGCGGATATTGGAGCTGCTAACGTCAAACAAACTTCAGTTACACCGCGGGCAGGCTGCGTTTTTCCCATAACCAGGTAATGTGACTTTCACTACACTGACAACTGCAACGTGACAGTCGTGAGCAAAAACAATGTTTCACGATGTTCCAGACAATTAGTCCGTTAATGTGAAAGTTTCTGGCTTTATCTGTAGTCTGTTATTTCTGTGCTTAGATTGGCGACGCTAGCTCGCTAGCTAGCTAGCTAACAACTGTTAGCAAACATGCTTTGCTTTGCTTTAGCTGAACAAACACATCCTTGTCTGTCAAGTTACCTTACCAGCTAAGTACAAATTAACATTCGCTTTCAGTGGCTCCTAAATCTATTACAAGAGCTAGATGAGAGAAATTATCGTCCACCTGTCAGTAAACTGACCCTGGTAACGTTAACATCACGTCGCGTTATCTCATTTAGCTAGCGTGTCGGTAAACGTTAATATGAGTAATAATAATAATGTTAAATACCTGTACTAGATATGCACCCTAGTTTAAATTAACATAAATGCTGGCTTCCGTTAGCCTCCATTACGCAACTAAGTTATTCATGGTTAGTTGTGCAAGTAGTTTTGAGCTGGATTATCTGGGAAAGGATTAAAAAAAAAAAACATCAGCTAGCTTTAGCGAGGTAGCTGCTTAGCTGAGAAGCGTTAGCATGAATGTAGGAGCAATGCCTCCCAGCAAACTTTGAGTGTTTTTTTTAACAGCCACACACAGTAAATCTTGTTATTGTGATGATGTTTCACACTTGTTTTTAAGTCAGTCTGCTGCGTTATTTACGTGAGCTCAGAGGGCAGTTCTGGTGAGGATAAAGCACGGAGTTTGAGTTTTGATTTTGGGCTGCACGTTAGCCACTAAAGTAACATCGTTAAAAATAATACTGTCGAAATTTCACAGAATGACATCCAGTAGGGTGTTAGAAACTCTTTCCTCTGTATAGTCAATTCTGTCCATTGTTATTACGTCCTCCAAGGAAATTTTCTTTTCACCTGTGTCTGTTTGTTGGTTTGTTTGTCAGCAGGATTACGCAAAAAGTTCTGAGCCGATGTGCACTGAATTTGGTGGATGTCAGGGCATGGGTTGGGGAAGAACCCACTAGATTTTGGGCAGATCCAGATCAGTTACTATGAATTTGAATTTTTTTCTCTGATGTCTGGTTTATGTTGTGTGTTTATGCTGCCTTGGCGGGGGTCTGAGCTTTCAGAGTACCCTTCTAGTTTCAGTGTTTTTTTTCCAATCATATTACAGGTTGCCAGATTCCTAAGGTGGAATCTTTCTCTTCCGGGTAGTACCAGGTAAACACTTGTTTTCTTGTCAACCAGTTATTTAGGATGCACCCACAGTTAAACATATTACTGTACATATTATGTGTAATTGCTGGGCAGTAATCCCACACTATACTATATATAGCTCCTGAAATAACCACAGAAAAACAACAACATGTTTGTGACACAATGAATGACTCAATGAAATTCGGCACAGTGTTGTAAATGTAGTATTTATATTAGTACTGTTGTAGGTTGGGCACAGGTCTTCTGTTATTGCACCTTTGTTTACAGTATACACATAATCTCAGTATGTATAGATTCATTTAGAAATGTAACACCCTACACCATCATGCATCTCTCACATTTTGTAAAATGTTTTTGCCTTCCTTTGTCTGACTCACCAGATAGAAACTTACAGAGCCTCAACTTGTGATATAACGGTTGCTTTCGCCGACAATTTTTTGAGCGATGGGACAAGTAGTTACACAGTGCTCTTAACCATGTTCAACTTTCCCTGCAGCTCTCTACAGTCATTTCATCATAGCAAAATAATAGTTTAAATGTGACTGTAAAATCCCCCCCCATTTGCCCTGTTTTTATTCTCTCTTAGACATTTGTTGAACACTGCATTTCAGCCAAGGCATGCATTATTTAGCCAAAGAGAAAACCATGCTTCCTGTTGAAAGTGAAGCCCTGAGACAGGAGGACAGAGGAGCTCTCACTTGTGGTGTTGTTGTTGTTGTTGTTCTATTTGTGTTTTCTTTTCATTCAGGCCTCCAGAGTTGTTTTTAATCCTAAAGATGATTTTGTTAATACCTTCTTTACTGTACTGATGATTACCAGGGTACTCTTTCATTACTCTTTAGTGTCATCTTTGTTAATTGATTGAACTTGCAACATCCTATCTCATGACCAGGTGTTATAAAATTCATAGTTTCCACACAAAATTAATGTTTTCACATCAATGAAATCAATCACACAAAAATCATTGTTTGATTTTACTTAAAAAGCTAATTTATGACTTCCTTAATAACTTCATTTTGGATCTTTCATACAAATAGCTTAATCTATAATTGAACATATTCATTTTAATTGATGTCATTGTCTGTTTTTTGTCTTTCAATTTGTAAATTATTTTATATCTTTGTTTTGAAAAGCTCTATAAAAATAAAGGTTGAATTGTTTTTATGATTACTAATAAGCATCAGTAAGCTTCAATAAACCAGGGCAACAAAAGAACATTAACACCATCAATCAGTGAAAATGCCTCTACATTTTGCTTGTTCTTAAACTTGGTTCATGTGCCAACTGACATCAGCAGTTACACCATGTACCTCATTAGCCTCTCTGACTGTTGTTGGAACAATTTATGACGCAGGAGAAGCTTGTGTCAGAGAGTAATGAGCTATGGGACTTAAACGGTATATTTTAATTATTTATTTATTTTACTCTCACAGAGTGAAAGTCCACAGGAGAGTTGTGAGAGGAACTCCGTGTCCATCCCCTCTCCCTGTCCAGACATCCGGCCAGTATGTCCA
This sequence comes from Seriola dumerili, assembly GCF_002260705.1. Classification (NCBI taxonomy): domain Eukaryota; kingdom Metazoa; phylum Chordata; class Actinopteri; order Carangiformes; family Carangidae; genus Seriola; species Seriola dumerili. Next base: position 2,249,123 of record NW_019174299.1, on the reverse strand, counting down.
GTGATCCTCCTCCTCCGTACCCCGGAGGTCCCAGTGCCCCGCTCATTGAGGAGAAGAATGGACAACCTGGTAATAAAACCAAACATTCAGAATTGTGATGAATGTTAAAAAGCACCCAGATACAGTATTTGTGCTGACTTAATTTCTTCTTTCAATGTGAAATCAATAGATAGTACAGTACAGTACAGTACAGTACAGTAGTTCTTTGTTTAGTTTGAAAGAAATATGGTTTGCTATATTATAATTTTGAATAATCCAGTGTTGCAAGTTAGTATTTTATCTTTGGATTAAATTTACATCTCCATACTCTGTGAAATTCACGTTTCAAATATCAGTTCTGACGACAAATTAATTTTGCAATTTGTCAGTTTTGCTTCATCAAATCAAAAATTGATCACTTCAAGAATATGCCTCTAGACACTCAATTTAATCATTGTAGCTTGAGTAAACTGTCATTATGGAGACTTAAGAATAGTCGCAGTGTTAGTTAAAAAGTGCCCTTGACTAATCACAGAACCCTGAACTCGAACACGCTGTTCAAACAGTGCAAAATGAGTAGTAGTTGGAGTTTGGTTTCATGTTAATTTGAGACTGAAATCTTAACCTAAGTTCAGACACACAGGACAGCAGTGATCTTTGTTAATGGCTCTGATGACATTAATGTAACATGTGTAGGTATCATAAAGTATATATTGAAGGTGGCCCTTACATTTCAATGTATCATGGTTGCAATTGTATATTATCTACTCAGAAGTAAGATTGAATAATGTAGTGTGAATTCTTTCTATTTGATGACTCTGTCTTCAATTATATGTTTTTCTTTTTTCTGTGTGTTATTTTGCAGAAACAGTTCCTATAAGAACTGGTCCTCCACAGGGACAGCCCTTGCCTCCAGACTACGGTCCCCCACCTTACGAGGCCTCACAGCCAGGCTTCCTTCCCCCACATGTCCCTGGAGAAGGGCCCATGCCAATGCCTATGCCAATGCCAATGCCACCTCAAGGTACAGCAGACAGTCAGCATATATAAATCAACACGTAAAGCATCAAAACAAGCTGACAAAATTATTGCTACATGTAAAGTTGTCAGGGGTTAATGTGTTAGCTAATAGCTAGCCTTCTGATGAATGTAAATCAATGCTTTTTTTTTCACCTTTTTAACCTTTTTATTTGTAAGGTAACTCCTATGAGTACAGTTGTGTATATACTCGCAGTATATACTTCAATTCATAAAAAAACACATGACATTTAAGTTTGTAAAATTATTTTCATTCTGACAGGTGGCCCCTACCCACCGCCGCCAGGTCACTTTCCTCATCCGATGCCAGGACAGATGGGCCCTGGTCCCAGTCACTTTGTCCACATGGGAGGACACACAGCGACCGTCCTGGCTCCTCCAGGGGCAGCCACCACTGTGACCGTACTGCAGGGGGAAATGTTCCAGACATCACCAGTGCAGACTGTGTGTCCGCACTGTCAGCAGGCAATCATCACCCGCATCTCCCACGATGTCGGCCTCATGAACACACTCTTCTGCCTCTTCTGCTTCTTTGTAGGGTAAGTGGATCACATTTCAGAAGACAAGCAGGAAAGAGGTTTGATAGCCGATTGATTAAGGTAATCTAAAACATGTTTGTGGTGAGTTTTGTAGCATTTTGAAATACTTTAGTTGGCCTCAAACCCTATACACACACACACACACACACACACACACACACACACACACACACACACCCACACACACACACACACACAAAAGACTAAAGGGAGTAACACCTAAGAGTGAAAGCAGCTCTCAAGTACACAGGGCTCATTTTAACTGGGTGGAAGAATTGAGAATTTCCAAGCTGGGCTCTCGCATGTACAAAGCATCACAGAAATATCTAACAGAGCTATAACCATGTCTTTTATGTCTTGTTTGATCAGTCATTTGTCCATTGCCTGGATGGTGACCTCTTGGCACAAGCTGTAATGTTGAGCCGTTGTCTTCTAACATTTAAATCTAAATGAATGAAAAAAGCAAGCACTTATCTCAAAGTATTAAATTGTGACTCAAACTCATGATCATGCCCTTTCACTGTCTGTTAGTTAACACAAAAGCCTGTTCTCAGCAACCGGCTTATATGCAAAGCAAGTGCAGCTGTTTATGGTGCGACACATGCAAATGAAAAGAGACTGACACATGCAAATGAAAAGACAAAATATTCTGTGAATATGCTGACATTTGGAGTTAGAAGAGCGTAGCCAACTCATTCTTATTTCAGTCAACATTATCTGTTGTATATGATGTACTGGCATATTTTGCATACAGAGCTGTCGGTGGCCTATATTCCAGTAAGACATCTAGACTTGCACATCCTCACTTCATTCAGATCAGGGTAAACATGGAGTCATCACCTGTCCCTATGTACATAGGGAATATACTCACTTTAACAATGTCACTAAGCTGCTGTTGTGCTGACAGTGTTTTTATCTCTAGATGTTGTCGTGTGCAATCAAAATAATGTTTTTTCTTCCACTGGAACACACACTTTTTACTTCGTGCTGAATGTATAAAACCATGCTCAGATGTTTGAATTTATAATAATATAAAATCTAATATTTTGTCTGTCTGTTCCTCATTTTCAGGTGTGATCTAGGCTGCTGCTTGATCCCCTGCCTGATTGATGACCTCAAGGATGTGACACACACCTGCCCTTACTGTAAGGGATACATTTACACATACAAGCGTATATGCTAACCACCGACAGCTGTATGCTACAGAGACATGTACAAGCACACACATAAACTCACAGCTCCTCCTGCTGGTAGTGACAAGCTCTTTTTTCTCCCCCCATTTTTGCAAAGTGTTGTGTAGCCCTCTTAAATTGTAAGTGCAGTTTTCTCATGAGTTCACCGAATATTTACTGTATATATCTTTCGGCATAGTTCTTTCATGTATAAACATGCATTTAAAATTTACAAATGTCTCACTGAACTACAGAGGATGTCGGGCACAAAAACATTCACAGAGGTTGATAGGCAGCAGATATACAGGTGCATCTGATCCTATATGGAAACCAGGAAAAAAAGGCTTGTGATGTTATGCATGTAAATGGGGAAATGGGGAAAAAAAAAAAAAAAAGATTGACAGATGGCCTCACTTAGATAAAACTGTGAAAATGGTCACTTTATTTATTTGAATTAATCTGTGAATCATGCTCAGAAGCAAGCATTTTGAAGTCAAACATGCTGGGTTAGCATTTTTTTTTTTCTTATTTATTTCAAATATTTTATCCACTATTTTAACAAGTTAATCTTAACAACTGTGAACATTTTTGTCCATGTCTGATAATTTTGTTCTAACAGGCTTAGTTTTTCCTTTTATCATGATCCCTTTTTGAATGTGAGCAAAATTAACCAGCCATTTTCAGCTTGATAAGCGGATGTATTTGCTTGTTTGGAAATGCCCAAGATTGATGTTACTTGCTATATTTATTAATCTTCTGGGCTTCAGTGAGCAGTAACAAAATATTGAGTGGTTTACAGTTGAGCAACACCCTCTGTCCATGATGTACTTAATTTTGAAAATAAAGCTAACATTTGCACTTTAAGTTGAAATTCATATTTTGCACTCTTGACAGATTCATAGAAACTATCATCCTAGACGAATCGTTTGTCTGAGGGAAAAAATGTGATTTACAATTCATCAGATGAGTGAAAGCAGTGTATAAGTTTGGCTTTCACTGGGTTAGTTGTTAGCTCATTATGGTGAACCCCACCATACCGGCACTTATTCAGACCATAGTAGAATTGAAGTAGAGTTGGCAGACAGAGGGTTTTTACTGTTACTGATGGAGATGCAATGCATGGACATCTCGGTAATCTTGTGTCTGGCCATATATTCTCATCAATGCTGTTGGCTGATTTTTGCTGCCAAAGTAAACGGGTAGCTAGTTTTAAAATAGAAACACTGGTTGACAAATAGAAGTGGTGGCACCATTGTCACATAACACTATTTAGGCTGTTACCCTCTTAATATGGCACCAGCCCTTTAAGATTACCTGCATTGCTCAGATGCATGTTAGTTAACAAATACAGATGTCTTTTGGCTAATATTGTTATTACAAAAAAAGTAATCTCTCTGCTAGAATAAGCTTAAAATAAATGATTGTATAAGTCATCTTGCAAAATGACATTGTGATTCCATTGAGATTAATACTAACAATAAAAGGACCACTGTATCACCACAGCATGCCCGATCTACCATTCACCATTGCTCAGAGTGCAGAGTTGCACTGCATGAGCCACACATCAAAATGAATAATTCTCACTGGTTAGTTCCTTGACTCTGTGTGCATTTGATTTTTTTTTTCTCTTGAAGCTAGCTAAGCTGTGCAAGAGGGTCCATTTTGAGTTAAAGGATTGCATTAAACTTTTAATACAAAGTACAGTATGCCATTGTTGTGGATAATGCTGGTCTGCATTGCTCTCTAAATGTCTGTGATATGTATAACTATGTAAGTCAAAATTTGTTTGACTGTTGTATACAGGTACTATTTTATCAATAAAAATCAGAACATGATTTTTCATTGAAACTCATTTTAATGTTATCTGGAAACTTCATTATGCCTAGAAAATGAATGCTGTATGTAACTATAATCTGCAAAGTCAAAAGGAAAAGTGCCTCCAGCTGTGCACAAATCGGAAATAATCAAAAATCAGAGCCTGATGGTAATAAATAAAGACTCGAAGATGAATACTCTATGCCACTTGAGCATTAAATACATTAAAACTTTCAAAGAGAAAAGGTGTCAATCCCTCCACCGATGTCCACACTGGGCATTGCAGCATTTGTAGAAAGTCGTCATTGGTTCATCTGCTGATCTGGTCTGAATCTGCATGAAATACGCCCGAGGATGCTCACACTTGGGACAAGTTTCTGAGAACCGAGACAAATGGAAAGTGTCACTCCTGGATCACAAGGACTGCTGGGTTTAACACATTTGGTTTATAGTATAAAGAGAACAAGAATCAGCTGTCGTGAGTCAAATTTTCACAAGAAACATTTCCGTGAACAGCAAGTCACATTTAAATGTCTGTGTGTGTATTTAAAATAGATGGTTTTTGGGATGGCATTAGAATCAGAACTAACTTCATCAGCCAAGTAAAATAGACACGAGATTAGTTTCTGCTGACATTCTACTAAAAAGCCCAACTGTACTGTACAAATCGGACTGCATGCAATTCTGTACACATTATGAATGGTGCAATTTGATGGTGATACATGAAATAAAATAACCTGAAGTTAATAAAATACAATATAATACTGCACACAGAATAATGCACACCTTGTGACATCAAGGTCTGTGTCAGTCAAAAATACTGAGTTAGACTTTCATATTTTATGTTACAGGTTTAGTGTGTGTTGCTGTGGGCAAATTACAACATCAGAAAGGACTGAGTGACCCAAGTAACTATCACAATATTCTGCCACCGTGATGACGGTGTAGTAACAGACCCTACTCTACTGAATATGTTCACTCCATTATTAAGAGCTTTCACAGAGAGGATTTTATAGACAGCTCGCAGTAAAGTGTGTGTACCAAAGTGCATTAAGACAGCTTTAGTAGAGAGACACTGCCTCATTCAAATACTGCATCAAACACCCATACAGTTGCAAAAGGCTGCTCAAATGTCAAATTGGACCCCACCCCCTCCTTTTGGCAGATGTCACAGCTTGCAAACACTTTTTGTCACCAGCTAAGAGTTTTCACCTTCTCCTCATGCAGATCACTTTTGAGTTCCAACATATTTTAAGTTGTTTTACACACAGCATGTTCAAGATCTACCCACAGATTTCCAATGATGTTCAAATCAGGGGACTATGAGGGCTGCTCCAACAGCTTCAGCTTATGTTTCTTGAAGTAGTTCATATTGGATTTTGAGGCCTGCTCATTGTCCTGTTGTAGAAGCCAGCCTCTCACTGACTGCAGGACATTAGCACCCATTGTATTTACTTCTTTTTGCTTAAAAAACACGTCTTGCCCAGCAAACAACTGGGCAAATTTGAACTTAATAAACTCAAATTTCCTTTTACTGTCATGTTAGTAGAAACCACTGTAGAGATCTTGGATATTACTGATGAGACAAAACATGTATTACAATTCAAAGTAAGGGGTACTGTCATGTGGGCAGCAGCGCATTACAGTCTGAATACTAATACAAAGCAGAGCAATATAAAACAGAGACAATGAGGGATTTGGGTTCATAGACTAAAGTTTACAATCAAATTCCCCAAGGAAAGGGACGCCGGAGCTGAAACCTGACTTAGTCTCACTTACCAGCAGTTGAGTCCACGTTTTCCCAAGCTGCAGCTCCACCAAGAACATCATCCACCTCTTTTAACTTGGGATACTTTCTGTTGTTTACCTGCAGCCAGAAAACAAAATGCACCTGTGAAACTAGGAGCAGTGTCTCCAATACAAAGCAAACACAGAATGACTGACTCCAGATAGGACACAATGTGTGTGTGTGTGTGTGTGTGTGTGTGTGTGTGTGTGTGTGTGCGTGTGCCATGCTGTTTTACCTTTCTTGTGATGTTGTGTACATAGGGACAAGTGTTACAGGCGAACCTCATGCACTTCTGCCCTTCCTCGACAATTAAAACGTTCCCACAGGTCGGACAAAACAGAAGCATGTTAGCCGAGGAATATGTGTACTTACAGCTGCAAACCCAAAATAACAAACTCGATTTAACTACACTATTTCACACAGACAGCTAGCTTCTTCAGTTTCGCCGCTGTAAACAGTCTGGCGCATGTGGCGGAAGAGGCGCTGATGAAAGCAGGAGTCCCCTTTTTTACAGCTCGGCTGGAAACAAAATTTAAAAACAGAGTTGTTTTGAATCAAAACAACGAACTCATCCGAATAATCATGTAGCCTTAAATGATTATTATTTACATGCGATAACTGACTATTTAATAAAATAATTAAGCTATGTCTGAAATTACGTCCACTAAGGGGAACGATGTATATTGAGCAACGTTATCCTTCCGGTATATCATTTGTACCGTACACAGTTATTTACTTGCATGGGTTCGTAGTTTCCAGTTGAGAAGATAAAAGGTTTGTCCAGGGTATTTGGTGAATCTGAGTCTCAGTAAAGCGGCTCTGCTGCTGCTTTAGCTCCTGGTGATGGAGGAGCAGAGTCGAGACACCGTTGGAGGAGCACAGTCTGCGGGGGAAGATGAGGAGGAGATGAAAAAGGAGGACCTGGCAGATGTGGCAGCACCTGATGCAGAGGAGGAAGATGAGGAGGCTCTTCCTCACTCAGAGATCCTGGATATTTTCGAGGAGGGACTTGCCCGACTTGTGCAGGACCCTTTACTCTGTGACCTGCCAATTCAGGTGCCCTGTCCATCATATACTGAGATGTCTATAATTCAGACCCACACTTAAAAAGTTAAATTCTGTCTCCACATTTCACAGAAGCCAGATCGACTCTCTGTAGACCTCTGAGATCAAACTGTGCTTGTGTATGAATCAAAGGAAGGACATGTAAACTTAAAAAACACTGACAGTTCCCATGTAGGTTGATAAAAGACTCTTGAACAGATAAAAGACCAGAAAACCGTAGTCACTCTACAGTGCCTCAGTTTCTCTGAAGAGGTCTTCTATTTTTTTTAATTCATAATACACATTTTATAAACATGTGCTTTTGAGAATATGGTCTTGAGAGCTCAAGAGCCCAAGGTGACATCTTCTGATTGCGTTTTGCCTGATCAGGTTATCCATTAATAATAGACAAAGGAAAAATATTTACATCTGAGAAGCCAAAAGAAAAAACTTCATTTTTTTTTATCTGAAAAATGCTCAGATGATCAATGAATTATCAAGCTTGTTGGCAATTCATTTTCTGTCGATTGGTTATTTAATATATTCAATAATCATTGTGTGTTTCTAGGTGACTCTGGAGGAGGTAAATTCTCAGATTGCTTTGGAGTATGGTCAGGCCATGACCGTGAGGGTTTTAAAGGCGGATGGTGAAGTAATGCGTAAGTGTTTAACTGTTTCTGTGCAGTTTATTTATTCTGATTACATCTTTTCTGTTTTTTCTTCAATGGGTGGACATCACTACACAATTTGTATTATTATTATTATTATTTTAAATAATGTTTTTTTTCAATTTATTTTTCCATTTATAACTATTATTTAAAAAATGTTTCTCCCTAAGCCATAGTGGTGGTGCAAAATGCAACTGTCCTTGATCTGAAAAAGGCCATTCGCAGATTTGTGGAGCTGAAACAACAACGTGAAGGTGGAGTGAAACATGTCAGCTGGTAAACACATGCATCCAAACACACATGCACACACACACACAAACACAAGAATTTTAAAGAGATTTTAATATTTGTAATGATTTGCCTCCTTCCTTTAACAGGAGATATGTTTGGAGAACGTATCATTTGGTGTTTCAGGGGGAAAAGCTTGAAGATGACAAGATGAGGCTTAAAGAGTAAGTGTATAGATTTATCTCTTAATTTGACTGAGTTCATTATCATCAACACTGTTTGACCGGTTTTCCCTCTCTTTGATTTTAAATATCTTCAGCTATGGGATCAGGAACAGAGATGAAGTGACATTCATGAAGAGACTGAGGAAAAAGTAAAATATCACAGTTGAAATGACGTTGACAAGGTATTCATAATAATTCAACTTGTTTTATTTGAAGTGTCGAACATCTCTGTACACATTATAAACTCCCACGTTACAAACTCTGCTGTTTCTTAAAGGGACTACATGTAAATATGTGGAATACTGGCTGTTAAGCCCCCCCCCCTTCTTTTTTTTTTACCATGATTTTTGTATAATTTTCTGCAAATATTAAAATATATGACTGTATTTTATTTTATGTTTTGGGTGTTTGTGTCTTATTTGAGCTTGCATCTCAAAAGGAGCGTCCTGTAACATTTTCCTTAGGGGGCAGTTTTAAATGTAACCTGACGATTTGAATATTTTCCTGGTAGAGGTGAACACTGCATGCCCTTGTTTACCTAGTTTGAATGTTACCTGCACAGGACACACTGGAAGCGGCGTAGGGAATTAGGTAATGCACATTGTTTTTCTTAAACATAATAATTTTCTGTTTAATACGGTTCGAAGTAGACTTTATGAAGACTAGTAGTTGAGATGTTGGAGTAAGGTTTCAGCTTCTTACAGTGTAGTAGTGAGTACAGTTCAGTTACAGTGATAAGCACTGGACTTGAGATTTATGTTATGCTGTTAATGCGAAGTGTTGCTTTGAAAATTAACTTCCAGCATTTTAATCTACAAGTTTAAATGATTGTTTTGATACATCTGCTGCCTCAACACGTAAAAAACCCCCAAAAATAACAAATTGTTTTACAGATTTTTTGTCTATTTGGTTTTTTTTTTGTTTTAAAGGAAATCGACTCAATCTTAAACTTATTTTATAACCAACCAAACTGAAGTGGGTGTTTTGAAATATGAATTGAATGTATAGGACTTGGTACAGTGAACAGTAAGAGTGCCTTTCATGGCCTTTCACTAGTTTGTCTAATGTAAATTTGTGTTTACTGCTCACAAGAGATTAACAATAATACACTTCTTCTGTTGTATAATTCAGCCATAAATGGATAATGTACCGCCAACACAGAAGGCGTCATAACAATAAGCCTCTTTACTGAATCATTTGGTCTGCCATATTTTGAATCCTGTGTGTCAGTTCATATTTCAGGTGAAATATGCAAACGGTATCTGTAAATACATTTTCCTGGATGAAAGGATTTAAGATTAAAATGTGAATGTGAGAAGAATATTATTAGTTATTTAGTTATTTATTAGTTATTTGTTATTATTACAGTATTATTGATCTGCTGTAGAGAGGTGTTAATTTTGAAAGTGTGGTCACATACAGCATGCATATATCTTTGTCAGTAACATTTAGTCTTCTCATGACAAAACCTGCTAAATCCAACTTTCTTTTTTTTTTTTTTTTTTTTTGCATTTCCACTATAAACACACAGTATATACACACCTCTAAACCACAGGAACATTGTGTACAGTGAAGACCCTAACATATGAGATTTAGGCTCAAAAACAATCCCACAATCCCTATTTTCAGTCTTTTCAGCTTTCACCATGACGTCGTCAGAGAAAGATCTGAAGAAGATATCCTCAGAGCTGAACCACCTTTCACTCAAAAGGCAGCAACTTCTGGAGAGGAAGAAAATCCTGAGAATATTTCAGGAATTAAGGAATCGTGCCGAATTTGGACAAACAGGTGACATGTGGAAGCAAGAAAGAAATTTCTAAGCAAAAATGAGAGATATTTGGCACTTGATAATAAAGTAGCTAAGTCTTTTGCATATTGCACACCAAGAATACTTATTCCCTAGTGCCTCTGCTGTCATATGTATTTTGTTTTTCTACCAGAGGAGGCAGCCTCAAATCAGTCTGAGATTGACAACATCGATGACAAACTGAAACAACTGACTGAAAGAAAGGCTGAGCTCCAGAAAAGCCGCGACACCCTCCTCAGTGGCGATGATAAGATGAAATGCATTAAAGGTGAGTTCTTATTTACTGCAGCAAGTCATCACTCACTCCATCGTACTTTGAACTTGTAACCACCATTTTTTTTTTTTACCTTCTCTGTTAGAGGTTACGTTCAAGTCCACTCAGAAGAATGAGTCTGGTGATCCTGATCCTGCTGCTGGCATAAATATTTTCTATGTTGAGGCTCCACCTATGATCCCTGGTGAGTCAGTGATGCTCATTTTAACACTCACACCTAGTGAGGACAGGATGGAGGTACTTCAGGGTCTGCGTCAGGCCTACATCGGTATAAAATGACAAAAAATGACAAAAAATAAAATATTGTGCTTCATCTGGGCAATGCTTTTGCACTAATAAAGGTGAAAAGCTCATTCATTTGCTAGAGTGCTTGACATTCACTAGACTACTGTTGTACTTGAACTGAAAAAAAACTAGATCTCATCATGAGCTGTACAACACTCTGCAGCCCATGAAACCTATTTATTCTTCCAATTCATCTGATTGTCAAAGTTTTTGACGACACAGCCTGAACATTTGTTTTTATTTCTGAATGATTTAGAGAAATAATGAATGAAAACAATTTTTTTTTTTAATGATACAACTGTCACTGTCGCATTTCTTCTCTTCACAGCCCCTAAAGTGATTCTGGACGTGGAAAACCTTCCCCCGTGTCCATCCAGGACACAGTGCCCAGAGTGTCGGCAGTTCATCATGACAGAAACTTTCACCTCAGTCAGCAGTGTGACCTGGCTGGTGTGTGTCATGACAGCTTTGATTGGGTATGACACCCCCCTCCCCCCTTTGTCCTGGAGAATTATTTGCCTGTTTGTATTTGTGCAGCCATGCGCATCTACTGTATGCCTCCATTTCATTTTTGTTCCTGTTCCTTGTTTCACAGCTGTGTGGCTGGTTGTTGCCTCATTCCCTTCTGCCTCGATTCGTTTAAATCTACCACACACAGATGTCCAAAGTGTCGAACATCAATCAGCACTATTAAAAAGCTCTGAGAGGAGAGCATGTGGTTCGAAGAGTGAAGAACACTGAAGCGTTCAACCTAATGGTGAAGTAGTATTTCAGCAGCATGGCGCTCTTGTGCTCTTTTTTTTTTTTTAAATGGAGCACAAGCCACAAGGGATGTGTGATGTTGACTTCCACAGACTGAGTGTTTGTAAATGTGTATTATATATTAGATTTTTAACCCAAAGTGAATTACATGAACTACATGAATTTAAATACACTGCAGTGCTTCTCTATTAAGGCTTGTAAACAGTCTTTTTGTTAAAAACACCTACAAAAATGCAACCTTTTGTTGTACAGTTTTTTTAATGACAAGCACTGAAAGGTAAATGATGTACTGCGGATGCTCATAGGCCGAGTGTGAAATCCCAAATATTCTCTGTATTTACAAAAAAGAACTGCTACATTTGTATAAAAGGTAACATAAATACACAATGTGTAAAACATGTGGCATACAAACTATGCATTAAAATGTTTCTTGCTGTTGCGTTACACTAGTAAAGACAAAATCATCTCATTCCAGCACATAATCCGTAAAGGGTGACATTTGAATAGTCAAATGAGGCACTAAAAAAAAAAAAAAAAAAAAAAAAAAAAAGGAACCAATCACATGAGTCCTTTTCACAACAGTTCCTTAAACATTCAGATGTGTTCGTAAGTGATGCTCCAGATAACCTGCAGAGGCAGACGGTGAATCCGTAACAATTCAACAAAACAACAGAGTCAGTACACTGTCCATTAGGCTCAAACACACCCACCCACTCCAGCAGCGGAGCGCCAAGACGCTGTGCTGCTGTCGTGCACCGTGTTGTGCATAATGGTTTATTTGACACTGAATTTTATTTCCTTCATACCAGAAGTCATCTTTTGCATAACAGAAAAGCAGATGTGGCCAGCAGGTGTCACTACTACACAAATCAACTGTGTTGCATTAGGGTTATTTCAGTATAAAAAGAAGGTAAAACACAAATGCACTCTGGATCATACTCATGAATACTGTTATATCTCTGTAGGTTGTGTGTTTGTGTGTAATGCTCTGCACAGAGATCATGCCCATGTTTGCACTTCTACCTTCTTGAATAAACTACCTGACCGAAAATGAAGCTGACCTTAATTCAGTCATTTTAAACCCTGGAAGAGTCAGTCTGCCAGACTTAAAGCAGCGAATGACGTTCCTATGACAGTTTATTATTATTTATTTGGACAGAGTCTTAACAGAGCAAGACTGTAACTATAAGTGAAGATTCTCCTTTTTTAAGCTTATAGGACAACTGGTCTTACAAGATTACACACAGTGTACAGATGCACACTCATTTTTGTAGTTTTCCCATCACTCATGATAGTAAAACAAGATTTGTCTGATCTGCAAGAACTTCTGTCAGACATGCTTGACATTTAGTTCTTGTGTGTTTACAGTCTATTCTCATAGTTGTAATTTCTGCTATTACCACAGTCAACACAACAATGTACATTCATAAAAATCGGAGGGCAAAGAGGACAAACGTGAGAAGAGATTGATAACAAACCAGCGGCATAACTTAAGATTGAAATCTAAAACAGCCATTAGCAGTCCAATGTTATGTCAGTCTCCACAGATAACCAGAGGGTTTACAGACCTCAAAGGACTGATTCATCTTGTCAAAAAGCAGAGCAGAGCTACCCACAACTCCGAACAGCTCTTATTCTCCCAGGGAAACAAATTAATTCCTCCCTTAAATAATTAAAAATGATATTTATCTGAAATGGCCTGTAGGTGTATAGAATCCACCTTAACAGAACCCAGTCCCAGTTCAAGTGCAGTTGTTCTGGATTTTGTCCGTCTTCAATAATGTTTCAAAACATCCATTGATAGATTCGTCGGAGCCGAACTCAGATGAACTTGACTTTATCTTTATCACACAATCATTTATTTTTCGGGTAACAGAGAGCACAAAGTACAAATCTGACATATTAATGGTCTGGATCCAGATTGCAGAGCTGAGATATTTTCCCGGACTGCACTTTTAAACCTCTGTGACCCCCTTCCTCTCCTATCCTGCACTCCTCCTAGTGAGATGGGATGTGACTGATTGGGCAATAAACACACATGGGACACTCGCATAGATATGACCATGGCTAGTGTGCTGCTTCAGCCATTAGAGGGTTTGTGTCCCATCTGCACACCACAGAAGGCTTCTCCTGCAGTTCGGTTAGCATTAGGTGGTGTGTCTGACTCTACACCCGCTACCTTTTCCCAAAAATTGGCAGTTCCTGATGCACACTCATTCTGGAATCCACTAGTCCAAGTGACATTTTTCCTGCTCTTCTTTGCACAGTTACATGAGTAAATGTACTGTTTGATTACAAATAATACGCAGTAAATGGATTACATACAAGTAATATACTGATTAATATGCCTTATATTGATAACACACCAGTTATGCGTTGATTGATGTAAATTACCTCAAATCCATCAACACAGTTCATGAGGGTCCAGGAAGTCAGAGGAGAAGACACCCACTGGTGTTGACATGTCCAAAGGGTTGACCCCCTCTGCTGGCACAGACAGGGTAAGGTCCAGCCAGTCCATATTGTCAATGTTGGTGTTATGCAAGGTCAAAGCAGAGGGCGGTGTGTTTTCATTAAAGTCCACATCCATGGCGTCTATGGGTGAGTGTAACTCCTCCATCAGCTTCAGTGTTTGTGGCTCTGTGTCAGCACCTAGTGTGCAGTCCAAGAGGGTGTCCAGCTGGGTGTCAGAGGTCAGTGCTGCCAAGGTGGTTGAGGGTTTAAGGGGTGAAGAAGGCAGCTGGGCCACTTGAACCATGGGAGGAGGGCGTGATAAAACCATGTTGATAGGAAGGGTGGTAACGCTGGCGGTCACAGGGAGAGGCTTGTCCAGGCTGGGAGGATCCTGTCTGATGAAGGGGGAGATCTCTGGAAAAACACATGCAGAACAAAAAGTGTGAAAATAAAAAAAAAACATTATTATGTTGAATTAAAAAAAAAAAAAAAAAGTCCAGTATTTCTCACCACCGCTCTCAATCAACACGTCAAACAGGTCATCCATCTGCTGGCTGGCTGCAGTGGGACCCTGCAGAGGAACAGTAACCAGCAAATGTTTCAGTGGCTATAGTAACAACTTAAAGATATATAATGTACTAAACAGTACATTTCATTGTTATTTCATTTTTCACCTGAGCGGCTGTTAGCATGCTGCGTGTCTGTTTAACTGCATCCTCATAGCGGGGTGGGTCTTTACACTTTGACACATGGTTTGTGAATGTTGGCTGCTGAAAGATCAACGGTGGCTGGCTGGGACCAGGAGACTGTTTAAGAGGAAAACACAACAGTCACTTACACCAAATGGAAAACAGGACACATCTCATACAAACCGTCATTCAAATGCAGCTCACATTGCACAAAGAAGTAAAACGGTTATGTGACGGTTATGCATTGATTATGAAAATGACCTCGTTTCCATCAACACAGTTCATGAGAGTCCGGGAGAAGACGGCCACAAACGGTAAACATCAGTCTAAACAGTGGCTGCAAGGTGCTTTGCAGGAAAAGAAAAAAGAAAGAGAAAGTAGAAGAGACTAAAGGGTCATTCTCTACCTTATTCCTCGGGCCTTTAGGGACGGGCTGGTTAGCAGCGGCTCCTGCAGGACATCCACTTGCTGGGAATGTGTTGAGTAAGCTTTGTGCTGTGGTATCCATCCTCCACGTCTGAAGGGGAATTTAGACAAGTCAGCATGGAGGCATGCATTAATGCAATCAATGTGGATAAATGCTTTCTGCTTCTACGGAAAAGTAGTGCATTGCAACACGCACTCTCTGTGGGAGATACTTCTGTTTAAGTATCCAAGCAGCAGTGAATAGTGTAGCTGGGAATAAGATCAAATGCTTTTAAGCAAAATAACTTAAATTGAATTGCTGTGGGCCCTCTTTGGCTGAGGCATCACCACAATTCAGCCCTCTAGTGACAACAGTGTTTGCAGTGCTATGCAGTACAACTCATGAGTGCTGTGTTTGCATTGAGCTGCGGTTTCTGTTGCTAATTCTGGCTGCAAGCTAGGCTCCGAGCAGAGGGACGACAGAGGGCAGTAAGGGCGAGATGGTCAGGCCTCACTCAGCACCTGCTCCAGAAGCCCATGTTTCCACAGGCCTTCTTTTGATGTGAGTCGAAGATTTCACCACCCAGCTGAGGCCTGTTATTACCGTGGCAACAAGGACGATGTATTACCCATGGTAGTACGTAATTGATTGTTAGTGAGAAAAACACATGATATGTGATATATCGGGCAGTGCCATCAAAAACATTGGACCACATCTATGATGTGCAACTTAATGACAATTTACTGCACAGAAAACAGACTTTATGATTTCAGGTGCACACACGCTTCACGTCCGGGTGATCACATACAATTCAAGTGTGTACGTTTTGAAGGAATCCAAATCTAGCACAAAATCACAGCTGATAGTGTTGACTAATAAGGAGGCAGACCGAGGCAGTCTGCGCAAATGTGTTTTCTTACCTTTGTCAGTGACTGAGTGTGAGTGCTGCATTGCTGTTGTAATGCTGCTGAGGCCTCTATTTTCTGTGGCACCTGTCCAGAGGTCTGGATGAGGCCTGCGGCTGCGCTGCTGACAGTAGGATGTAATTTGATGCCGTTGGCTGGGAGCTGGATAGTGACTGCTGAGGCAGGAAGGGATGCAGGCAGGAGGATCTGTGCTCCAGCTTGGACAGACTGCAGGGCTTCAGGCTGCTTGATGGTCTGATGGCTGATGATGAATTGATTTGGAGCAGCTAAGTGGCTCTGATCTGCAGCTTCCTCCTGTTTGACCAACACTGGCAGACCAGGAGAGCTACAGGACATGGAGCAGTTTAAGGGGGACCTATTTTCCTCTTTAACCTGGATGGGAGCAAGAGGGCTGAGCTGAGGTGGAGAATCTCCTTGCTGACTCCTCTTCTCCACCTCCAGCTGCATCTTCAGTTCCTCCACCAGCCTCTGCTCCTGCTCCAGCTTCCTCATCAGCTCCTCGATCTGACGCTCCTTCTCATGCAGACGTTTGTCCTTTTCAGAGTCCTTCTCATGCAGACGTTTGTCCTTGGCACAGTCCTTCTCATAGGACCTTGTCTCTGTGGGAAACTCCTCCTGTGGAGCTCTCTGAGGGGAGCTCACACAGGGAGCAGCGTAAGTTGGAGACAGAGCATCTGAAAGATTTGCTGGACTGTCTGCCATACTACTGTCCTCTATGCCCAGACTGGACACCTTGGAGGCTATAGGGGACACAGGTGGGGTTAGCCTTATGTTTTCAGACTGTGAGGCTGTTGTGACGGCTGTTGTTTCCACGGTAGCAGCAGAGGTCTCCTGATACAACTTTAGCCTCTCTATCAGGTCTGTCTTAGTCCCAGAAACAGGCAGAGATCTGCGTTTTAGTTCCATTTTCAGCTCAGCCACCTGTAAACATAACAGATTATCATCTCAAAACTCTGCTCTGCAGCATGCATGAGGTGCATATAGTCAGACTGTGTGCAGGCAGCAATGCGTCACCTTCATCTCATCCAGATTAGCTGGTAAATGATCCGGCTTGCGGTTCGGTCGAGTGTGGCGGGGCTGCGCAGGGGCAGACGCAGCGTTTCCACTCAGAACACTGGAACAGCTGGTTTGTACCTCAGTTGCTGGTCTGTTGTAATAAGATGGAAGAAAAAGGGAGTACAGAGTCTGAACTATTATCCATTTTTCACAATTAACAGCTTCTGTGTAGGAAACCTTGGGCAGGAAATGTAAAGTATTTAAGACAAACAGCAGCTGTGGTCAAACAGTTGTGGCAGTGAGCTTCACATTCTCTAAAACCAGGTGTGGGTGTTTGATTGAGTTTGAAGAAAATTAAAATTCAAATGAAAAGGAATGTAAAAGGAATGTTTGTGTTGCTGAATGAAAACATACTTTACTGTGGCAGGCAGCAAGGCCTGGTAGTTGTACTGCTGCTGTTGCTGGCTTAAGATCTGCAGCTGCAGGAACTGCTGCTGCTGCTGCAGGAGGCGGGCATAAGCAGAGTCCATCGGCACTTCGTTGAGCTCCTGCTTCTGGTCCGGAGGAATGTACTGATGGTACTTCAGCTTTTTCACCCATGGTTTGGGCTCTTTGCTCTTTTTGCTGCGGCTTTTATCGCCAGGTATCTTGGGCAGGCTTTGCTGCAGAGCACAACAAAGAAAAGGGGCATGTAAAACCTGAGCGGACCATCTGGAGGAAATTTGATCCCTGTGACTGATCTCAGTCCAGTTTATCAGGGAATACAGATAGCATTGCCAGTACCAACACTGCAAGACTTGGAACTGATACTGGATTTTTATAGCTTGAAGCGCTGAGGTGGAACATTGTTCTGACACCCGATGAGAACTGCAGGATGAGGAAACGGGTAGTGGAAATGTGACCCTTATTGTTTTACCACCTGCAATTACAGGATACACATGAAAATGGCCTGGCATAAGAGCAGCAGGTTCTAACTATGAAACCAGAAACTCAAGTTGGGTTAAGCAAGCACACACCCTCCAATTTGTCAAATTCATTCCCCTATCATATTCCAAGGGAGGGAGAGTTCATCTTATGCTCGCAGGATAACTGGATTATGATAAATGCACAAGTCATTGCTTCACCCCCGTCCTTTGATTTTTGGCTAAGATTTTACGCAGCCTGAATGAGGAGCCTGCCTGAGCCAGTCTGTCATTTGACCCTAATTGAAGACAAACTGTGGCTGGCACAGATTTAAAACCACGGATTTGTTAAATGACTTTAAACCCTGTTGTTCTTTGAACTGCGTTTGACTTGGCTGAATACTGACTTTCAGTTCACCCCTAAACTGAAGTGACTTTCAGAATGACAAAACACAGACTCTGTATCTTCTGACACTGTATCTATCATAACATTCCCAAAGGAAACAAAAAACCCACGCAGTAAATAAATCAGAGAGACAGAGAGCTGAGGACCAGCGGTCAGTTTCATATCAGCTGATTATAAACTAAATGAACTCATCCTTTAAAAAAAAACAATCACTGCTACTTAAGTTTAAGAAGACTTTGAAATGACCTCTGCCAAACTTGGAGCTCACCTTCACAAGAACTGGCCCTGGTGTGATACTGGGGACAACAGTGGGGATTGGCTGAGGTGTAGATGCTCGTGGATTGCTTTGTTGCTCGTTGGTAGA
Organism: Seriola dumerili; assembly: GCF_002260705.1. Lineage (NCBI taxonomy): Eukaryota > Metazoa > Chordata > Actinopteri > Carangiformes > Carangidae > Seriola > Seriola dumerili. Next base: position 2,230,356 of record NW_019174299.1, on the reverse strand, counting down.
GACGAGGTTGACTAAATCTGGTGTGGACTGTGAGTTGGGTGGCGGGGATTGCTAAGAAAAGAAGAGACCGAGAAAAAAACACGTGAGCCGTTCAGTCAGCACAGTGAAGCCGCTACGCCTGTTAATCATCATCTCACGCAGGACAAGAAAAGCACCTCAAATGAAGTTGTATAACCAAAAACAGGTTAATAAACATTCAGAAAAAAAAAAAAAAAAAATGAGCACGATATGTTCCAACAAATTGTGAAAAATACATTATACATGGTTAGAACACTGTGTGCAAGCACTAAATGAAGTTAACTTGGGTTTCAAAATATTATTTTTCTCATAATTGAAAAATTTTACCAGTGACATCAGATAACTTCATTACGATCAAATGCAGTGTTCAACCTTCCCCACCATGAAAAGTTTCTTATAATTTTATGAATCTAGGTTAGAAAACTTGAAACATGAAGAAGGATAGTCTATGATTTAAAAATTGCAACAGTTCACAGTATTGGTTTACCTGTTTGGGAGAGTTTAACTGAGAGGAGGATGAAGTGGCCTCAGTCCCTCCAGACTCTCTTAGAGAGGCCGAGGTGGAACTGGGAGTTTCCTGGCTGGAAGGCTGTTCTGGTGATAAGGCATCACTGCTGTCCTCATCAAAGCTGTAAACATCTGGTGTCTTAGAGTAGTTTACCTTATCACCTATGAGGCCAACATCAAACATAAACAAGTACGCCTTATTATTTGTTTAAAGGGTATATCAAAACTGAACAAAAAGAAAGAATTTTTAGCATTTGCTGACAATTCAGACACACAGTGAATGCCGTCTGTGTATATACTGTTTATCTTTCATGACTGCAAAAGGAAAACTTGAGTTATCAGTCACTACAGAGTAAGGCAGCAATGTACACATAACAATACAGTAGAGATGTAACACCAGCCATGCTAGCGGCTCTGCACGTCAGCATGCTAACATAGTCACAGTGGCAATGCTAACATGTCATGTCATAAGTCATGCTATCACCAAAGTCACTAGGCTTCATCCTCTAGGTTCCAAATTCAGTGGTAATCCATCAAACAGTTGTTGAGAGGGTTGTTTAAGTAAGGGCCAACTTCTCAGTACCGGGCAGATAAGTTGCCCATCATTGAGTAACTTTCTGGGTGTCACTGTAAGTAGTGAATTGTTGGTGGTGAACATGACACCAAAGTGGGCTAAAACAATAACTTTTAATGGCTTAATGGCTGAGGATATAATCATGGTAATGAGTCTGTACCATTGGTGTCCTCTTCGCCAGCAGAGTCCACAGGCAGGATGTTCTTCTCCACCAGCTCCATGGGTCCAGGACGCTGGGCGATCTTCTCATTGAGATCATCAGCCAGTCTGGCCCTCTTCAGCTTCATCTGTGTGGCCTGCAGGGAGGGCTCAGCCTGGGTCTCTGATAAACACACAGAGGATCATTGGCTATGATCTGGCCAACATCCATCAGCCTCTTAACTGCTTCGTCAGGGTGACTCACAGCAGCTTCAGTCGGAACTCACACAGACATTTATCTGGTTTTAACTTTGTAAAACAAAACAGGCAGTAAGCTCAGACAGATGAATAACCACCATATTCATCTCCGTTATCTCACCACTATTAACCATTAAGAACACACAGCAGGATGATCACCTTGTAGGATGTGCATACGGACCAGCTCAGATCGCTCGGGTCTGCTGCAGAGTTTGTGCTTTAAGAAGTTTCCGGTCTGTTAAGAAAATGGACAGTTTTTTTCTTAATATTATGAGAATATAATTTAGATGTAGATTAATAAAATCATGATACCCTGCAGTGTTGATGACATTAGTTGATGTCTTACCTTAGCTCTCTCCAGGCTGCGAATCTGCTCATGAAAGGCCGCTGGTGTTTTCAGAGCTGTAAAAGGTGAATAAACAACATCTTCTTGGTCACTATGTTTCCACATACAAGCAAACTGCTCCTTCCATTTTAAAACAAATGATTTCTGCTGTTATGACAAAGTACCTGTAAGTTATTGATTTATTTAATGCACTTAATCATGATGTCCTTTTGAAATCTATACAGATTTTAAAATCATGGGCATCTAGTGTGTAAATAGGCCTAAAAAAGTTGTAATTACTTAGGAACAATATCAACTGGTCTATATATAAAAAACAAAAGATGATACGTCACTTCTTTGCATCACCGATGTCAAATCAATACAAACCGCATGTAAGTGATGACCTTCATTTCAGCATTTCTATTGTGTAGTAAAACTTTCCAAAGTTCTCTGGTCAGTTTTGGGACCTAGAATCCACTATATTGATAATTTATCACTTACATCTGGCATCAACTAGTTTTGGTTATACCGTGACTTAAGACACCACACCCTTATCGACCAACCTTCCATTCTTTTCAAAAGTACTAGAAAGAGCTGTGTCAGCAGCTTTCAGCTCACATATCTCACAGTAATCTTTTTGAACCTTTTCAGTCTGCTTTCAGGCCAAGTCACTCCACTAAAACTGCACTTGCTGACGTGGTTAATGATCTTCTGCTCACTACAGATTCAGATTCCACCTCTGTGCTTCTCTTACTTGTTCTCAATGCAGCCTTTGATTCCGCAGATCACTGTATACTCCTAGACCAACTGGAAAAAACATTTGGCGTCTGTGTTTTCTACAATAATAACATCAATATTTTCTGATGTGACATATGGAGTACCCCAGGGCTCTGTTCTTGGCCCTCTGTTTTTCCTCTCTTTATATTTCACCTCTTGGCTGAATTATAAGCAGTAATGGAATTAATTTCCACTGTTACGCTGAAGATTATATTTGATACTATGCGCTTATGATTTATATATATGATGATCATGATCATTTTTGTTTGATTTTATTTTCTTTCTTCTTCCTTTTATTTGATTATTGTATCTTACCTTGTGTTATCATTGTATTTTGTTGTCGTGAATTGAATTAATTAGCAGAAGTTCATATCGGCTGGTTGAATCGTCTTTTACTTGAACTCCACTGGGAAATGTTTCAAGTCAAGTCAAGTCCTCTTTATAATGTTTGGCCTGTGGCTGACCTTTCATAGCGCATTGACGTGGATTGTTGAATCACATATCTATCTTTTAGATGTATTTTGATTGACAACTGGTGTGTGCTATGATCTATAAACTGTAGAGTTTTGTTACTTCAATTCTGGCAGATGTCCTACCTTTACTTCACATGGTTCAGTTAGTTGATTAATTAATTAATGGTGATCTTACAATCAAAAAGCAAACTGTGAGGGAATTTTCTTTCTTTCAGTCTACTTTTTCTCAGTTTGCTGGCTCACACAAACTCTACAAGGGTAGGTTAGGTCATACAGAGCTCATATTGTTAGACAATAGCTCAATGTTTAACTTCCATTATGATGGATAATGTCCAGAAGGCCCCATTTCTACCCTCAGTAAACATGACAACCAAGGCCTTATAGATAAGGATGAGGGAAGAAGCAATAACTCAGAGAGGATCGCCCAGCTTCAGATAGTTCCAGATGCAGATAGTGATACTGTGTTAGTAAGGTACAAGGCAAGACGTGTAAAAATTATTAGGTAAGACATGAGATTATGTTTAGGTTCAAGTAACCAAAAGTCATATAGGTGAAGACTCTAGAATATTCTTATTTGAAAATGAGAGAAATGTGTGATGCAACATTGTGATGCCTGGTCTATATACACTCTGGAGGAATTGGTGTGGCATTACTCTGATTCACTTGACATTGTAATTCTCATCATTTCCCCTTGGCATGTCAAGCTTTCAATAAATACTTCTGCTTGAGACATCAGAAATCTCCTTCTGAACATCTGAAGTCTCCTAGTGAGCTCACAAGAATTTCCACAACAATACTCAGCTGTATTTTCCCATATAAACTAATGACCCTTCTCAAATGGTCAAATTAGAGACCTTGTCTGCTGTGAAAAGCTGGGTGTCAAACAAATGTCCTGCTCCTAAACCACCACAAGATCTCCAACTGAGATGGTGGTCATTGGCCCGACCATACATAGAAACCAGTTTGTAACAGTAACCTTGTGTGATTTATCAAAGTTGGACAGCCAAGAACCTTGTTGTTACATTTGATCCTGCCCTCTATTTTGATCAGCATACAGAAGACCTTTTTCACCTACATAACATAGATAGAATTTGGTCTTTTCTGTCCATGGCAGATGCTGAGACCCTAACTCACACCTTTGTGTTGTCCAGACTGGATTAATGTAATGTTTTTTAGGCCTGTCATTTGCCAGTACTAAAAGTCTTCAAATGGTTCAAAATGCTGAAACTGGATTTTTAACTAAATCCAGAAAATTTGACCAAATTACACCAATCTTTCATTGGCCCCACATCCATGACAGATTAAACTTTAAGGTGCTTTTGATGACTTACAAAATCATAAATGGGCAGGCCCCTTCACACCTGTCTGATCTCCTTAAACCTTATATCTGATCCTGTGCTCTTCCTTACATCCAATCTGTCAGGCTGCAGGGCCTATTCCTATCATGCCCTCTTCCTTTAGAATAACCTCCCTGCTGAGGTCTTTAAATCCAAACTTAAAATTCATCTTTTTATGCCTTAACTTTCAGTTAGTGTCTGGCTACTCCCGCCGGTGGGTGAGTCTCAATCTCAATGAATCCATTAAACCTAGTACGTACAACATAGTCCATGATATCCTGCTGACGAGGTTCCTGTAAACTTTCTGTGGTTATCAGAAAGTTTGTATTTGTATCTCTCTAATCCTCTGTTTGTTTATTCCCTGAAGCACATGAGCGTCCAGGCTGTGTGCCTCTCTCTCTCTCTTTCTCTCTCTATCCTCCTATTTTCTCCTCCCTGTCCTCTCTTTTCACTCAGGCTCTCTGTGCTGGACCATCTACCATCCTGGGACCTCTCTCCCTCTTCCGGCTGTCAGTGCCTCATTACAGATGTTTTAGATCTGGATCTTTGTCTTGGAGGAGTCCCAGCCTCCTCCCTGTCTCTCTGTCCGTTTGTGTGTTTGTTTCCTTCTCCTAGACGTGTGAATGATGTGTATGTTCGTGTGGTCTATCCTCTTTCCAAGTCTTTATGATGGAGAAGAGGTCATGTAGCTCAGATCTTATCTGTTGGCGACACCTGGAAGTTGCTCAGTGTCCTCCCAGATCATATTCTTCATTAATGTTACACTCCATGATGTTGTCATCCTGTTGGTCCATACTGTAGATCTACTTCTTTGTGTTTCTGCTCACTATACTTGACATCTATAGCATGTCTGTCTGTCCTGGAAGAGGGATCACTCTTCCTGAGGTCTTTTTTTTCCATGTGTTCCATTTATTTTTTATTTCTTTGGGAGTTTTTCCTCGTCTGATAGGAGGGACAGAGGGTGTCATAATGCTGCATAGATTGTTAAGCCCCTTGAGGCAAATTTGTGATTTGTGATATTGGGCTATATAAATAAAATTGGACTTGACTTGACTGTCTTCTCCTGGACATGGCAACAGTCACTTTCCACAATAACCTGGCTACAGTGTAATTTTTTCTATCATTATTTTCATGTGTTTTGTCTTTGTTCTGCATGAGTGTGACATTAATAATAAACAGAGGCTCATGGGAGTCCAACAGGAAGTGTCAGCTTTACTGATTCAAGCAGAGAGGAGATTGTTCCATGCAGAGAGTAACTCTTTGATCTCTCAGAATAAACCCATGCTGCTCTAGGCGAGGTCTGGCTCACTGACTAGTCACCTCTGCTATGATGAGCACTGTTTGCTTTAAAGACATTGGCTGGGGGGACGCTCTGAGGAGTGTGTCAGAGGAGCAAAGCAAAACATTCCTGCTCGTCACCTAAATCTCTGTGCATACCTACCATAAGACTATAAGTGTGGGAGTAGCAGAGTGCTTCAGTGGAGAATAGGAGGTTTGTGTGCAAGCCATGCCTGACCAGGCCACAGAGAGGGTGACTGACCTCCACTGAAGGCTCAGTCGTTGACTCATTTGGCTGCGTGGAGCCAGAGAGGAGTTGAAAACCTGACTGCAGGAGACTTCTCAAGAGAGAACAGGACAAAGAGGAAGAGCTGTGTCGTTTTCTCTTTCTACCTTCCCAGCTATCAGCATGATTCTGTCACAGATTCAGCTTGTCTTTTATTAGGTGTTCTCTAAAACACAATGCTCACCCGGGGAAAGTAGCACAGGGACTGAGTCTGCTCCACTTGTGTCACATCAAAGGATGAATCTGGATGGTATTAAAGTAGGAGCTAGTCCTTTCTGGTTTGGCACTGGTGTGCTGCTTGGTGGCCTATCTGTGTTAAATCTTTGAGTCATTCTCACCATTGCCTATATTTACATGAGACCAATGATGCAACTATTAGTGGGAGTAGAATAAAACCTGACTATTTATAGAATAAAATTGATTTATGTGCAGATAATGTAAGTTTGCCAATTACAAGAGACATTAAAACAATATGGCAGTTTAATGTAAAAACAATTACAAATGTAATCTTTTTTAAGCCTTGACGAGTGGTGGATTCGAATCATTTACTTAAGTAAAAGTAGCAATCACGCCACAAATACGCTCTCTAAAAGCCACGAAGATGCAGTACTCTGAGTGAAGCAGAAGATAGTTGTGAGAAAGAAAGGCACTCTGGAGTGAGGGCATCCTGGTTTCTTTCTTCGTGGCTGTCTGAATTTTCCCTACAGTAGTTGGCAGTCAATTAACCTAATTTTGTCAGTGTGAGTGTGAGGTAAGAGTTTTGTTAATGTGTGATGTGAATACTCACGTGGCATGATGCCTTGCTCCACAAGCTGCTCCCGAGTTCTCCTCTGCTGCAGACAGAGCTGGAGGACTGTGAGAGTGCAGAGACACAGAGGTCAGAGTTCAACTTTTACCATTCAGAGCCAACTCCGCTGCGTCAACTAACAACCATCTCTGGCTTTAAACTGTGAAACCTGCCAGACTTCAAATAAAACAAAGTACTTATTATTTCTCAATCAATATGCTACCCCAAAGGCCTGTTCACCACCACAGACATCCTATTCACTTCCTGTATGGTTTTAACTGGGGTTGTTAAAAGTACCGCACATTTGACAACAGTTTGACTCAAATGTGATTGGCTGAGAGCCTTCCCAGTGAGAGTCAATATCTGTGTGGGATGCAAATGCATTTAGGAATCATGCAACGTAACAGCAGTGCAGAACACAAGCAGATAAAAGAGGGATTAATGTTAGAGCTGCAGTCACGATAAGGAACAAAACTGGACATGGTCATGACGCCACAAAGAGCCGAGTGAGTTTTTAAAATGTAATCTTGCTGTGGAACATCAAAGACATGACTATCTTGCAGGAGAGACTGTTGAGTCCTGCATGTAGGCCCCACATAGAGTGGTTGTCCTCAGTCCTCAGTGTTGTTTTACCATCAATATAAACTGTAGTAAGACCTCAGTTTAAACATTTATAAACAAGGGAGCGTGGACATGTTATTTCAGTATAATAACACAGCTCCGTGCATGAAAAACAGTTTGAAGAGAAAGGTGACGGGTGATGGTGACGAATGAGGCAGCGGGTGTGAGCTACATGAGGCCCTTATCGTCACCACTGTAGTGAAGTGAGGCCGGCTTAGCTAGAGCTACTCAGTGGGCTCGAGGGGGGGGGGGGGGGCTACTCCCACACACACACACACACACACACCAGACCTGCTCTACTCTCCTGGGAAAGGCGCTGCGTCTGAACAGGCCTCTGTGAGTCACTCTAGCAAAAATAAACTGGGCAGCTGTGAGAACAAGGCCTGGGAACCATGAAATTTGGGGGTAGTTAAGGGGGTGGGATCTCCAGTTGTATGCAGAGCTGAGGGGACGTTCACGGGCTTCTACTGGTGGGCAAGGGAACACAGAGCGACAAGAGCTGAGGCAAAGGGTGGGAGGCCGAGTCCATTCTCACAGCAGCCCATCAACTGCGGGGCAGAGAACACAGTGTGCCTGCCCCGCCTGCTGTGTTTCCTATTACAAACCCAAGCCAGGGGGGTTATGGTCAGCATGAGACAGATCATACCAGGAGATTTAAAAAAATTGCCATTGGTTTGTTTCAATATTTATATCCACTGTGACTTGGAGAGAATGCCACAAGCTAGAAAATTTATGATTTCATATTACTACATATCAATAACATCAAAAGCTGCCTTCCAGCGCCACAAGAGAGAATGCAGAGTTTAATTTGAGCATCGGTATAGGGGTACACCTCATGCCCGGGGTCCTCCTCTCTTTCTGTCATCTTGCGTTCAACCTGAACCCTGGCTAACCTCTCCGTGATGCAAACCGGCTCCGCTCTCCTGCTCACCAGCAGAGCGTAAACAGAGGTTGTGGAGAGACACAGAGAGAGGACTCTGCTGAAATCCTTGCCTACTGATGTAATCTCTAATCTCAGACCCACGTTGTTCTCAGCAAATCATCCCTGGAGGTCTCCCATCAGACCCTTTATTTTATTTGACTTTTTTTTCCTTTTTTTTTTTAAGAAACAGTACAAATAAAAAATACTGTTTAGGGTGGCTACAGATAGTCCCTAGGCAGACAAAGCTGAATTTAGTTTAGAAACAGACTGACACTGGGTTATGTTGACTTTGCTGTTATAAATACCAAAGACTTTAAACAAAACCCAATTTTAGCAAAGATTTGTGCATCTATAACCAAAGACAGACTAAACCATGATACACAGATTATATTGGATTATCAAAAATTCCCTTTACTGCTTTCATGAGGGCAAAAAGTCTACCTGAATTGAATTTAACTGATAGACTTTGTGTTACATTGTAAAAAAATAATTGAGTCATCTTGTAATCATTCAAAGGGTCTGTAAACATATCAGCTGACTTCAGCTGACAGGAATTTTACCAACATTTATGTAGATAGTTTGTTAATGTAGACCAGTTTAACAGCAAATATAAAATACAGTGTCACTCATTTTATCCTATAATTGAAGAAAGCAGGAAATTTATCAGTGAGGTTTACACACAACAAATTAAATGGCTGTTACATAATGACTGAGAATGAATGGAAGGGAAGATGAGGCTGTTTAATACAGAATACAGAACTTCATAGTATTATTTTAGTCTGGTCTGGGTTTGGTTATTCAGGTTATATTTATGCAGGGCATGAATAATAATCTGTTGACATAGGATTTAAACAAAAAGTCATACATGCAAATCTTGCGTGATGGCCCTGATGGAAAGGAATAGACATTTTGCTTACTTTTTGCATGTCATATACACTATATCCAGCATTAGACACTTTTGTTATGTGAGTGCTGTTATGCATCTTCCATTGTACAGTATCACTTTAGCAAGATGCAGAAATACTGTATCTAAACACTGCTCCTTACATAGGTCATGAAGGTTAGAGGCTGCCATATATTTTCATCAAATGTGACTTCACTGATGTTACAACAACTTGGCTATAATCTATTATAGAGGCTAAATACCAGTGACATTTGTTTCTAATCATAAAAAGATGGATATGTTTTTTTTTTTTCTTTTGTTTTATTTTAAGAGTCCACATTACTCATGGCCTGGTCTAATCAAAGGAATTTGCAGCTGATGAATGCACACAAGGAAGATAAGAAATATTCAAATAATGACAGAATCTTGATCGGCAGCATGTCTGCGTATTGCACTTGATTTGAATGAAGCTCATTGTGTGTACTTACATTACAGATGTGAATTCATGCTTAAATTGTGTGACAGAAAACCATAACAACGTTTCAGCAGAGTGCCAGTATAAACATAGTCAGTATAAACCGATGTATTCTCTCTGAAATGTCTCTCTCACAGACTCTGACCGTCTTTGCAGAACAACTTCGATTCACTACCCATCAGAAATCAATAGTCTCTCCTGCAAGAATGATGCTTGGCATGAGTCACTGTGATGAGCTTTACTGTTGCCCTGTCATTTCCTGTTAGGGCTGCATCCACGTCACTACAACCCCTTTGCCACTGCTGCCAGCATCAGTTAAGACTAACAAGAGTAAAAAAAAAAAAAAAAAACTGAAAAAACTGAAAAAACTTGAGTTAACTTAATGCCGATATTCAAACAAAACAATGAAATGCATGCGGATTAGACAAGAAAAAGAAAGGAAAAGCACCTGATTTGAATTTACCCCTGCAGATGGAAGGGGTCTCCACATCAAGGCAGGCCATGGAGGACAGTGGTGGTTTGCTTGGCGGCCAGGTCTGGAGTCCCATGGAGTGATGAGGCCAGTGGAGAACGGGGGAGTGAGGGAGAGAAAAGACCCAGCTCTGAGCGAACGACAGCTGGCTCTCAGAGCTGCACACGGTCCCTCCTCTCTGGCTCTTTGCTGGCCTCAGCGGAGAAAGTGTGTGTGTGTGTGTGTGTGTGTGAGAGAGAGTGTGTAAGTGTGTGTGAGTGCTCAGTCAACGTCAGGAGGAGGGAACACAGTGCTGCTTATGTTAACCCTCGCTGGGTCACTTCGTTCTACTCACAGAGGACTCACCATACTACAACACCAAACCCTGGGGAACTTTTGATTACTTTGTGATTATCTCATAATAATCAATAAGTTTTGGTTTGGAAAATCACTCAGCAGGGCACCAAATCATTTACTGGTAAAAAATACAGAGTCAATGAAAACAAGCTGTTGGGGATTTTGAGTGAGTGTTTTTCCCCCCTCTATAAAATTTGTAACACTAAATAACAATGACAGGAACAAACACACTGGCTCCTCAAGGACATGGAAGCTTATCTTCAAACATTTTTTAATGATTAGTTGTGAGTTGGCGTTAATATTTGTAGTCATTATTGATTTCATTGGTATTTTCCATTACACCACCATTGATTTATAGCAGCTGATGACAATTTCATCATCAGCTGTTGTGTTAATTCCCAGGAATTCCAACGGGTGTGAAAAAAATGTGATGAGCAAACATTAAAATAAAACATATGAGGGATGTAAAAATTCAAAGAGGGGACCAAGAAGAACTAAAATGCTGTGGCTCATCCAAAAAACATGCTTATTCGTGGCTTACAGTGGTGGTTAGATGCCATTCATGACTACAAAAGCACTAACAGGAAATAAGATAAAAGGGAATTACACTAATTGTGGTGAGTTCCGTGTGTCTAAGTGGATCCAGGAAGGCTGGTTTGACAATATGTCAGCGCTAAAGAGCGGGCGTCATTTCCAGCAAAGGGTCTGATGTCAAGGTGAAGCTGCAGAGACACGGGATGCGTTCGGTCCTCCGGCTGTTCCTGTGATGTGTCTGAACAGGACAATGCATGCTGGGGAGGACGGGACCGCTGTGCTCTGGATTAATAATGTTCACTTGTGGGATCAAGAAGTATGCAAGTCAAACAGCATGGGGACAGGGGGAAACATGGAGCTGATAAAGTAAATGGGACTAGTACAGTCAGACGCAATATGTTATGACAGCTCACCGCTGAGATTGAGTAACGGTGAACAACAAGGCCATAAAAAATATGGGGGAGTTAGTTGGAGCAGTAGGAATGTGGAAAAACATCTTTCCGTATGTCACACTGTCCGTAAATACACAGAATTCCTTTGAGTTCACATTTCATAAGTGTGTTAGCCACATAAACATAACAACAGATTTTATGAATGCCTCATACACCTGATTTATCCCACAAGCAAAACCTCTCTCCAGCATCAAAGTCTGCTGTGGGCTCTCAAATTCCCACACCAGTCAAGAACAATGCTGTTTCTCATCAGCTCTCGTCTTAAACCACCAGGTAGTTTGTATTAATTCAAGATGTGTTCCACTCACATGGAATATATATTAAATTATATTCAGATCATCACTTTCATTGATGATCTACAGTTTAGACTTGAACATCCTTTTAGCACTGCAACTATTTCATTGCACTGACTGTTATTAATTGCCATTTCAGCTTGATGATTATCACGCTCACTACATTATTACATCCACCTGCTTCCCACTGGCCATTTGTTTTCACTATCTTACGAATTTATAATTGCTCATTTAGAACAGAGTGAAAACACATGAGTTTGCAGCTGCAGTCACGAAGCAGTATTTGATCAGGTTTGTGTTGCAAGATCAAAATTTGGTAACTCTACAACAAATCATAACATTGTCTTAAAAAGGTACCATGCAATATGAGAAGATTAAGTTGGCATTCACACTGTAGTTCAAAATTATAAACTGTTGCCTTTTATTTTTGGTCCCATTTGTATTCACACTGACTGTGCACATAAACCCAGAGGCGTAAACATGAAGTCACATGGACCAACAGGTAACCCATTCGGTGCCTCCTGTATAATCAGCACCACACGGACCCACCCGACTGATAATATTATTGCTGCTGAAAATCACATACTGTAATATGTTCTGGTTTTACTTGCACACTCTATTGCTACAGTATGAACGGCACCCCCCTTCTCAGGTGGCCTTGGTTGTTTACCCCACACCAGAGTTTGATTGTAGGACTTTGGTTTGGTTTTATTCTGTCATAAAACAACCTGCACACAACACATAATACTTTCGCACCAACCTAAACAAATCGAGCTCAACTGACAAAACACACCAGAGTTGCTGTAAACAGAACACAAACAGATGAGGTGTGAAAGCAGCCTATAAAAAGCAGTTTAAAGCTTTATGTTATAGCCGACAAATTACAGTGGGCGTGTGGGTTTGAGTATCTATAAAATACTTGGAATACAATGGAGGGAGAATAAAAAAAACTTGCATGTAAGAGGGACAGAGAACAGGGCTATTGGGCTAAATAACAGCATAGTCACTTACTAATAATACTAAGCTACAATTGAGTGGGGAAGAATGGAAAAGAAGCGAGGCAGTAAGCTCTCAATTGTGTTTTATCACCACTGAGGGACAGAAAAGTCTCCACAATAATTCACTGCAGAAATGAACTCCACAGCTAATTTTCCTACTGGAAAACCTGTTAATCATGCTCACTCGGCTTCATCCACAGGCTCCCAACTAAGGCTGAGCACCATAGATCTTCAAGTTAATACAAGGAGAAAAACATTGCTTCATAGTTATTATATAATTTTAAATAAATTATGCCCCTATACTTAGTTTATTGGTTCCTCAAGAATCCTCAATACAATTTTCCCCACACTTTCTTCTGATTTACAGTGTAATTTACTTCTATGACCCTCTTATATAAAGAAATTGTACTGTTCTCTTCTTCCTGTGCACCTACATATTTGTGCCAACACTAACTTGGCATCAAGTTCGAGGCCTTCTTTGTCATTATGCATAATGAAATTACTGTGAACATCCTCACAAATTTTCTATTACTTATACCAGATTATTAAAAGTGATGGGTTCTTGGTAGCTTGGTGAGAACCAGGATACCCAGTGATGTGTATATGACATTTTTCTGCCATATGGTAAGTAAAAAAAAAAAAATATTTGTAACATTAATCACAGGCAGACAAAACATTTTGGTGACGCAAAATAACATTGCTGTAAATACATAACAAATCCATTTTCCCAAGGAAAGGCTTTGATTTCAGTAACTAAGCTGTGATTATGTGCTGGCTTCAAGAGGCATTTCTGATATAATTCCTTACTTAATTCCACAAACAAATCACTGAAGAGTTTGTTTTCCCACAGTGGCCTTGCTCTTAAATGGTCAACGTAAAGTATGTCTTACCAAACTCTGATGTTTTGGTCACTGATTCTGCCGCATTGAGTTCCACTCACTGGTATTGTAGGCCTTGAGGCAGCAGCAACAGTGGCGGCGGCAGCGGCGGCAGCAGCAGCAGCAGCAGCAGCAGCAGCAGCGGCTGCTACATTTCTTCTAGCTATGCAGGAAGGAGCGAGGCCTTCTTGGACATCAGTGAAACACGACTCCTGATGAGCTAGGAGGACAGGAATCATTGTTCATTTATACTGGATTATACTGAACAAAAATATAAGCGCAACACTTTTGTGTTTATCAAATTTGTCATGAGTAGAAAATCCATGTTAATGAGCATATCTTTGTCAAGATCCTCACAGGTGTTGCATATCAAGATGCCGATTACACAGCATGATTATTGCACAGGTGTGCCTTGAGCTGCTCACAATAAAAAGGCCACTCTGAAATGTGCAGTTTTATCACACACAATGTCACAGATGTTGCAGGTTTTGAGAGAGCGTGCAGTTTGACATGCTGTATGTTCATCAGAGCTGTTGCCCGTGAAATGAATGGTCATTTCACGACCATAAGGTTTCTCCAGTGTCGTTTCTGAGAATTTGGCAGTACATCCAACCAGCCTCACAACCGCAGACCACATGTAACCATGCCAGCCCAGGACAATCCAAATCTGGCTTCTTCATCTGCAAGATCGTCTGAGACCAGCCACCCGGACGGCTGATGCAACAGTTGATTTGCATGATCAAAGAATTTCTGCAAGAACTGTCAGAAACCATCTGCAGTTTGTTGTCTTGACCGACCTGAGAGGGTAAATGTTCACCACATATGAATCCTGGATTTCACTGCACTGGGCAGATGGGAGACAGCATTTATGGCGTCGTGTTGGCGAGCGGTTTACTAATGTCAGCATTGTGAACAAAGTGCCCCGTGCTGGTGGTAGGTGAGTTATGGTATGGGCAGGCATAAGCTGCAGACAGTTAACACTGGTGCATTTCATTGATGGCAATTTGTATGCACAGAGACACACTGTGATGAGATCCTGAAGCCCATAGTTGTGCTATTCATCCACCGCCATTGCAGCATGTTGCAAGGATCTGTATCACTGAAGCCACTGAACGGGAGAGGGTCAACAATCCACAGGCCGCAAACAAAAACCTGGTGCAAGGGAGATGTGTCGGGCTGCACGAGGCACATGGTGGTCATCCCACATTGTCTCGTTTTCTGATTTGTACATCTGTAGCTGAAGTCACGTGAAATTCATAGTTCGTTGCCTGAGAAATGTCTTTTTTTTTTCAAAACAAAACTACACATTTCAGAGCTGCCTTTTATTGTGAGCAGCTCAAAGCACACCTGTGCAGTAATCTTGCTGTGTAATCAGCATCTTGATATGCAACACCTGTCAGGTGGATAGAGGATCTTGGCAAAGGAGAAGTGCTCTCTAACACGGATTTAAACCCATTTGTGAAAAACATTTGAGAGAAAGAAGCCTTTCATTTCAACTGATGAAAAATAGGAGCAAAAGTGTTGTGTTTTTTTTGTTCAGTGTATATTGTATATTGCTTTAGGTATTTAGTTTGTTGGAAATAATGCATGGATATGAATGGACCACACAAAAACTGTAATGGATAAACACAGTGACTGTCCTTCCCATCACATCACACTATCAGCTTATCTGCTGTATGACATTGTCTGGAGTAGCCTGTTGTGTGCGTGAAACCCTTAGTGACAGGGGGATGAGCAGTTCCTGTGACACAGAAACCCCAGATGAATAAGTGCGAGCTGCAGATTCCCAAGGCCGATCTCATCTCAAGCACTAATGACTATTCGATGAGGAGCTGGCTGTGTCACATGAAACAAATCAGTAATGATGAGAAGTTAAAATTTGCTCAAATATCTACAAAGTTTGGAAGTAATTTAGTAGAATAAACAATCTGCCATTAGGAAGTTTAAAATAAAAAGAAGGGAGGGTGCAATGCTGCTGTCCAGTGTAACATTTGTTGTTGGTATTGAAGGGCAATTTGCAACATGAGCCTTGAATCTCAGCCAGGAACGATGCCAGCAGCTTTCACTGTGCTTTTCATGTTAAATCCATACTCTCACTCCCAGTGCATCTTTGTTTGCACTGATAATGTCAGTTCTAGCACATACCATCAGAGATGTTACACAGACATAATAATGATTATGATTTTTAGGCCGGTTTTCCATTTATTTCACTGAAGACGTGGTGAAGCTTAACTGCAGCTATTTTATTTATTATTCTACGTCATTACACAACCAAGACCGCAGCATTTCCTCTTAGACACACAGCAGCTACTTAGCAAAGAAACAAACACTTTGCCACTACAGATATCAATGACCAAATTAAGTGTCTGCGCCTTAGTTTTTGAGTCAGATTGTCCAAGTAGACCACATAAAAAAAAAAAACAAACTCTGCTCTGCTCCATGCTCTTCTGGATACTTTATATTTTATGTGGACAAAACTGTCGGCCTTTTAAGCACCAAGCATCAATTATTTTAGATTTAAGCTTTTATGTCTATAAAGTTAAAGCTAGTACTTTTAGAGCACACACAGTTCACTCATTCCTGCAAGATGAAGAGATGATTTCTTGTGATTTTGCTTGATTTGTCCTCCACATGATTTTACCAAATATGTTCTTAAGAAGACTGAGTACTTGCTGGTCTTCCCTGATCATCCATGGATCAGGGATTTTGAGTTATTGCCATCTGGTCTTTGCTTTAGGGCATCAGCTGGACAAATGAACTAAAGCATCTTCTTGTTTCTGTAGCCTGTTGAGCTCTTAAAGCACTGGAGCTACGCATGGAGTTAGACTATCAAACTACCAATTACTGACTTTTAGGGCTTCAACTAACGATTATTGTCATCAATATTCATATCAATCAATCTGCTGATTATTTGTTTGATTAACTGATTAATCTTTGGTCTATCAAATATATATATAAAAAAAGAAGCCAATTAGTGCCCCAAGAGTAACATTCAAATATCTTATTTTCTCTGACCAAAACCCAAAGATATTGAATTTACAATGATAAGAGAGCAATCAAATTTGGGAAACTGTAAACTGAAAAATTGTATTTTTTCTTGATAAATGATTGAAATTGATTATCAAAGCTGCCAATTATTCGCCTATTTGATTAATTAACAAACAGTTTCAGCTCTATTGACTGTGGGAAGGGGGGAGTCTCCTGAGGGTCCCAGCTCCTTCTTTAGAACTGATGGCTTGTGTCAGTTGTATTGTGTTTTTTTAACTGCTGCAATTACTGCATTGCAGCTTAAAGAAACTGGATGTACAACCCACTCATCACACTCTCATCAAAATCTTTTATGTTCTCCCTTTTTTTTTTATATCACCAGTCAATAAACAAATAATGTGATGTGCATTCCAGGCTGAAGTGCTATAATGTCTCCCTGACACACTACTTTAGAGTGATATTGACGATGCAGTAACCCTCTCCTGTAACTTCACATCCTGTGTTTATTCAACTATATTTGCTACTTATGTCACGACGGTTCACTGAAACAGAAGTGACTCTTGCAGGATATTTCCTTTGTTTAGTGAGGGATACAAAGAACAGTGTGTGCCCCAAACAAAAGCCCATTAATATATATATATCAGTCCGTAATATTTCCTGCAGTTATTTTTTACCAGTGATGTCAGAGATTGTTAGTTTGTGCTGCTGTGCTGTCATAATGTCCTAGTGAGAAAGTGCACAGCAACCCCATCACTGAGATCCTGACAATCTCATTAGACTCTTGCCAAAATCCACACTTCTTTTTCCCGGATAAAGTTTCTTTGAACATCAAAGCACTCATTAACATCAAGTCCCATGTGGGGGCTTCAAACTAACACACATACTTAGATTTATGAAATCATGCTCAGCTTGTTTTTGCTCACGGTACAGTAAAGTGTCAAGGTCGAACTAAATTCTGTGACAAACGCATGAGTTTTAACTTCCATCACATAAGAAGAAAAACACTAAAGGTCAAAAGCACTCTCCAAAGACCATAAGCCGATTTCAAGCCACCACTTAAAGGCTTTGGGAGTAACTCTGTCCTTTTTCTGATGCTGCCTGCTGATGGGCACATGTTAATCAAGTTCAGGTGCACTATGATGAGCGAGTCATCTACACAGCCCCTTTCAGCTCGCATAGGTATTTCCTATAAAACCCAGACTGCGTCGAATTCCTTGTGGTTTTTCACTGGGGTGGTTCCAGGAAGAATCCCAGGGAGGGGCTGGATGAGATGCACATTTAAATTAATCTAGGTGCAGGTATGGGCAGCAGACAGCTCCTTCCATAACACACAGCTCATTCCTGGCTCGCTCTGAGCCAAGACGTCAGACTGAATAAGATCGATTTGAGTTTAGCCAGCACATTGTTGTGCATGTGCTGCTACACCAAAGACAGATGTTCACTTTAATCAAACTATGAATCTGTTAATCAAACTATTTCTCAAGGTATCAGGTGTTGGATTGTGGGGGATTGATTGCAGGGTTACGAAGCACTGACATTTCGAGCCTTAGAGTAGAGTTATTTATCATGGTAGTGAAAAGTCTGGGTGGTTGCCACGGCATTATCTTCGGTAAAGGATCACCAGGATCTATGTTTAGTCAAAGACAATAAACCAAGAGTGTGTTTTACTGATGGGATAAAGGCAAAATGTTATGTACGACGGCTGGTGCCTGATCAGCCTGTGAATGGATAAGAATATAAAAGGTAAATGACTCAAATCACGAATGAGCATATTTAATGACTGCACGTGTTGAAAGAGGTTGCAGTAAAACTGGATATTCCTTTTCACAGGGGAGTCTCCACAACAACCACTACCATCACATCCCATGAAGGCCTCTGCAGATGGTGGGAAAGCCAGAGGAAAATCCCTGTAGGCCTCCACTTTTCTTTGAAGCTGTGCTACACGCAGCTGCCACAAGAGGCTAAAAAAGGCAGGCATGGCCACATCAACATCATCACCCAAAAAATAACTAATTGCACACACTTAGCAGAAAGTAAACATACTCACAGTTGCTCACAGGCTAAATGTAATGGCATTCAAGCATGTGCATCAAAACACAAATAACCACAAATCATTTGCACAGTATTTACTCTCTTAGATGAACTGCATTAACAAGAGTAATCAAGGACTTGCATTCTTTCCCACGTTTTATTATTGATAAATAATGATACTGTCAGTTTGACCAAGTGTTTCACCAAGACTGATAATCATTCACTATTTACAACACTAAACAGAGAAGCTAAGGTTTGAAAAATTGTTGTTTTTCCATGACATCCAAATGCCATTGTAACTGACCGGACAGATTTACCATAACTATAACTGAAACACAATGGTGCAATGCAAATGTAACTGAGTCACAGCATCAGATAGTTGAATTTGTTTCATCATTTGTGGCATTTTTATTGAGAAACAGCCTATAAAATGTACTTGAGGTTGATTTAATCTTTTAGACTCCCATAGCCTTTAGTGGTTAAAACATCAGAGATTTTATCTCCCAACATTTCTCCTAAAGTCACATATCATTAACCAAGTACAGAAAAATCGCAGTAACATCAATGTATTACAACTACAGAGGCAATATTACTGTCAAATTTGTATTTATGCTTGAGACTTAAGATAATTTAATAACATGTATATGTATCCTGTTGTTACTGTAGTAGACTACATACAGATAGTGGAGTCACATATATTTTATCCATGCGAAATAATCTATCAGTTCTTGGTTGAAATCAATAAATAAAGAGGAGATGCATTTAGACAATAGCTTGACTACACAGAAGCACTGTGCACTGTTCAGAGGTAGTCAGATCAAACCTTCGTAAAGGTCAGATGGGTTGATAGCGGTCCACTAAATTGAAAGGCATCATACCATTGCAAAAGTTCTGAATGAGTAACGGATGAGTATACGGCTATAAAGAACAGAACAAAGTTATGTTGAAACAAAGGAGGCACAAAAACCTTGTCATGGAAAAACAACTCAGCACTATAAAGCAGGAGCAGGCTATGCTGCTAAAAATAGCTGGCCATATAGACACAGCAAGCAGCTGGATAAGGGCGGTGGGGGCGGGGGTGGGGGTCTCTTCCGTTTCTGTGTACGTCTGGGATACGAGGGCATCCCCACAATCTGGACATCATGTAAGAAAAGAACATGTTACATCTACAGCGAAGGCCAGGCGACTCATTCACACTTCCCCTCTAACATTCCCCGATTTCAACAACCATAACTTTCCCATAAGTCAAATTAACCCTTGAGTGGCTGTTACACACAACATGAGGCCCCCCCCCCTCCCCACTCGCTCCTGTTTGGACCCAGCCAGCAGTGTGCTTGGCGGGGGGTTGGTTAGGGGTCGACCACAGACAGAAATAACCTCTTGTTTGCTCACTGGCACGCCGTTACTCGTGGTGTTGTTCTGAGAGCCAGATGGTGGACTTGTGTTTTCGTCTAGTATCATAGTGAAACTCTTATTTAACAATCATGCTGTGCAATAAGCTTCAAATGATTTATTTAAAACTGACACAGCCTTTCTGAAAGATCATGTTTTAAACTGTCCATATCTGGTGAAACCAGAGGGAAAAAGATTGTTAAGATTAGTAAATCGATTCTTAAAAGCCATTTTTTAATGAGATTAACTTTTACTTTTTAATTCTGAAAAGTAAATTCTTAAAAACTCCCCTAAGAAGATTTCTGCATTAGAATAGTAGGACTGAGCATGGATTGCTTAGACGACTGCTCAGCTATGTTATACTTTATGTAATACAATCACAGGCCTGCAGCTCTGCTGACTCAAGGGAAAAGCTTCTTACTTTGTGTCAGCTATAGTTTTCACATTGCAAAAAGATGTATGTGCTTTTAATACAAATGAGATTAACAGAAACCTGGTTTTAGCATGTGGCATAGTCACCAGAAAACTGAAAATTTTGGAGATTGTGAAGTGTAAAAAAGTCATTACTCTAAATTACTGTTGATGCACCAGACTTACACAGAGGCAACGTGCCAACATTTGGCACCTCCTAAGTTTTCCATGCCTGAATGGAAAGCGTAAACTCCTTCCCTTACTCCGTTTTAGGAGTCAATGAGCACAGGAGTCATGGGTAAATCTTAGCGTTAGGAGAATCCAGTGTAGGTATCCTCTACTGTTTCCTAAATCTTATCTTCGAACATTTTCTTCCTGAACTCTCCATCAACACAGCCCCGCGCTATGCATATGATATTTGTGTCCCCAGAAAAGGATCAGAAATAACATTTGTTCATTGGAATAACAGGTAGCAATAACAGTGTAACCCTGGCCTCAGCCCCAGGAGAGATGGACAGTCAGAGCAGCAGACTGTGAAAATACAGCCCAGACCACAAGGGAAGCATTAACTGCCCTATAAATGCCAGGAATATAAAGTGAGCAGTGTTGTTTTCAAATGGACAATGTATAATGAAGGCTAAGGACTAAAGGCAAAATAAAAAACCCTGTGTAGCTTACTGGTTATCATTCAAAAACACAGTGAAATAATGTCCCTTTGATGATGCATATTGAAATAAAATATGATGCTGAAAACTAAAGCTTTACCTAAGAACTCTTTCTTTTTGTGTCCTTCAGATATGCTCCCTCTATTCAACTACTATCATCTCCCTGCAACTGGTTTACTTCCTGACTCAGCTATGGGAAACCGTGAAGTTACCCTGATTACAGACATTTCCTTCCTCCACCATTCACAGCAATGCCTGGAATGGCTGCAGTATTTACTCAGGGCTGAAGTGGTAAACTGCAGATCCCACACCCACATGGCATATGCATCATAGGCTCTAAAGGCCAAAGGCTCCTGGGAGAGTTCCTCCTAATCCAGACAGAAAAAAATATTATTTTGCAAGAGACATGATGCAATTAGATAATCTGGCCAGGTCGGTTGGTGTTTCAGACGTTTCCCTTCTGTTTGAATTATATCTGCTGAGGGACCCCTGACAGGACCCAAGACTAGATTTGCTGTACAAATGTTTACAGCAGCACTTTGCCTCTCTGATCGCTCCCCTTCTGCCTTGGGACCCCCTGAAACTTCCCCAAAATATTTCCCCAACTAGTAACATCTATGTTTGGATCCTGAATGGTTTTCACGCCCACTTGTTGTGATGTCCATGTGTGCGTGTATATACACACACAAACACACACACATATATGTATTTATATGTGTTTATGTGTCTCTTGGTTATACTCTGTAAATTTAGGCTGCACTTAACAAGCAAAATAAAAATCAAGCGAATCACCTTCTGCAGGAACACAGGATACTTTGTATTGCTGGACACAATAAACAGAACTAGACTTTTGCACACTATTGCCATGAGATTGTCCAGCTCTTGGCTAATTATGTCCAGCACTACAAACTGTTCCACATTCCTTGTGAGAGTCTCACAAAGAGATCATGTTTCTTTTTCTTTGGGACATAGTCTGACGTTGTCAGGTTTCTATTTTGACAGGTAGACCTACATATGATGGACTGATGCATAGTCTCTCCTCTAAGGGTGATTAGCTCCTATAGCCTGGGTACAATTAAATTTTATAAGCACCATCTGATGACAGCTTTAATATACAGATATTATACATATTATTTACATATTTACAACTAAAAGAAACAATTCCTCATTTTACATCTCATTGAGTCCTTAGCCTCCCCTTTTTGGCACTTTGTCACCCTATACCATGAGAAAAAAACATAACTTAGATAAGAGCATGCTGATGTTTGATATTTTTGTCAACCTTTTTGACATATTTTACCAGGGCACACTTAATTTATTGGCATGTGATGAGGAAACGATGCAGCTACAACTGGCTCAGAAGGAAAAAATAAGAAGAAACACAGAAATATTACAGATTTGTGCATTTCCTGCCTTGCAAATACAGTCACACCATCCCTTAGGAAAGATCTCATTTTTCAAATTCAAGAACAATACTATGTATGAAGCCATAATAACACTCACTGTTATTTGAACTACGCTGCCATCTAGTGTAATAAAGGGGGAAAATAATAGGTTTCTCCATACATTTTACAGTATTGCGTAATTCCACAGGTATCTTCTTTTTCAAACAGTATAGTGAAGAGGGAGTCATCATCCCGGCCCTGTTATTACTTAGGAGGCATTAAGTCTACCAAAGAGACAGAAATCTAAGTTACATGAAAAAGTGACATTTTATACTTTAGTGAGGACTGAAACCAAAAGCAGCTCTAACCATCAGAGACGCTGTAACTGAAAGAGCCAGGAAGTGGCAGAACATATCTTTCAATTCCTATTTAACTGAGCATGATAAGCAGTCACATAACATCACCTCCTGTGTGGTGGAACGTGTCAGATAAACACTGGACTGGCGCCCATAAGATGGAGGCATAAATTACCAGCTGTGGTGTTTCTAATTGCTCAGCATCTTGGCCAAAAGTGTCATCAAGCATCATCCAGTGTTGCCGAGACAGGCTACTACTAGTTGGTACACCAAATACATTTCTTAGACCAGGAGCAGTTGAGCTAAACTAGATTCATGTACATCTAGGAAACAACCAATAAAGATGTAGGCATTGCATTCAGGACAAACTACTCCAGGGATACCATTCATAAACACCTTTCTGTTTCACAGAGGATGTCACAAATGGAATGAGCTGGCTTGGAGGATACGTATATACCTGGAGGATTAATACTGTGACAGTGAGACTATTTGATGGATAGTTATTGTTTAATATAATCAAGTTTGGCTTTTAAGAAGTCAATCTTCCTCAAGTAAACTTAAAGTAATTATTCACAAAAAGAAAATCGATACCCCAAAACCTAAACAATTCACATAAAGAAATGAACATAAAGATTAAATTAATGATTAACCCATAATACCTCCTTACCTTTATAAAGACCGCATAGCCTGGATGTAATTACAGACACAAGGGGGCAGTGAAGTCATTATGTGCTGCAGCTTGTCACTTGGCTCCTTTGAATCTGGGAGGTTAAAATTATATCTGAAGTGTTGCTTCAGTATCACACAGTGGTAATTTTAAAAATCGATTCAGTCCATATGCCCCCCCATCAGCTCTGTCCCAAATATAGCGCTAAGTATGAAGCTACAGGAGTGTGATTATATTAGTCAGTGATTCTCTCCCTTGGAGGCGAATCGTTGGAGTGAAGCCTTCATGAATCTGCAGGACGTTATCTGTTCTCAAATGTCCAGCCATACTGAAATAATGCTTGCTGAGGTACCCATGATCAGGATAACTCAATTTAATTCTACATTCACATTTATTTCACTCACTTCGATATATTATCTATTATCTTATATCTACAAAGTATGAAGGGGTGGGATTAAAAGTTTTATACAAACTGAAGTACATATTTTATTTAAGTCAGCATAACGTCAATTTTTCAGAGGGGGTTTTATAAACTGGGGAATGAATCTAGCTAAAGCTAATGTTTGAGTCTAATGTAAGCTGCGTGGTTGCTTGGGGTGCCATGACTATACCTGGGGAAAAAACAAAGTTTAAAACTTAAAGCGGTGGTATTTTAGGGCTTTGTTCGTGATGAACTGTGCAAAATATCTGCTGAGTTATTGCTAACTGAATTAATTAATCTGCTTTGGTGCCACCTGCAGGCAAAATGTCATCAAATTTGTTATAATGCTTGGAGTTAATACAAAAACAACTTTTCAGACTGCTCGAAATACCTTACATACCAAACTTAGTAAAGACTGAATGGAGTTTGTAAAATTGGCAAAACTCCAATTCCCGCCTTGCAGGTGTATGACTCCGCCAACCAGTCAAGTTGCAGGAAATATGGTCACGATCTTCCCAGAACATTATGATGTCACAGTCTAGCTGACCTTTGACCTTTTGGATATGAAATTGTCACTTCATTAACTTATCCTTTTAGACAGTTGTGTTAAATTGTGTCATTATTAGTGTATAAATTCACGAGTTTTGTGAGGTCACAGTGACCTTTGACCTATGACCTTTGACCACCAAATTCTAATCGGTTCATCCTTGACTCCAAGTGAATGTTTGTGCCAGATGAAATGAAATTCCCTCCGGGTGTTACTCAGATATCGCCACGGCTGTCGCTGGCATGGAGGCATAAGAATTTCAAAAGTCTGGGAATGGGCATGGTACTTTATAATTGGACCCATGGTGGAACAATTGGGTCTGGATCAACATAAAAGACTAAACTTGTTCCCTGGCAAGTGGTCTAAATATACATCAAATTTCACTGAAATTTGTCAAGTTGTTTTGGAGATATCTGCAAACAAAGACACAAACAAACAGAACTGAAAACATGAAGTGGAGTTATCTTGAGTTCTGAGGAGAAACACAGTCTTGCTCATTTGAAATCAACTCTTTGCTTGCAGCAAACATCAGGCTTCAACAAAAAAGCAAATCTATGACAAAGTCTTAAACAATCTCCACATGCTTCTTTGAATCTGAGACCAATTTAAGTAAGAAATGTCACTGTACTCTAAAGAAATGCAGAAAAATGGAATTGCAAAGACATATTGTATTTTCTGCCTTTTTCTAAGCACCTACAGTATTGTATATGAGCATATGATTTCATGAAGAAAAGTATGACTACAATGCAACATCCCTCTCTATTGCTAAACCCATTCCCAGTAAGGATAGGAGACATATAGTATATTGAGTCACCAGTCAAGAGTCAGCCATTGCTCCCGTGGTTTTCTATAAGCAATCCACACTGAACTCTTAAGTCAATGAGTAATTTGATTAGAGTCATTTCATTTTCAAACAGTATGTTGCTCTCTGAATGTGGCTGAAGCTAAGTCCTCGGAGTCTGCAACAGTGATTAAGGCCCATGCAAATAAATCAGCTTCGACTTGACTCTCATTGAATGTAAATGTCAGAACAATTTGAGAGGTGGGACACTGTCATTTGGCAAAAAATTCACTGGAGCCACTGAGGTTTCTGAGCAATATCAACTGGAAAAGCATGACATTTGCTTTAAAAAGATAAGAGTTGAAGGGTTGATATGAAATCCCCCTGGGTGCAGTTGCTGAGAAGCTTATTAGCCTTTTTCTTTTTTCCATCTATGACATTTTACGGTTGTTCGTTACTTTCCCACAATAACTCCACTTTGAAAAAAAAAAGAAGAAAAAAAAAAAAAGAAACAAACAAAAACAAAAAACACTCTCAGTGCAATCAAGCATCTATTTGTTGAAGGGTAATTTGGAGGTTTTTCTGTGTCATTTGCTTTTGTACACAAGCAGTTTATAGTTAATTGAATTCAAATGACTAACAATAATATGGCTTTCTTAAAAGCCCTGGGTACAAACATATATTAAGAGCAACACAAACAACTCTAATTGAAAGTAGGGCTGCGGCTTACCTTTATTTTTTATCATTGTTTAATTTACCAATTATTTCCTTGATTAATCAATTAATCATTTTGTGTATAAAATGCCAGAAAATGTTGAAAATAGGCAATTACAATTTCCCACAGTCCAATGTGTTGTCACCGAATGTCTTATTTTCTCCAGTCCAAAGCCCAAACACAGTCACCTTTCAATTACATAAAACAGAAGAAGGCAGCTTAAAGAATTTTGCTTTAAAATGATTTAAATCAAAATAGTTACCAGTTAATTTCTATAGATAAAATAATCAGTGAGCTCTTATTAAAACACATCAAATGACAGTGTGCTGCACAGTTTTGTGCAGTAAAGTGGACTAAGATTTGAGTTTGCTTCAGAAAGCCTACAAACCATTATGCAAATGAGGCTTCAGTTTGCTCCTTTTTAGCCTAGCTGATTCTAAATACTCACATCTAATATTGGACGCTGCCCTAGAACACAGCATTTTTGTCCATAGGGGTTTCCAGGAGACCTTGGTGCCAGTGGTTGAGGCACACTTAAAGAGTTCAGCGTGATGCAGAATTAAAGACCTCAATCAATAGAGTTTAGTTTGCTTTTGTCAACCAGCCATTTCCAGACATCAATCTTTATATGCTCAAAAGTAGATTTTCTTAGTAAGGAATAGAAATCGATTGTAATTTATGTGTCCATGTTCTGTATCAGTAACTTGGGAGTCAGTGGTCGAGTGTGATGGCAAATATGTGAGGGCTGTCAGAAGAGAAGTTCCATAAAAACAGCCATTTTGGAAAGAATTTATAGCTGTGATGTCTACAGTTATCAGTTTCAATTCAACTCCACCGAATGACTTTGGCAATAACGCTGTGAAAATACTGGGCAGAGGGGACGATCTGGAGAGATAAGTGACTTGGGGAAAGTAAATTTGCAGAGAGAAAGAAAACAGCAGCAAAATAAATGTCTGTCCTAGCTGCGGTAAAATACCGCTCTGACAGGAGCTCGGCCAAATAAAAGCACAATTTGTCGTAAATGGAAAAATCTTGTGGTCCTGGCACGAATCGGGCAGCTTGATCATGTTGTCAAAACAGTGTTACAAACAGTGTTTTGAAAAGTAGTGGCAGTGACACTGACTCATTAAAACAAGCTAATTTAAGTCAACATGATGAAGTGCTGTACATATATGTCCAGGATTTAGCAAAGACAAAATCTGCAAAACTACTGACATTTCTTATCTGATTCTACTGTACTGCAAGACGTATTTCAGTCCATTGTAAATTCAGCTGAAACATATATCAGTTCGATGTGTGTTAATGTGACTCTGGATGTTTTCAGACGTTATTTGCAGATGATGATTTGCTGGACAGACCTGAGACTTTCCCTCAGAGGTCAAATTTAGGCCCAATTTGATTTGAGTAACCCAGCCAAGTGTCTGCCCTGTGTCTGTGTGTGTGTGTGTGTGTGTGTGCGTGTGTGCACATTCCTGCCAAATTCTCCCAGAGTGCATGTTAGGGAGATCAGCTTTGCTCCAGTAAAATGTGTGGGCTGAAAATAGGCCTGATCGAAGAATAGTGTGTCATATTACATTGCACAGGAGACCCATGCAGCTGAAGCTCTTACTGATGACTGAGGTCTCCACTTCTCCTGAACAGCACACAGTGGACTCTTACAGGACACTGGTCAAGGTCACATTATCACAACACTACACTACACTAGCAGAGGCCTAGGACAGTGACATGCACAAAAAGTAAAAGTAAGGATCATTATTGTTAGTGTTACTGCAGTTGTCTTTCACCTGGCCTTAAATAGTAACTAATTATAGAATTTCTTTGTGTTTTGTTGATATCATTTAAATAAATGAGCTTTTAATTTCTGGACTATAAATGCTCTTATAAAAGTTGTATATGAGTTTATTATCACTCAGCTCTTAATTGTGAGTCATAAACAACTTGGTCCCTCGAGTGACACAGAGTCTGTTTTTTGTTACTTGTAATAAAATGTTTTGAGTATGACTTTGCCGCTCACGCTCATGCTTTGAAAGCCACTGAAAATAATCAAAGAAGCCACAAGCACTGTAAACATAGTAATGGGCTGCCTGTGGGCTGGCTCACCTGGGAGAGGACTGGACGGACATTCAAACGTTACTGCTACAGTTGAGTCACAATTCTCTGGGATACGTGCCAAGGCTGGCAGCCCAATTCTGGATATCTCTGCTGCGGCAGGTCCACAGTTTTCTCCCTCCAAGCAGCTAATGTTCCCAGCACTAAAAGTATTACGCCCCTCCCCACCCCCCCACCTCCACCAGACCCACATATCTGGGTCTCTCACACATAATGCATCGCCTGCAGCAAGAGTGTTTTTGAAAGGCAAGGTGAATACTCAATGACATCTGAAAATAACCACCTACAGCTGTGATTCTTGAAATGGAAGAAGAATTTGCTCCAGTAAAGCTACGAGTGTACGAGTTTTTTTCTTTGACTAAAATTTCAAATCAGTGGCAGTGGGGCGTCACGGGTTAGTGGAGTGTAACGTGTAACTTTTATGTCATGGGTCTGAATCCACCAAAGTCATTTCTGTCTTCCTGTGGCCTAACATCTAAGACGATAGCAAATTAGAAGTGCACTAATAGTAGCAGTGCAACTCTGGAACTTAAACATCTTTAATAAATAGATGTGCAAGTTTCCATCCTTTGACTGTGTATTTCTAAGCATTTAAAATAATTGTTTGACATTTGGGGAAATACACTTACTACACTCATTTTGAATATGTCCAACAGTGACAAAATCCGCCTCCCATCCCAGCTAAAGCTCACTAATTAACACGTTGCATCTTGTTTCTTCGATTCCTACAAATAAACATAAAGTGTGAAAACAAAAAATTTGCTGTTTTACAGGTGTTTATGTGCCGGACTATTTCTTGGCCATGGCCAGTAACTTCCTGCAGTCTCGGCTGGTTGCCTGGCAACTGCTTAGAGCCAGGAAATAGTTTGGTGCATAACCTCCTGTAAATCGGCGGACTGTCGTTTTTACACTTCGGGTTTTTGTGCGGATTGAACAGACAAAAATAAGTGAGCTTCAGACGTGCTACTAGGCAGATTTTTATTAGACTGTGAGACTCCAGGGCCAGGCAAGCTGTTTCCCTTTTTCCAGACCTTATGCTAAGCTAAGCTAACCGGATGCTGGCTGTAGCGCTGTATTTATCAGACAGACTTGAGAGTGGTCTTGACTTTCTCATTGAACTCCTTGACAGGAAGCGAATAAGCATATATGCCAAAACTTTTACTTTTACAAACTTGGCTGTAATCAAATAACATGCAATCATGGTGTTATATATTAAAGCTTCTTATCTTTCTGACAGGCACATATGACTTATAGAAGTCTAACAAACATATATAAGACATGCCTGTTAAGTGTCGTCTGCAAGGTGACGCGTATCACAAACTATGATGATGGAATTCAGGAGGAAAACAACCAGGAGTGAAGGCTCCTCTGCTACAGACACACTGAAGCAGCCAGACAAGCATTTACTCCCAGTGGTCAGGAGGCTCATTATCCCTAGTGAAGCTCTCATGCAGTAGTTAGAGGAGAAGTGAACTCTCATCCCGCTATAATGAGCCTGGCATTCCAATAGAGACTTTGGCATGAGGCTGGCCAACTTGGAGCGAGGCAGCCACCCTGTTGCTCTGCAGCTGACTGAGGGAAATGAGCAGAGCCTCTGATGGCGTCCTGAACGGGCTGTTAGGTGTCTTCTGCCAGGCATCGCTGCTTCCACCGCTCTCTGTGGAGCAGGATCACCTGACTTTCAACACACATGCAAGACTTTATCTTTTGGGCCTTTCTCTGACTCAGTTGAAGGCCGTTGAATCTTGCAGTTTGTAAGAAGTGAAAGAGGAGACTCAAAGATCTACGCATCTCTACCTCCACCTTTTTGTTTATAATCCATCTTACTCCCCAGGTATCTGTAATTCATCAGCTATCTTTTTGTGTGTAATGGCAGTCCTTTAAAAGGATCTTTAGACAGGAACAAGTCAGATTTCCAAGTGAGGCTGATCACAGCATCCGTGTCATTTGCCTTCTGTTTAATATGTTTTCATTTTCATCAAGTAGTGCTAACTTTGCGGTTAGTGGTTGTGTCTTTGTGGTCTTCTTTTTTTGTAGTTCAAGCTTCTTTTTCCCCTGGATTATTTTCATATTAATGCCATTATAAGTCATTCACAAAACAAAACAGAAATAATGAAAATTTAAATGTTTTTAGTTTATTTTGTTAAAAAGTTAAAAAGGTAATTTAAACATGATGATTGACGTTATCAGAATATTTTCTGTACTGATCTTTATCATTTTTTTTATTTTAATGTGATTTAGTATTTTCTTAATGAGCGAGACTTGATCACAAGAATACAAATACAATGATTGATAAATGAGAAGAGGAGAGAAGAGAAGAGAAGAGAAGAGAAGAGAAGAGAAGAGAAGAGAAGAGAGACATTTCTAAAATAGGCATTTTTACAAAAATAACAAAAATGTCCAAAAGTTTCACCTCACATTCTTTTCAACAACAGCTTTAAACTCAGAAAGAGTTTGAAGCCTTTCCGGTGGCTATTTCCAGCTATAGAGCAGTCGGATATTATGAAGTCTTTCTTACCAGAATAATAAGCAGACACACCTGCAGGTATGTCAGTGACCAAACGCTTCAGCAAAGTTCAGCTGTCTCCTGAGGGAATCTCTTCCCGTCTCACAGAGCTGCCTCTCTATGCGAGACTGACCAATAGATTGTGGTTTCTGTGACAATGAAATCTCAGAAGCGCTAAAGAGAAAAATATGCATACCATCTACAACATCTGAAACATCATGAGAGGTTGAACACTAATCTGCTTAGGACACCATGAAACAGAAGTGCTGCCCTGCTCTTTCTATATGAGGTCACTTGATCTCAAACCCTCTCAACTGGGCGCTTAACTAATCAGATTTGGTTCGGCTTCTTTCTGCTTTGAGACTTTTCTAAAAGACACTCAATTTTACACGCTCAGCTTCAAAAGTTTGTCTCAGCCATAGAAAGCTATCACTGATAAATCTGGAAATGCTTAGGACCATTGTGAGCTGCCAGTCCATCTAGTGATTGGTTTGGACTTAAAAGACAACAAATTATGCATTTCTCTCTGCTGCAACTCGGACTCGGCTTCCAGAAGACACACTGAAAACACCAAGAGAAATAAGCAACTTGAGAGATAGGCCACGTTGACAGCAGTGACTTCAGTGAAGATGAGCCGTGCTCAGTATTACGCTGCTTTTCTAAATGTATATTTAAGACCGAAAACTGAAACGTACTAACTATACATCTCAGGGTAATAATAATGCTCAGAAAGCCAGTTTCCAGTAGAGTAATAACCTTGAAGCTCCTACTACTGTATCACTTATTTTTCATCCGCAGGAAATCTCTAAGTAATATCCTGCAGCTGTAGTATCAGGTCATGAAATACTTTGAACAGTACAGTGTGCTATCAGGTCTGTCTCACTCATGGTCATCCTGGCTATTTTTTCTGTTACCATGACAACATTTCTCTGCACTCCTCTGCCTCTTGATTGTGTGGAAAATGAGCAAGAAGACAAAGGGAAAAATGTCAGACGCTGAGAAGCAGAGATTGAACACAGACGAACAGTTAGCACTGACTGGCCTACTTTGTCTACAAAATTACTTAAAGGCTCAGCTTGATGTATTTGAGACGTTGCGTATCTCACCAATTTTAGTCTCGGTGTTCGCAGCTATCTATAGTCATGGAAAAGTGTGTTGCTCCATCTCACAAGCCAATCTTTCACTGTCATCCTACATTAATAAAACAGTCACATGGTGTGAACCTCGGGTCTGGTTTTAAAGGTTGATTTGGAACCCTTCAAATTTCATACAGACTAGTTAGGTCTCTTTTTTTCCAGTATGCTCTAATACTTCTTATAACTAGGACAAAGGAAAAATGAAAACAAGCACAGCGGCTATTCGCTAGGGCCCACACTGGGTCCAAAAGCCCGAAGTGAAAAGCTTACAGCTTTTTGACCCAGTAAGACTTCATCAACAGTGAAGGCCTGGGCCTGTATTTATCAAGCATCTCAGGAATCACACTGAGAGGTAAACTAGGTCTCAAAACACAAAAAATTAATTCAGAGACACAATGTGCCTGTATGTTTCTCAAGAGCTGTCAAAAGCATTAACTCTCCTTGCCAGTGGCTTGGTGTACTGAGCCTTTCTGATGGTGGCTGCATTTCCTTTCTCATAAAACCAACCAGTCCTCCAACCTGAACAACCATACAGGTTGTTTTTTTAACCCTCTGATGCGACCCATAGGAATCTCCTGAAATAGCACCCCTATGGCAGCAGGTGTACTGGACCTTGGTTGTCATGGTTACAATAATAAACACACGGACTGTACAGACAGTAGCATCGCCACATTACTAAATAACGGTCATGACTTGGTTTGGTTTAGACACTAAAACTACTTGGTTATGTTTAGGAGTAGATCGTGATTTGGGTTTTAAATGAGTACTTCCTTAACATTAGACAGTCTTTGTTGTCACGGTTACAATATTAACAATGTTGAACGGTCATGGGTATAGAAACGACATAAACTGCTACTTTCACATGGAAATAGAACAGATATCGAATTGAACACCGCTCTCGTGTGTTTTGTTGACCCATCCATCCACCCCGACCTCGTCCTGACACGGACTTTGTTGCTCTTTATATTATGTCACCGCACATTTCTCTTTGCTCCTGTCATAATTACTACGGCTGCTAGATGTCGCCTAACAGCAGAACGTAACTATGGGTCATAATAACCTGACGCACAAATGACCTATGGGCCCGTTTTTTACAGGACAGTCATGTACACTTGCAAAGATATGTTTCGGAAGATTTTTAACCGGCATTGTTTTACATCCATGTTTACTAGCTTGCAGTTTCCTCAGTTCTGAACTGAACTGAAGAAAACCTTTCGGGTGAGAGGTGAAACGTCTTCATGAACCTTGAGAAAGTCCAGTTGCCTTCATTAAGCTCTAAGAGATATGACACTGGCAGCAGGAGTGTTGTGCAATGATATAAACAAAATTAGGTCCCACTTATAAAAACAAGCCTCCAGTGGTCAAAAACTCCACAGGGTACCTTTAAAATAAATGTAAGCAAGTTGAGAAAACATACTACAGGTACTACAAGTCAGTCCTAAGCAAGGAGATCGTCCCCTTTCCTCTGGCTTGAAAACACAGCGTGCTGCCTCATATTAGAACAATGAGTAGTTCATCCAGTATCAAGAGAATCTGGAGATGAAAAGAAACCACGGAGTTGAGAAAGTCAAATCAGAAGGTCATGTACATTTGTTTGTGTGTCTCACTTTGAAGCGGAAAGCTTCAAGCCATGCCGGCATGAATAACTCATACAGCTGTGAGCAGAGGCCATAACACTGGGGTCACATGACAAAAGACTGTCTGCATGACACCTACTGCTTTATACTGGTCCCACAACCTGTTTCAGAGAACATCTGTTGAAATAAAGCTGCAAACATTTTACTGCCGAGATTTAATCTTACAAAACGTCAAATGTATGGATGTTTCTTGCTGAAAAATGATTGAAATATTCAATTTGTCACAGATTTAAGAAATCACAATATTTCATCTGATGATCAAAATAATGCCACATGCAGGCAAAGTAGTTTATATAACTGAACAGCGCTTTGTTATGAAGGGTCCTCCTAACAACCTCTTTAAACACTGGAATAATAAAGCATGATGCAGCAATGAACATCATAATTCAGGATGGGAAAGGTCAGCATGCTAACAGCAAGTCTTCCCCAGAGAAAAATTGGAAAACCCTCATATTTTCTCATTACATCATGGTACTATATACATACACGATGTATAAATTTGAAGTTAAAAACACTGTCAAAAATAATATACTGCAACTGGTTAACATAAATTACAAGGTGGAGGCTGCTTTTTTTTTTCTTTTTTTTTTTTATAAAAGGGAGGGATCCTGTATTTATAGTATAAAATCAAATGACTATTAATTATTTCTTGGGTTGAGGGCTTGTGTATAAAAGGTTATGTCTGACAGTCCAGTAAAAATGTATTAATCTCTTCCACATACTCAACACAGTGATATTAACATGATATGTACAGTACAAGTAATTGCTTAAAAAGAACAGATAAATATAGAGCCCTTATGAGCAAGAGTAGACTAGACTGGGCTGGAAAAAATAAAAAGCACGCACAGCAGACAGATGTAACAGAAACAAGTGTAAATCAAAACCTTTGTCACAGAAAAGTCAAAGTATCTTTTTCCACCTTTACAATTACTGAAGGAACATCAAAACCACTTTAATATGTTGTCACCCAGCTGTTGACACTGGGCGTAAATGCTAATGTGATTCACCGCACATTTCTTTTAGAGTTTTGACTCTAGCATATTCTAACTGACAGACCCTTAACTCTTTGTATTTGAAGTTTAATCAAGGAGTTTGAGAACAACCTGCTTAAACAATAGAGAGAAAACACCTTATTTTAAGCCATATTTAAGGTGTAAATATCAACCTCTTAGAAATTTGTAAATGTACATGATGTGGGAAGTTCTTATTTTGGCCAATAAAAGAATACATGCAATGTTAAAAAAAAAAGAAGTTATCCTAAGACACCGATGTCATGGTTTCCATACAGGTGGTTGTATGGATTTCAAAGCAGACCCCTCTCCAGCATGCTGGAGCAACAGACAGTCAAACAGTCTGAGCCGATCCATGTGACAGTTGCATTACTCAACTATAACAGAAAGGGATTACATTAAAATTCCCCAGTGTGTAAGTATTTAATTAGGCTCTTCCTCGTCCTGCCCACCTGCTCCCACCCAAGGAATGGCACAGAATGACTTGCACCGCAAAATTTTTGTGACAAAGATGTAGCTGCAAGAGTCATCCAGTTGTCATGCTGCACAAAGTATTGAAATTTATGCTTGTACATATTTGATCATTGTCGTCTTGGAGCAATCTTACAGAAATAATGTATGTGATTTGTTCGTGCTTCAAAAACATGAGCTCAAGTCATACATTTATATTGTTGCACAATGGAATTTTTGTATTTATTCATTTAGTCTGGTATAATGTGAAAATTGAAATGTCCAACTTGGCACACACACACACACACACACACACACACACACACACAAAACACTATACAACAAACTCAGAACAAACTAATTAACACCTAAGCATCGGCAATTACTTAAAACACCCTCAGAGACTTTATCAGGACATAATAAAGACTCTGCTTTAGCTTCGCTCAGAGATCTTATTCGCGGTAAGCTACTGGATTTCATTTACGGGTAGAGTTGGAAATAAAATAAAAGATAATTGGGACTTCTTATTAACTTTTTTTTTTGTTTTTGTGTAAGGTGTATAAAAATATCATCCACATAATGAAGCTGTAAAAAGTGGTGCATAATAATATAAAAATAAAAAGCAGTTACAACAGCTATGTTTCACGGGGTGTCACTAACACTGACCAGCCCCATTGCGAGAATACCAACTGGTGGAGGGTATAAACAGCAACAAATCTATGACATGTTTGTTTCACTTGGCAGTCATCTTTACAGTAGAACATTTAAATGAAATGTCACCGTCTGGAGATTATCCTGTCCTAATAAAGCTGTTGTGGTTTTACTTTAAAGGAGCACTAAAGTTTCATCCTCGGGGACCGTGTGCACTATTTATAGGGAACTTTAAAGATGCACAAAGACGAGACAAGCAAAACCTCCCCTGACAGCCAATTGTAAATAAAACTTGCCTCTCACGGCTAAGATGATTCAACATCAAACAAAAAGAGTGAGATTTCTCAAGTGGCAGATGGTAAGCCTCCTTTCATTAATCATAATTTTAGATGAAAAGGTTTCTCTAAAAATAAATTGCCAACTAGCTGTTTTCAGATCAATGCTTGTCAAGGCCCCTTCATCATCTTCTACTGTTTGTAAATGATCAGTAATTAATAGCTGATGGTCAGCACAGGGTCTGTGGCATGAAATGAACACTGGAATAAAGTGATGAGTCTGGGGTTAATCAAACTCTAATTCAGATCATAGTGTTTACACACAAAAGTCTTTATAAGTAATAAAAATCTTTTTTTTTTTGTTTTAATTTCTAAGTCTTTCCTTGGAGAAACGAGAGGTAGTTAGGTAGTTGCAGCAGTTGGTGCAGTGTGTGTCACTTATACGAACCAGACTGATTTAGGCAGGCAGAGTACATTTAAATTACATTTGACATGCTTTTGACCACCAGTGGCTATGTATCCACACAGCAGTATTAAGTTATATTATTTCAGTATTTGGTGCTTATATTCTGTATATCTGATTTGACCCTTCTAAAGAATCGCAACGGTGCTGTTTTCTTGTTGGAGTGGATGAAACCCTAAATGATCATTTTCACTTTTGTGACTGTGCAGGAGAGGTGATAATAACAGAGGCCAGCAGGGTTACAGCTCTAATGAAAACTGCTATACATATTGACATTGTATTGACTTGTATGGTAAAAACATGCGAGATTTATTTGTTCCTTATTTTGCAGGAACCAACATTTGTTTGATACGATGCTATTTCAAAACATTGAAATTGTTATCCTTCCTAATTCCTGATATCTTTGTTGTTGTGTTGCTCAGTGAGCCATTTTTAATTGAAATTGATGCAAAATCTTCAAGAAGGATGGACATCTAGAAACCAAAAGCTTTTGAGATATTTTTTTATGAACCAAAGGACTTGGTACGCACAGACAACATCAATTTCCTCAAAACACAAAACATCCACTACAAGATGTAACAGGGCAGATTAATGGCTTCTTACTCATTAGTGCACAAAGTGAAATCCACAGATAAAACACAACTGTTTTAAAAACTCAGTCAGTAACTGTGCAGCATATAAATCACAGAGCTGAGTTTTACTTAAAAACATGCACTTTGTGTTTGTTCATATTTTATTCTCATGTGAAGACACTGCTAATTTAAACAAATGTTTAAAAGTATCATTAATAACTTGGGATTAACAGTTTCTATTGTTAGCGCCGGTTCCACAGTCTGTCAGGTGACTATAGGTTACAATCCTGCCTTCTGAATTCTAGGGAGGGGATTTGGATCTTTACAGCCGATTTTAAAACTCAACACAATAATAAATGGCTGTGAGGGTTGTAATTAGAGCTATTGCACCAAGCTCTCTCGCTTTCTCTCTCATTGGCTCTCTCTCTCTCTCCCCTGATTCACTCACTCATCGGGGTCCCTTACTTTGTGTTGTCTTTCTCCTACTCTCTCTCTGTCTCTGTCTGTGACTGGCTCTGTGGAGGGAAGCAGCCTCAGAGGTGTCTGTGACACCCTTCAGCACAGCTAAGGGCACCGCTTCAGTGATGCTACCACTCTCCAACTATTTACAGTAGTTTGCCCTTTGGAAAGTGTCTGAACTGCCACTGCACAATAATTGTAATATTTATTTATTTTTTTTTTGTCCAAGGAAAGAAAAGTACGCGGCTGATCTGTGCTTTTACGCATGGAAGTTGGAATCAGCCTCATTACCTTTACGCATGGCTGTGTCTCGTCTCTTCGGAAGATGCTGCCGGGCTTATGAGAGCGTGTCAGGGCGTCAAGAGCGGGGTAAAAAGTGAGCAACGATGCGGGGCACTGAGCTGCTGCTCGGTTACTTTCTGGTGAAAGTTATGGTGTGCGACGCGGAGGGCGAGCCGGGTCAGACCGTCGACGACTTCATAATAGTAACCGGGTTCAACGACTCAAAAGAAGGGGAGAGCAGAGTCACGGAGAACCCGCACATGGAGGACAAGTGCCGCGGCTACTACGACGTGATGGGCCAGTGGGACCCGCCGTTCGTGTGCAGGACGGGCAGCTACCTGTATTGCTGCGGCACCTGTGGCTTCCGGTTCTGCTGCGCGTTTAAAAGCTCCAGGCTGGACCAGACCACCTGTAAGAACTACGACACCCCGCCGTGGATGATGACAGGCAAACCCCCGCCGAAAGTGGACGTGGCGCTGGACACCGCGAAGGATAAAACGAACCTCATTGTGTATGTCATATGCGGGGTCGTGGCCATAATGGCACTGATAGGAATTTTCACCAAGCTCGGTTTGGAAAAGACGCACCGGCCGCACAGAGAGAACATGTCGAGGTAGGTTCTAATTGGTTTTTCATTGACAATTACTTTAGAGTGTGACGGAGAAGATTTATCCGTGTGGAACAAGATACTGTAATAATTTCATCAGCACCAAGTCACAAAGCAACAAGTTATTTTGTAAATAAAACTGTGTAAGTTCAGCTGCACTTTACTACATTTTCAAAAGTGATCTCCTCTATGGGATTTTGAATAGGGGAGAAGGGATTCAGTGGGACCATGGAGTTTAACCATCAGTTTCCTCTTAGAGACGTGTTTAATGAAACTCGGCCTGCTCAGTGTCAGTGCAACAGTAAATCACACGCACATTTTTGTCAAGGTCACTGACAAAAGTGTATTTCTGATGTTCATTGCATTGTCCTTGACTTGCAGCTTTACTCTGAAACTGACAATTGTCAGTGATGTTGTGAAATGTGCTACAAATGTTAAATGTGTCCCTGCTCAAGGTAAAACTTCTTTTTGTTTTAAATTTAACCCAATAGATGGTCAACATGGTTATCACAAAAAATGGCTTAAATAAAAAAAAAAAAGCGCATGTCAAATTATTTTCAGCATGTTACAATTAAAACAAAGCACATGGTCACTTCTGTATTTTTTTTTAATCCAAATTATTAACTATCTGCAAGATGTACATGTACAGCGTACTTTTGTCATATGT
Organism: Seriola dumerili; assembly: GCF_002260705.1. Classification (NCBI taxonomy): domain Eukaryota; kingdom Metazoa; phylum Chordata; class Actinopteri; order Carangiformes; family Carangidae; genus Seriola; species Seriola dumerili. The sequence goes on along the minus strand of NW_019174299.1, from coordinate 2,191,551 downwards.
ACAACAATCAAGTTGAAGGCTGGTTGGTGGTGTATGTCAAACACACACACACACACACATACTCTCCATCATTCTCAAACACACTTCACACATACACACCAAGAGGCTTATTAAGCTCTTGCGGCCCACTCAGGAGAGTGAAAAAAGTCCGCACTGAGGAGACACTGTGTTGTCTCTGTGCAGGCCAGTACAGGTTGTACTCTTGTACACTGCCATTCGGATTAGTTGGATTCTGAAGGAGCTTAGGATTTTTATTACAGGCAATGTTACTCGAGTCTGAGCGGACACCTGTGATAAAGTAAGTACAAAATACCTGGGAGGTGCTGAACTCACACCATGATGATGAAATAGATGTGTGTGCACCACAAATACCTCATAATATATATATTATTGTATGTACCCTAAAAATGAAAGGAAAACTGTGGCCGTTCGATCACTGCTTGACAATGGTGAACATTTTTTAACTGCGGATAGTTTTCTGTATATTTACGCACCAGGCGACAAGTTTGAGAGAGATTGATTTCAGAAAAACCATGGTGGTTTCTGTGATTTGAAAGAATATCTTAACACCAGTTGAAAGTCTTGTTTTTGATGACCTCACCTTCCCACAGTGCGGTAAACGTGTACTCAGGGTTTTGGTCGATACACTCAGACATGACAGTTGGGTGAGTGTAGTCACAGGTGTGATGAGGCACACGTTTGATCAGCCCCGCCACACCCGACACTGACGCTAAATGTAGGCAGATCTGCCTGACTTGAAACTTTAGAGCAGCATTAATGAGGAGTGCTACTAAGGGTCGGGTTATGCTCGATCACAACTGGCTCAGGCAACGTGTTGTCAGGCCATGTTGTGAATCAAACACTTGTTGTGAACGGCCACACGGGATGGTGGTGTGAAAAGCTGATCTGACTTGGTTGTTCACAAGAAAATGGTTGTGTCAAGAGCTAGAGAGAGAAGTTCAAACCCTGGCTGGGTAATCACAACATGAAGTGGGTATGAATGTTGTAAAATGCGGATGTGTGTGTGTGTGTGTGTGTGTGTGTGTGTGTGTGTGGTGATTCCGAAGCAATTCGACAACATCAGACAAGTAGTTTGGACAGGGTTTATCGGCAGCTCATGCTTGTGAAGACAGTTGTGTCTTCTGTGGGTCTGAGGGGAGCTTTGTCAAGTTTGAGAAAAATAACCCTGATGACGTCATGGTGATGTCATCAGGGTTATGACTGATTGTCATGCGACTCTGACGCCAGAGACACCACGTTGTGTGCTACCAACAGTCAAACTTGTTCTCTGTTTACCATAAATGCTCTCTTTAACCTCAACCAATCAGATTTAGTTTGGTGGAACAGGCCGATAAAAAAAATGCTCATCTTTACATTATAATTTGTCATTTAGAAGAACTTGGTATAAAGACTGGCGGGCACTGCCGGCCTGCACAGAATCCGTAGTTGTCATTTACTGAAAATTACCCTCTCTGAGATTTTTCTTCGTCTTTCCAGGGCTCTCGCACACGTGATCCGCCACCCAGCGACAGAGCATACGGACGACATTGGACTTGGCCAACACTATGAGAACATACAAACCAGAGTCACAGTTAACAGCCTCCGTAAGTACTGTGACGTCAGCAGCACACAGCAAACCACACACCTACACACACACACATTCGCATGACTGAGCGGTTTGTTTAAACACCTCGTCTACACCTGTATATCTATTCGCTGTAGCAGCTTTTTTAAAATATAAATATAAACCTAATATTATCCCTACATATCTGCTTGCCTATCCTGAAATAGCTCTGGAACCGGAAGTGGTGGAAGGAAAAAAAAAAAAAAAAAAGATCCATCCAAAATCCTGCGGGCTGGTGAAGCAATTAGTCATGCCCTCAGCAATCACTTAACATACACACTAATTACCACCGGCAACCTAGCTAACAAGCTTTCTCTCTTAGCCACTACTTATACACATTATATCGCACCCTCGTTCTCTCAGTCATCAGCACCGACGCCTACACACACCCACACGGACACACACAGACAGAGCAGAGTTCTCATTAAAGCTAACCTGCTTACTGGCTTGACAGCTACAGTCAATTAAGATCTCTCTGCCTCTCTCCCGCATTTCACATTAAAAAAAAAGGTTAAACAGTCAAGCAGCATTTTTGTGATTATACTCTTCATTTATAGAAAAAAAAAAAATATTTGGCTTAACTGAGGTTAGAAGGTTTTTTTTTTCTCATGACTAATCCAAATTTTAAATACAAACTTAAATGGCAAAAAAAAAGTCTCCCTTTACAGATTAAGTCCAATGTCATGATGTATTTAGTGAAATAATTACACCTCACATCCCCTACAGTAAAGGTTAGAAGGAATGAATAAAATAATTAATCGAGCCAGGTTATGTGTTAGTGCTGCAGTTACAGTATAAAACGAATCACCGAATGAAGCAAAGAGAAATAAATAAGTGACAATCGTCCTTCAAGCAGATGCTTCTCAAGATGTTTCACGAGAGGCGGATGCAGACAAATATCGGGGATTATGTTGTGCTACGGACGGCCAGAAGTTTGTTCTCATTACAGGCGCAGAGTGCAGCAGGTGATTTCACTGATTAGTTTGGACGGTTTGATAATAAGTGAAAACACCTGGTGTAATCTGTGGTTGGAATGAACACCAGCCTGTTCTTGGCACACACAGCAGATGATTACCTTATCTCACATTATCTCATAGCCAGGTTTTGGTTACTACAGATGTTTAAGCATGTTAAATACTTGGTCCATGTCGGTAATGAATCCTAAAAGACGACAAAGAAAGTTACAGATGAATTATTCTCCAACCCAAGCTGCTGAGTCAAACATCATCCACAAGGTTTAAATGCAAAAATAGATGAAAGTTACAAGCACCAATCATCTAAAACCCTAAAATGCCCCCAAACAATAAGTCTTGATGAGCAAAATACTGGAGTAACAATACAGGCAATGTAAATTCTTTCACTTGGTCATAGAAATGTTATGGAGTCAGACATCTCAGGAAACCTGCGTTGACAGTTTTCTATGTGCTGTTTAACTTGTTGCTCAGTATGGGCTTTCAACATGGCCACATGCCACAAGGGCATTGTGCTTCATGTCACCTTGAAAATTTGTATTTGCATTTCCATAGTAATTGCTATAAATGTTTCTGGAGTGAGAAATTCAATTAATCTAAAAACAAAAGTAACCTCAAAAAATGGAAAGGTATTCTTTCATAGGTAGGAAAGGTATTCTATTTTAAGAGCTAGATATCTATCCTTTTTTTTTTTTTTTTTGCTAAAAACCAGCTGAGGTGAGGTGTCAGCACTGACATGATAATAATTAATCATTCTAAAATCAGAGCGCTCCCTTTCTTACCTTGCGCCCTCACAGAATAATTATCAGTTCATTAAAAACCAGCCAACACATTGACAGGTAGGACTGAATGTGAGGAAAAATATACAGCTTCCTCTAGTGCGGTGTACAGTATTATACTTCTTCATCAATTTTAGTATGACACACTACAAGATAATTCAAGAAGACAATGCACTGATGAATTTACTTGCTAACTGCACATGAGGAAAATATTTTTTTTTTCACTGTTGTTCTGCCTGTATGGTGTGAAGATCAATACTTTGGGGGGCAGTGCTTGTATACAGCTTTCAGAAAACAGTATCTGTGCTAAACATGTTGTGTGTGGTGAGCACACTTACATTACACAAACTGTGCGTGGACACAGTGAGAAACTTGTGTTCTCATTTAAAATCCCATTTTCCCTGCTGCTATTCCCAAGAGTAAATGAAAGAAAATGACCAATCATGTGAGGTAACACAATATTGTACAACAAGTGCAGTCACTACACCTATTTAAAGGTTATGCCACCTTTGAAAGTAAAAATTGATCTGATTTGAAAATGTGCAAGTTCTCTCACATCACCTGCTTCCTCCAGTGAGTCAGAAAATAACACTACACCTGGGGATAACTGTTTATCAAGTTTCAATTCGAGCCTGTAATAATCTGGAAAATTACCACAAACGACTGGAAGCTTCTTCTTCAGTCAACAGCAATGTAAAGACAATCTTTGCATCCTTGCAATTATAAATACACAGCATACTAGTTTACATATTTGCAAAGAAATGTCACATTTACTACTTAGAACAAATTTGAAAAAACATATACTGTAAGAAATCTCCTGATTAAAATACACGTATTTGACTATTTAACAAAGGCACATGGATTCACCTCAACCATATAGTGTAGATTCTTAGGTGTATTACAGGGGTAAGAGTCGCCCGTCAGAAGATTACTTCTGTATGATGAATGTCTCCCAGATGATGGGTTTAGTTTAGCTTTCTTTTTAATTTTGTGACCTTGGACATGGAGATCCAGGGCACAGTGTGCTGGCTCCTGTATCTTACAGGGAGGTAAGGGAATTATTCTGTGTAACTGAGCTGGCAACAGCACATGGATGGCCGTTGTTTTCTTGACAGCAATCCTTGCAAGGGTGCAAGAGGTGAGGTAATTTTTTTTTTTTTTGCTGCATGAATCCGTCCTGCACTTGTCCTCTCCAGCTGTGCTTTCTAGTGGCATGTGTGACTATGCCACAGCTATAATAGTCACTGTATATTACAGATACTAGTGCAAAGCAGTGATTGAAACGCTCCAGAGGGAGCCCCTGTTCCTCATCTGTTGCCTGTCAAAGATAACAAAAATCTGTTAGACTGGGCTATGAGCTCTCATTCTCCTCAAGACACCAGTAATACAGATTTTGCGAGCTGGGTTTCTTTGGCTACCAGCACTATCATGTTCATGTCCTGCTGGCCATGTGCGTACATGGGGCAATTGTGAGTGTGGCCTCTTTTTACTCCAGGCAGTCAGCCAGAGAGAACAAAGTCTCCGCTCACTGCCAACACTCCACTGGTGCATGACAGTCCATTTCCTCACTGCCAGATAGAAATGTATTTCAGCTGCATTACCTCTGACAGCAGCTGAGAAATCGCTACCAAGTGCAGAGTCTACCTATGGTTCTATTTTCCATCTGCCATATACTGCACTTTGAACTGTATACTGAAGCCTCAAACCGTTAAGGAGGTAATTACAAACTCGCAATACAGATCTTAAAAATATTTGGATGGAGACACATGAGTTGTTTTCTCGTATTAGTTTGTGAAATGAGAACGTGGCTATGGGACAGTTTGTTTATCTTAAATTTTCACCATATTAACAACTTACAACACAGATACAGTGGGGCCATTAGCCAGTGGAACATGTCACTATAATCTTGAAGGAATGTAAAAAATGTGAGCTGAAGAAAACCCCGACTGTTTCCTGAGTGATCGAATAAAAATATAGCAGATTTCAGGTGAACACTCAGAGAAACCAAATCCTGCAAGGTTTGATGGTGGGTCGAGGTGGGCTTGGACTGGGGTGTGGCTGAGAGCGGTGACTGCTTTGTTGTGACATCACAAAGTTACAGAAGTCCTGACGGCTTGTTAAGACACAGTTTCTGAATACAGGCTTTCACATTATTAATATAGAACCTAAACCTGCTTTATAATAAAAAAAGATGGAAATCTACCTTTATACAATATGGACCCTTAATGGTTCTGAACTGCAATTTCCCTCTTTCTCTACATTTTGAATAGTGCATTTCCTGTCTTTACTCTTAAATCCGACTGATGAACTTGATTTTATTGTAATAGTGGGAAAAATTGCTTTTTACACCATCCTCACTGCCACATCCCAAAGCTCTGCATAACTAACAAAAATTAAAAGTAATTTAGATAGATTTGTTCCAAAGCAACGTATGCTACGTCACAAAGGTTCTGAAACTACAATCAACTAGAAACCAAAGTTTGAGGTTTTAGGATTTAGGGTGTTATGAGTCAGGGTTATATCAGTCAAGCTGATCTAATCTGAACTGCTCTGAAGGGAAGGCCAAGTGATGGATAATGAGAGATACTGATACTGAGACATTTTGATGTAATGTATTAATGTGACAGAAGTTAGTTAAATATGTATTTTTACTTTGACTTTCAAACAGTGGTGTGATAAATGTAGCTTTGCACCATATTAGATTTCTTTCTTCTTACTGTCTTATTATTACTAGTATCAGAATTTTTATCAGGCCACTGGCATCAATACAGCTGAATTTTTATCTTAGATACTTAACATACTTTGGCCTAATATGTTCAATACCCTTTGGGATAATAAATATCTGCCACTGGTCAGGAAATTTGTTCGGTTTTTACAAGAATTAACCGAGAATAATGAGATGCTGTATGAAGTTGTTGATTCTACAGAAACAAAGCATTAGTTTTCTTAACTTTTAAAAGTACTCTTCATTGTTCTCTATCAGATATATTTCAGTTTCTTAAATCTTCTCGCCCCTCCCAAGCTATGAGTTATGTTTTGGTTCGTCCAATGTAAACATAACTGACACACATACGTGCATACTTGTTTTTATTAAAACTACATCATTTAAAACAGCATGAATAACTCCATTTAACTTACTCTAAACTCTGTCGTCTTGCTGATAAAAGAAAAAGAACTCAATAATAATTATGTTAAGTCCTCAGCTAAAAAATCTTGGCGTCATTTTTCATCATGACTTGCATTTCGAACCACAGCTGAAGAAAGTTGCTCAGTCATGTTTTTATCATTTGAGAAATATAGCCAAGGTTAAGTCTTTCATTTCAGCCACAGATCTGGAGAAACCCATCCACGCTTTTATTTCCTCCCGCCTCGACTGCTGCAACTCCCTATATACCTGTCTCAGTCAGAAATCAATTCACCGCCTACAGTTAGTTCAAAATGCTGCAGGTCGGCTCCTAACTCAGTCCAAAAAATGTGTTCACATCACCCCTGTTTTTTTTGCATCCTTGCATTGGCTGCCTGTTTATTTCAGGATTGATTTTAAAGTTCTCTTACTTACTTCTAAGGCCAGGCTTGGGCTGGCCCCTCCCTATATTTCTGAGCTTTTATCCCCCTATGAGCCAGGACGCAGTCTGAGATCCTCGGGTAGTGCATTGCTGGATATTCCAAGGTCCAGGCTGAAAACCAAAGGAGACTGGGCCTGTACTCTCTGGGCACCTAGACTAGTCTAACAACCTGTCAGAGGAGATCAGACTTGCAGAGTCATATCCCCGTTTTATTTAATTTCTCATGATATATTTTTTGTTTGTATGTTTATTTTAATTATACTTTGATCTGGTTTATATTGACTGTTATGAAAAACGCTATTTATTATTACAAAGTCTTCTTCTTCTCTTCTTACCGATGATCAAGCTGACAATGAAGTGTAACTTAGCTCAACTCTAAATTAGTGATGTAGACATAATTCTGGATGTTAGGAGTTTCAGAAGTCTGACACAAATGGCCGGATATTGACTCGAAGAGAATAGAATATTTTCATCACTGACTTGAAAGTAGGCTGCCTGTAAATAAGAGCGCCCTTCTCCTTGTACCATTTATTTCAGGGCATACAGCTCCCAAAATACTCTCTTAAATCTTTTATGAGTTCCAGGGAGGTGTCTGTGTCTGGAGTGTTAACTCGCTTATTTCCCGCAACAACCATGGAGTCTTTAACCTTACAAGTCTTCAGAAGTGGCCTACTTTCTCCCAGCAGCTGACATGAAAGCTGTGACTTTGACAACAGTACAAGCACAAATGAAACTCAGTCAACATAAAGTCAGACGAACATTAAAGAGGGAGATAAACAACTGTGTACATCAGCACATCAGCTTAAATTGAGTTTGGCATCCTCAAAATAGCAAAGTTGCACCAGATGTTCAGAAAAGCACTGCCACTAGTTATTAGCTGCAGTGAAATCTATTCCCATCTTGGACTTTAGTGTCTATATTTCTAGAGGACATTTGAGATACCGGAGACATCCAGACAGCTTGAAAAATTAATGTTTTTGATAAATACTGGGATACAAAACAGTTTTGCCAAAGCCCTCTGTGTATATTGATAAATATTTACTTCCGTTGGCTTCTGCCTTTAAGGGGATACCCTGACTCCGACCTTGACTGGAGCATCAGATAAGCGCAACAGTCAGGTTAGACTGCTCAGGTAGTGTAGATTACAGAGTAGCTGCTGAGTGGGTGGCTCAGCTAAGGAAGACATCAAAATAGTTCTCCATGGTTGAATGAGCTTATCTGATACAAAACTCCACGGGACTAAATTTGATCTAAGTCTTTTTCTTGTTTGTGTTGTTTTTAACAGACATGTGTACCTCAGACTTCAGACTGTGGTTAAATAACTTTAAAAGGAGATAAATTCAGTGGGAGGCAGAAGATCTCATTTGACTTTCAGCTAAAACAAGATCAGACTGAGTGAGAGCCTGTGTGCGTGGCCCACTTGCAATGAAAGGTATGAAACTGAAACAGGTCAACAAGCTCAGAAGGAAACCAAGGTAACACAGAAAGAGTAGATTTAATTCAGAAATTAACTTTCAGGTCTTGGAGGATTTGATTCTTTTTGTTTGTAACACAGCCAAATGTCATCAGGCCACAGCTATGACACAACATGTAAAAAACATTAATATGACACGGTCAGCATCTATCCTGCTGCTCACATTAAAAAACTTAATGAACCAGTTTCTTTTGGAGAGTTAAAAGGATTTAATGAGGCTTTATGAACACCACTTCATCACTGATATTAATAAGGTAGGCTATCTGTACATGTGAAAGTGCTATGCTGTATTTCTTAACGACTACAGTTTTTTAATAAGGCTTTCAACAAAACTGGATAACACGGGAGCTTGTTATAAAGAAATCCATATCGTAAGGAGAACACAGTGGCACCATCAATCTTTTGCAACCTCAAGTGACCTCCAAATCTGATCTTCCTCATTACACCGCCCACGTGTCCAGGTATGGTGAAGTGAAAGAACTGTCGAAGCTGTCCTCTGCATCATTTCATGAGGCAGCATTGATAATTTGAGACTTTCCAAATTAATTAGCACAGTAATAAAATTTCTTGCTGACCAGTAGGGAATAAGAGCCTAATTAACCCATTTTCTGTATTAATGATCTGTTTTTATCAGACACGTTCTAGAACAAGGACTAGAGGACTCCCCACATTTGAAAGTTTGTAAACTTTAACCATTAACAACGGCGGTGAGAGGTTGATGCCAGTGGTGAGGACAGTGGGTTGACACCGGCACCTCCAATGAACCACGTGTCCTTTAAAAGGAAGATAAAAAATTCACAACCTCATGACATTGAAAATGACAATCAGTGTGATTCTGTGACAGGAACAGCCCCAAGCTCCCAGTTTTTATTGAAACCTCAGCAGTTCAAGTCCAGTCAAGTCAAGTCCTGGATAACATTAAATGATAGAAAGGTGAGCTGTAAACTGCTTAAGGTGAAAAAAAAACAAAAACAAAACAAGTCTAGGTCACCAAAAACTGAATAAAATGTTTAATAGAAAACAGGCCTTTTTCAGGGATTAGGAAATGAATGGAATGGAAGTAAATGAGGCCTTGAAAGTTATTGCAAACCTACAGGTGCCCCAAGAAACCAACAAACCTTCTGTCTGCACAAAGACAGAGTTGGAACAAACTGTGTTACTACACCCTCTGATGCATTATTGGGACAATACTATACTGCAGGAAGTAGTGCTGTGTACACACACACACACACACACACACACACACACACACACACACACACACACACACACACACACACGGAACAACTTGAGCGGAGAAACATCGCAAGTACAGTAAGGGCACGAGGGGTCACTGGATGGTTTGATGCGTATGAAAATGATGTGAACCATATGCAACGGCCTTCACAGCCACTAGATCTTAACCCTGTTGAACACCTATGGGAGAATTTGGGTCAACGCGTTAGACGGCGCTCTCCATCACCATCATCAAAACACCAGATGAGGGAATATCTTTTGAAAGAATGGTGTTCAACCCTCCAGAGACTTCAAGGAGCATTGAAGCTGTTCTGGTGGCAAGTGGTGGCCCAAGACCTTTTCTAAGGCAATTCCTTTCGTTTGACACCTGTCTGTGTGTGTGTATATATACATATATATATACATATATATACATATATATATATATATATATATATATATATATAGCACATGAAGTAGCCTTCAAACTGCTGCCTGTGAATTGGTACGTTCCACTAATCTCCTCCGATCTAAACGCGGAGAAGACACTCTGAACATCTGTTTGCTCTGTCATGCCAGTAGGCAGGGGGCCAGTCTATTTGCTGTGCACCCCTTAATTTACCAGATGTCTACTGTAGGATTAGCGCAGTTTTACAAAGAGCAGTCATGACTCTCCAGCTGGGTCCCCACAAAAAGCCTACTTAAAGGAAAGTGACACCATCAAGTTAGAGGGACCGTTATTGTATATTCACATGCATCCATCAAGCAGGTTTATATGCTGGGAATTCAACATTGTGCAATAGTCGCTTAGAGGAAACCAAGACAGTTTAAATAAATCATAAAATAAATAATAAATAGATAATAAAATAATGACAATATTATAATAAAACATTATAATACATATGCTACTAATAATAGGGATTTTGTTGCTGCAAAGTGTTGCTGGTGTAGTTAACTTTTTTGATCTCCAAAATGTCAATTGCTCATTCACATACTTGCACTTAACAACAGTGTCTGAATTTATGCATTAATGACTTGTGTTTTCCCTCTTTTAGATAGCAACCAGATGAACAACGTGGTTCAAACTTCAACTTTAATAACTCAGCCTTACCCGGCTGTGGGACAGATCACCAGCCCTTACGAACAACAGAAGCCTGTCAAGGATCTCAACAAGTACGCCACGCTCAAGGCCGTGGGTAAGAAGCTGTTCACAGTGAGCCGTAATGATGAGAAAGCGGTTTGCATTTATCATTTGATCTGATTAGGTAGCTCATTACATCCTCTATGAATAAAACTTGCATAATTAATCAGGGTTTTCCCTGCCTCAAATAAAGAGGGTCAAGGTTTAATTGAGTGAAGTGGAAACAATACAATCTGTAATCATGGGGACAGGTTTAAAGGTTTATGAGGCAGAAAATTCATCTGCAGTGCTTCATGAAATATTTTTTTTGGGATCCCAGTAGGATGAAATGTGTTTAATTTAGTGTTAAACATGGCTTGTCTCAACAGAAAACAAAAACGTGTTATTAAAATTTTCTGCCAGCTGCTGTTGTTAGTAAACTGCCACCCCTCTCTTTGTAGTAAGCAAAAATGATATGGCTCTGACAGTTGTTCACTCTTTTATTTCTTTCTGCTTCAGATACAGAAAGGTTCCTGTATAATCACCACACGTTGATAGAAATGAAAATGGTCTTTTTCTTTAAATAGAAACCTAGCTGGTTTGAATCTCTTCTGTCTGGCTGACAGAAATCCTTGTCAGTTAATCCATAGTCCATCAATGCCAACAGAGAGGGGAACTGAAAGTTTATTTTTAGAGGCAAGTTTGTTGTTCTTCTCATGTGCTAATTTTGGAAAGTCTGCAGCCAGTCAGTGCCTGGACAAGCAGCATTTCAAACAAGAAATAACAGCAAATACCAAAATAGTACAACTGAGCAAGATTGGTGCTGTGATTTTCTTTTAATGTCTTTTAGATTTTTAAGTCTTGAAAAAAATGTTTAGTGTCAAAGTATGTAAATAAAAATACCTCAGGACAAATCAGTTGGCATGCTACTGATATTTAAAAGTGGATGACAGTAAAGTGAATTCTCCATCACACTAGCCAAATAAAAATAAACAGATTCATGCATATCCAGTAATTTACTACTTAAATCAACCAAACACACATATATATATATATATATATATATATATATATATGAGTTTCTTAGCAATATTCAAAGTTGACTTGATTAATGAAGAGAATTCAGTCATAAGTAATGAAGTCATTGATTTCTCACTATTTTTCATATTAGATTCCTGCTGCAAAATGTTAATTCTGTTTTGACCAACAGTCATCTGCCTGTTCTCTTAATGTGAGCAGATAAAAAATAATCCCAATAACTAAGAGAAATGAGCAGCATCAAAGCGTGCAGTGAAAGTATTTGTGGATCAGTATTTGATGCTATTCAGCAGAGTGAAACAGGAGTCTTTTTATAGAGTCTACTTGAATCAATTAGCTGTGTTTGACAGACCTGGCCAGAGAAGGGATGACAGCTATCAGCATGCGTCTAGTAGGTCCAATCGCATAAAACAGCTCGCTCTCTTTGTGATTCACTCGAGCAGCTGAAGCTTCTCCATTGCTAATCCACTGAAGTGCTGTCAAACAAACTGATCATTAGGGAAAATAAAAATAGAGCAAATCTTAGCTAATGAGACTGGGGACAGGAGACAATCAGGAGCGATCAAAACACAAATGAGTTGGGGCGCGGCGATGGGAAGCAACTATACTGTACACTGTGAGTCATGTGAGCCTCTCCGGCCCTAATATACTGTACGTGTTAATCCACCTGCACTGATGGAGGGGTTATACCGAAGTGGCTCTTGCTCATCACCACATCACTTGTCTCTACCGTGAAGTGTGATCCAGAGCACAGACACAGGTTATCTGGGAGACATTTCATTAAAAACATCTGAAATGTTAGTGTCGGGTGACGAAGGCTAACGCTGAAGTGTGCACTCAGGCTCAATTAGTGCTGAAGTGAACGCTGTTTTCGCACATGGTCTCAACGATATAGCATCACACCACAATGGCTATAAGGAGCAAGTTACAGCAGATGATTATGGCAAGAAAAATGTCAAAAGACAAGATATACTGTGCTGTGGTCTACTGGCACGTCTCACATGTCGAAACCTTACTGAGTTCCTAGTGTTGTACTAAAATATTTTGATGTATAGGAATATCAACAAAGATTTAGTGGAATCTGAGTCTAATTAATAACTGAACAAACACACACACACACACACACACACACACACACACACACACACACACACACACACACACACACACACACACTGTATTTACTATGGTTTAATTGGCTGGCAGGGAGGCATAATGTGAAAATATTTGAATATTTGTGAAAAACATTTACTGTCTATGCAGCTACTTATTAGTAAGTAGTAAACACTGTTAGCACTCTACAATGCATTATTATGTATTAAACAATCACCATCAGTTCACAATGAATAACTGGTATTTTACTGTAAGTTCACTGAATTTGTAATTTCACTAACATTTATATTTCATTCATGGGTAAATATTGGCTTTAATTACCATTGACATTTCCTATCCATTTAAAGCATTATAATATATATATTATATTAATATTCATTTAATGTACCAGGTTTGGCAAGTTATATCTCGTGCACAACTTTTTAGTTTTGCAATTTTTTGCTTAAATGCAATTAACTATTGTAATGAAAATGACGGGAATATAATGGTAAAACCAACAGTGGTTTAAACAGCAAATTTGTGTGACTTCATGGACCTGGAATGTAGGTGTACACAGTACATTTCTATTTTAATTAAGTTCCTATGATGATACCTGAGAATTATGCTAAGTTACTTGACTCTTCCTCTCTCTTTGTTTTGTTAGCCAGTTCTTAGCTGCCTGTCTCTGCACTCAGCATTGAGTAATGACTAATGATGGAAAAAAACAAGACAAACAAAAAACATCATGTTGTCTATTTGTGTATTTGTTAGCAGAGAAAGCCAACGACAGCTTCTACAGCAACCGTCGGCAAGTGATCGAGATGACAACCAAGGGCAGCCTTCCCATGGAAGCTGTGGATATGGAGCCAGAGCCGAGTAATCCCTACAGCCCACCAAGACAGCTGTCTACAAAGCAGAATGGACACAAGTACAAAAGCCCCAAGAGTCACAGCTCCCAGACGCTCTGCTACGGCTCCAGCTCTGCTGCCAGCCCGGGGGTGCTAAGGTCCTGGGAGAGCAAGGAGACGTCGGGACCCCGACAGAGCTACGGCCCAAAGAAACTCTGCATCGTAGAGAAGGAGCTGCACACCACTCGCTACATGCTCCCACAACCGTACTTTGTCACCAACAGCAAGACAGAAGTGACAGTATGAGGGATTGTCTAAACACAGGGCTTAAAAGGAGCCTGCATTTAAGATGCTGACTGAGGGTTCTCTCTCCAAGAAAGCAGCACAGACTCCTGTAAGTGCAGTTGTGCATGTAATGGGCAGCATTTAAGATGCCACCTGAAGGTGAAGTGTGCTGGAACAGGAAACGGTATCAATCACCGTGGCCTCAGGAAGGCACGGTGGTGAATATATTGTCATCAATATTCATATAATCCAAGTGCTAAAACAAAACACAAAGCTAAATAAATCATATATATCAATGATGGGACATGTGACACATACAGGACAGCTGTCAATATTCACTACATCATATCAAAAGACCTGCAAATTAGAGCATCTAATGTAACTTTTATTAAATCAACGGTGTCTAAATGAGAAAATCTTTCTTATTTACTGTATTTAATCAAGGTTGAGTCGTCTAAGGTTAATTGGGTTTTGATGAAATGCTTTATTGGACAGTTTATAGATGCTGTTTGAAAAAGGTTGGCACTGCTTACATGACAAGGAGGAGAAATTATTGCACTACTCCAATAAGTGTAGTGTTTTCGGCTTGCCTGTCTGAGGCTGATAAATTTGAGCAAATTACCTGAATAAATTGAACCAGTCCAAAATTCTCATTATTTTATTTATTTGAAATGAAAGGATCCATTATAGTTTTCAGCATGTTACACTAGTGACTGTTAATGAGTAAGAAGTTATAGTCACAGTTATATGAGGATAACTAACAATTTTGGGAGATCAAAGGGAATTTTTTGATTTTTTTTTTTTTTTTTAACTTCATTGTCCTCTAGAATTGAATCACACCCTAAGCTGTACCCTGCTCTCAATATGAGCCCTCCAAAAGATTGATTATGTTTGTGTTTTCTTTAAAAGCCAATAAATCATGCCCAATTTAGACGGCCATGACCATCACTAACTTAAGTAAGAACTGTTTTGATTTAAGAAAAAGACTTTGAGATATAAAATTGTCCAAAAGTAAGTTATTCAGGTTCATTTCCAAAATGCTGTACATTCATTCTGGGGACAAATCATAAGCTAACTTTATATCAGTCAGTATTTCTAAAATGTAGACAGTTGAGTCTGTGACAGCGTTACCTGTTGACTTAAATCACTTAAGATCCATTTAAATTTTGTGAATGTAGTGTCACTTTAGATGTCTCATTTTACAGGAAAACTGCATTCAAACCAAGTCACTGCCAACAGACATCCTACTGATACATATTTCTATGATAACTAGGAGAAGTAGCTGCAGATTGTTGAACCAGTGTTGTATTGGTGTAATAGTGCCTCTCATCAGTACCAGCATGTGTGTGATTATCCTAGAATATACTGTAGATGAAGCCCCAGGATTAGAACGCCGATTGGTCTTGTTCTTAGCCATCAATCATGGCCCCAACAAACGTCATTTTCGGTGTGAAGATGGTGGCTCAGAGTTTGCATCAGTGTGTGTAATTTGAGTGATTTTAATCCCAAATCTCACATTTAATGAATGTTTCTGGACTGAATAGCCTAAATGCTAGCGGCAATAGTTATTAAATCCATTGTTGGACGCAAAGTAGTTTTTTTTTTTTGTCTGTTACTACACAGTCCTCTAAATACATCCAGACAATTTGTTGGATGATGAACCTACTACAATATTTACCTGCTATTTTGGTTAACTATATTAAAAAGCTTTGGTTGAACCACAGTGAATTTAATTTTAAAAAATTGGTACTTTTATCCCAGCTGATAACTGAGACCTCACTAAAACAACACACCAGGACACTGGAATTCATGCCACACTTGGCAAAAACTTTTTAGTAACCAGGGTTTTCAGGAGCAGCTGGTCATGTGTCGCACTGATTTCCCAGCCAAACAATATAAAAGGATGCTCGCGCCTGCCTGCAAGTCTTACTCATGCGGTTGATTATTTCAAGCAGCGGAGGACAAGGCTACACTCATAGCTGAGTGGGAAGTGGCAATTGCTAGTATAAAGGTGTATTCAAGTCTTCTCAAGTCCAATTCCTACAAAAGAAAAAACATAACAAGGGCAGAAATCTTGCAGACTGTTGTCTTTGGGTAGCTGTTACAACTGTATGCACTATACTATATACAAAATATGTATATCTGGTGCACC
The DNA here is from genome assembly GCF_002260705.1 of Seriola dumerili. Lineage (NCBI taxonomy): Eukaryota > Metazoa > Chordata > Actinopteri > Carangiformes > Carangidae > Seriola > Seriola dumerili. The sequence continues at coordinate 2,175,387 of NW_019174299.1, read as the reverse complement.
AAACTGTCCTTTCACAATAATCATAAACTGTTTCAGTGTTTATTTCACAGTTATATGAAATCTGTTATTCAAACTATCCGAACACAACTGAGACTTTTTTTTATTTATGCAAACAATATTGTATAGTCACTTATCACTTGTTTTGTGAATGCAAATCGTTTTACTGAAATCACTATAAATAAGCTACAATACACCATATTTACACATGGAAGATCTAGTGAAATAATAATGTGTATAATATGTGTTTGCATTACAACATCCAGTAATGAGAAGGCAGCAGCAATGTTATATTTTGGTAAAGTTTAAAGGAAAGCCCCTATGATCACAGGTCTGATACAGTTCACTATGAAGGCTACCTATTCTTTGTATCACTGTTGGCTCACTATCTGATTACCTAATTGCTCTAATGAATGTTATTATGTGTCTTTGTGTACGTTACAAATTTACTTTGGTTTAAGATCCCCTGTTGAATATATTTACAAGCTCTGTGACTGACATTTCACATCCTCCATTTATGCTGGAAAATTACTGAGCTGCACATTTATATGTTTTCCACATGTTGTTTGTGCCGTAAAAATATAATCCCCATGTTGCAAGTGTCCTGCAAAAACCTTGAATCTCTACAATGTCACATTTGTCATACTGAACTATATGAAATTACAATTAAACCAGTGAGTCAGTTTCATTGTGGTATTTTGAAATAGTTTCAGTGCAGTCTGGAAAAGTCCAAGGTTCATGAAACATTTTCTTAATGTGGAAAACCTCGATGGCTGCCTCTCACGGTGATACAAGGTTTCTGTAAGATAGTGCATGCCAACGATTTCAACCTATTTTCCTGTGTTAGAAACCATCCAAGTGTAGTCCACCTTGAACAAAGCAAATGATTATTGGCAATGAGCAGCCGTAGCACAGTGTTTGTGGACTTCATTAAACAATCCAACTAATAGGTAAAAAAAAAAATGTCAGTAAAGCTACTACAGCTTTATGTGTTTAGTCATTGGTTTATATGGTTTATTTATTCATTTATTTGTTAAATGAAACAAGAAACATGGCTGATGATAAGAACATGCACGTAATTACAAAAGCAAAGAAAGGCATTTCTACAGAGGTAAGTTGTCTGTAACATTTTTGGGGCTTAATAGAGCTTCTTTGTTCTTCTTCCTTTCTAAACTAAGATTGTAGCTGGTTCTACTGGCTGCCCCCTCAACACCACACCAGATGGTATCATAACAACACGGTAGAGTGCAGCCAGAGGACCTCTTCCATACAATATACTACAGTTTATGGGACTTTTTGTTTTAGTGTGATTCAGCTATAAAAAAGTGAAGTGTCATTAAACTGTCTACATTAAAATTACTGTCTATTTTTAAAGACTTTTTTTAAAGCCACATCCTTATTTGTCCATCAGATTTATGATTATATCACTTGACCTCGTTCATTTGGGGGTTTTAATTCCTGTGAAACTATATACATACATATTCTGGATGCATATTTTTTTAAGGATGTTTATTATGTGTCATTCATCAAGTAAAGATGGAAAAAAAACTGTACAATAGCTCAAGTTGTACAGGTTTACAGGTGCATTAACACATTGACAATAGCCAAATACAGCCTCACGTTCATACTCATCTAGTCCAAGCATCAGGAGCTATGCACATTGATTTCCTCATTGTAGCCTGACTACAGATATACCACCGAGAGGCATTTCTTGAAGGGGCTGCCACTCTTATGTGAAACGCTCAATACATGCTTATCTGTCAAGGCCTGGATAAATAAAGGAGCTGTATCGATTTGGCCAAGCGCTAATGCCTCGTGGAGTTAGTTTAACTCCATGGAGAGTCAAAGGTTTGTCTCTTGTGGATAAGTGGACTGAATGATTGAATAAAAGAACAACAGCAGAGGAACAGCACAATAACAAAAGAGACCAAAGCAGAAAATGAAAGGAGGAGGATTTTATAAGTTTTTCTTATTGGAAACAAAGGTTTTGCTCTGTTTTTGTGTTTAGGGGGTGGGGGTGGGGTAACACAATAGGATTTAGGAACATTATTGAAATACTTCAACCACAGAATTCGACGTGTTACACTGGAAAAGTATCACTTCTCTTGACTTTAAAAAAAACAAACTTGCACATACCCATAATTTCACAACCAATTCACTTCATCCTTTGCAGCCAAACATAAACTTACTTATGTACTTTTACACTTGTTTCAATCCATGTTGGACCTGCTACTGCAGATCAGTCCTGTTTACAGCCGCTTTCTATCAGAACTTCTGTTTTAACATGCCTCTGGGAACACTGTCATTTTCTTGAAAACGCCAGGAGACATTCTTGTTAATTAGCAAACGATGTTTCCTACTGCCAGGGTGGATCCCTCTGGAAATTAAATCAGCACAATAACCTAATTCAGTCAGACAAAGAGGTAAAACCATGTCCTGGTGTAAATCTTGATCCTACAGCAATGACATAAAAAAAAAAAATGCTGCATGATTTTTTAATGCTGGATTGTACTTTTCACATGAACTAACAAACAGCCAATGGGGGAAAATAAGTTCAAATAAATGAGATTTTGGATTTATACACTGAGAAAATGCACTGGAGTAAATAATGAAGAGTGCCACAGTTTTTGTATCAGAGAGTCCTCTGGGAGCGGACACGTTCATGGTAGCCCACGTTCTCTGCCACTGCATACGTTTATTGTTTTTCTTACATAAAACCTTCTGTAATGTGTTGGGACAGATTGTTCAGCTTTTTGTACAAACTTTGCCAAAAGTAGTTAAAAATGTGTGTTGCCACATTTTAGCAGTCATGGTGAAAGACTGGTCTTTCATTAACAGCCTGTAATCCAAAGATTGATCATTTCTGTTTTAGCCGTTCCAAAAGAAGTCCTGGTAAAGTTTATCTCTGGTGGCGTTTCCTTATTTCTTTTTAATCATTTTCATCATTCATCACATGTTTCCTCCTTCAAAATAAAGCAATGAATGAATAAATAAAGCTAATTTGACATGAGAGTTGAGTTATCAGGTCAACTTGTGTGTAAGGTTTAAATAAGTCCTTTCAGACACATCAGACCACCCGTACGTCTAAACTAAGACTGCAACCCTTGCTTGCACCACTACATCCAGTAACAGGCTAATGGAGCAGCTAACTCTGCTGGTTTGAAACAGACCGTCTCTGTTTCCACAGCTACAAACAAGGACAGATTTTTAGGAATAAGATTATACCAAATGTAAGTTTTACACACCTTAATAAATGACTTAGTCCTGACTGCAGAATCAGTCTCATTTCATCCTCAGATACTGTTTGGATGCATTTACAAACAAACATACAGTATATTTCTATAATGCACACAAACTCGACAAAGACGCACTAAGCCATGTGCTACTACAATGTAAATAGGAGCCCAGTGAGAAGCTTCGAATGACAAGCTGTCGAAATTTCTTAGTCCCTGACATGAGGAATCAGACTGTGACAGGCTGCAGTTCCGGCTTCTTAATGAGCTGCTGCTTATTAAAAAACAAGTAATGACTTTCCGACTAAATTTGAGTCATCTTCTGATATAATGAGGGACATTTCAGCATCTTACTGGCAAACTGCTGCTGTGGAGTTAAAGACCATCCTGAAAGCAGCAGCTTCAGTTGTACCCAAAGTTACATGTTATATTCGATGTCAGTGTTCATCTGTGAGCTGCGGCTCAGTTTCCACAGCTTCATGATTCAGTTGTTTGGAGTAGGATTTCTGAGGTGATTGGACCAGTATCATTTTCCTTTGCTGTCATTAAGACAAAAAAAAAAAAGGTGGAGTAAGTGGAGTGGAGGTCTAATGTCTGTGTTTGAAAGATTGCTGCTCTTCATACACTCTACCACTTGTAACTAGCAACATAATGAACACATGCTCTAATCTGCAAACACCGTGTTATACTGGTGCATCCTTTCTTGTGAAAACAAAAAAAAAATAATCACAAAGCAAAACTCTACAGGGAACAATGTTCATTTTGAAAGGGAGGGAAGACATCAGTTGTCATAATTTCCACTGTACTGCAGTCAAGCTAGATGGTTAATAAGGGAGAAATTCCTCTCACATAAATAGAGATCAGGGGGATAGAATAGACTGTCGATGCTCCAAATTAATCCACTCCACAAGCCATTGCAGTGTAACAAAGCCCAGATCATTGTGCCACTACAAAAGCAAGCGAAGCAGCTTGGAGCAAAATCTGAGAGTTTCTGAAAGGAGGCACACAGAGATTAGAAATATGGAGCTCCTCAGAGAGATGACTCCGCAGCAGACAAAGACACTGGGAAGTCTTTCCTCCTGCTCGAGGCAGGAAGAAAGGTCATCGTGTTATTTTGGGATAGGGACTGTTTTCGTGGGTTAAAAGTCTGTGATATGCTGATTACCCTCACACGATCAGTCACACTTTCATAAAGTTTGCAACAACTTGGACCAATATATTTTCAACACATCAGTATGATGCAATTCCCTTCCGCCACCAATCTGTGGTCATCGTATCCCTTCAAAGTGAAGTGTTGGTTCTACGGACGCAGATGACAGTGATGCCTCTCTAACAGGGATCACATATAGAAGAGGTCCACAGGGAATTCTTGACACTGAGTTCAAGGATAGTTTTGAAGAAAAACAGTGCTGCCTAGAACCAAGGAAAGTTTAGAACCAAGATTTTGTTTTAAGGAAAGATGAGACTGGTTTCAGTGTCAAATTGCAAACACCACTTTAAAATTACAATTATCACTCTAAGGCACATGATGTACGTATGTATGTATGTATGTATGTATGTATCTCCCTCTCCTTTTTTCTTGCCTTTTTAAAAAAAAAAACAAAACAAATGAATGCAGTTTTTCTCGTGTTTCTGTATATGCCCTCTGACAAACTCAAAGCATTAGCAGCTTTTATGCATACTGTAAGAGCTGAATGCTTTTCTTGCTTCCTGTAAAACCATCGAACTTTGTCCTGCAATTCAATAGATTGCTTGAAGGAAAAAAAAAAAAAAAAAACAACACTCTTGTTGTAAACAATGTAAATTACAGTGTAGAGAGTTCAACAGAGGCTGCTTGCTCTGTCAGTGGTGCCCTTACTTGTTTATGGCATTTGAACTAATGCATCAAATTAAGGTCACATCTGCTACTACAAGCTGAATCATTTGAAAGAGAAACAGTTTTCACAACCACAAGGTATTCTATTTGTCGTCATCTTCAAAATCAGTTTTACATCGGTGATTGTGAAGCTGATGACAGATACCTGAAGAGGAGTTTTGCTTTAAAAGACAGGTTTTGACAGCTATCTTTGATGAACTGAGTCATTTCAATCAGTCCTAAAAGCAAAGGACAAGCTTTTGCGCTTTGGCTGTGGGAGGTTATAAGGCCACTATCCTCCTTAGTAGGCACATTGTCTAAGTGTCTCAAATCCTTATTAAACAGCTCAGCGAGGCAGCAATTTTGCCAGGTGGGTCATGAGTCTGCAGTGACTATTTTATTTCCCAAATCTCCTCTCCAGTGTGGCTTTAGGTCCCACTATCAGACGTGATTAACATTTCAATTAAACTGAATGTACATCTCATTGCTAACATTGTAACACAAGTCTCCATCTGTCCCCTCAGAGGCTACTTGCCAGACATTGCACTCAAGGAGTTTATGATTAAGTACAGCTTCAGCAAGTAGGAATCTTGCAAAGATGGAAGATGAGTGTAAATGTAATGTAATTCTATAAACTGCTGCTCAGTGAGCATCGCTGAGGGGTACTCAGCAGCTGAGGCCTGAAAATGGAAAATAACTTAGATGAGTCAGATAGTGGCAATAGACATAGTGAAGACCAGAGTTTTCAGTTTGACAGTTAATCAAGAAATGTCATGCAGAGGGTTCGTGCTGGCAGAGAGTGAGCTGATGAAAAGTAAAAGCAGGTTTGGTTTAATAAAGCGCAGTGATTTTCAGATACTTAGTTGGAAACCTTTTAGGTCATAAGAAAATTACACTGGATCCCAAATTATTCTGGAAATCTCAGTGACTTAGAAAAGATAAAGGCAACAGTAGCAGGCTTTAGTGTTTTATTGGTTTATATGGTTTTCTCTGCAAACTTTTGATTTTATCATGATCAGTACAAAAAAAAAAAAAACTAAACTGAAAGAGACTCCCAGATGGACTAAAAATCTTTATGTAATTTATTCATTTGATTCTCTTGTCATTCACTGAAGGACAGTCACTCAAGTCACAGACGTGGATTATAATTTTCCTGCCACTCTGTGCTGGGAGACTGGCTGCACCTTTTCATCTCACTTCCTTCTTTCACATCCATTCCATCAGTGACCTCTCACCTTTGCTCTGCCAGCCTCCCAAAGGCCCTCTGAAGACCTGGTTTAGTAACAAAGTCACATCATACACTGACCAGTAGACCCAGGCTTGTATTTGTATAAGGCCTGATAAAAAGCATTTATAAAAACCTGGCTTTAACGCTCAATCCAAACACACTAATTACACTAGCCTCATCATGATTTACACATTTAGAGACGGCTATGAAACACTTTTATTCTAAACTCTTTGCTGCTACTTTAACATTTCTGGCCCTAACCACCATCAGAAATACTAGTCTTAAAAAAGCATAACAATACATGCAAGTGAAATATGTACAAGAGAAAATAATGCCCCAACAGGGGCAACAGGAGGGCAACTAAACTGTGAAAATGACTGGCCAAATGAAATGCAATAGAATGAAGCAGCCTCATAGCTCTCCAGAAGAACATAACAGTCGACAGTATTCAAATGGCAGAAACGGGACCAAGGTCTTCAGTCAAAATGAGCTCTTCTGCAGTGAAACTAGTTAATAATAGATTTATCCATCACCAGTAGCAGATTCTGATAAAGGGATGACCTGATGTGAAGAAAAGTAAATCTGACAAGAAGAATGTGTTGTTAGTAAACTTATGAGGTCTTTCTAACAATGGGATCGTCTTCCTTCAGACTTTATAGCATTTGTTCACTAGGAGTCCTCAAACTGTCTTTGTTTGGGGAGCTGTAGAAGATATTTTGTCATGCAGATCCATGGGAAAAAATCTGTTGCTTTGTTCAGCTGCCGAGGCTCAGTTATGAAAGATTCAGTGGTACATAATGGCCTCCCTGAAGTTTGCTCATGAGCCATTAGAAGTAAGTTCAACACCAAACAAGGACTCTGTCTTTACAATCAAACCTTGTCAAATTGATATCTGTGTGCTACAATCCCTGTCTAAGAAAAGGAACTATTAAAATATTCCCCACATCCCACAGGCACAGTGTTAGTTTTTATTATTGACCTACACTTCTATCCACATTTATTCACTCCACTACCGGAAATGTGGAACAGGAGCCCTGGGCTACAGGTTGATGACACGCAACCATTTTCATCACCTTGCAATGACACACATTTTTTTTGTTTTTACCTGTTTAGCATTGATGAACATGAAACAATTGGGTCAGTAACGGTTTTGAGGAATTGGGGTTGGTTTCCATGTAACATGAACTGCAACAAGTACTAGTGACCTGCAGATTGCCTGTGCATATATGTAGGATTTACATGTTGCCCTAATTGTTTTCCAAATCTTAAATTATTCCTCTAAATACATAAAAGATGAACAATAACTTTCACTGAGAAACAGAAAAAAGCTGGGAGAGTTTCTTGAAAATGCTGCTCAATCATCTGAGATTTTGATTGAATGGTGCTTTGTGCTTTGCAAAACTGCAACCCTGGATGTTGCTCTCAATAGTTAATGTCCTTCTCTAGCACAAGAGCAGTTTCTTGTTCAGTGTGGACAAAGTGGACAGTGGACAAGTTAGGCAGGAAACTGGCACTTAAGTCTAAATTCTCAGGTAGATGCAGACTAGTCCATTTTTCTAAAGGCTGCACCCACAGTATCATACTATTGTAGCTGTGAGTAAAAAGACATTTAAGACACGGAGATGTTTTTCAAGACTGCCTACTCACTGTCTGGGGATTGTAAGAAACAGACTGAAATCATGGCTGCTGTCAAGGACATTCTGTCATCCAGAAAAACATGTGACACTGAAATGTGAAGAGGTGTCAGAGAATCTCCAGGATCCGCTGATGTGTGAGTGTTCGTCAAGTCCACCGATCCGGTAGATGGTTGATGATTTCAAACTTTGCGTCATTTTTCCGTCATTCATATGTTTCCATCAGAAACTCATTTAAGGACATGGGTACAAAAGAGACACAGCTAACATATTTTAAGATAATATCAAGGATTTTTTGGGGTGTCACAAAGAAGATTATATCTTGGAGACATGAAGTCTAGAGAGACGAATATTTCACTCTTATCTGAACTGCTGTTGAGCGCTGATCCACACTCGTAGCTGTGTAACGGTAGAGCTTAGGTGTGATTTGTGGAGCTGTTTCCCGATACCAAAGACAGAGGTCTCCAAAGCTTCAAACATACACAATATGAACGGCTGGGAGACAAGCAGTGGCTCCTGGATTTTCTGTTCACTACTAACTGATACTCTGAATGAACTGAACGTATAGCTGCAATGAAAATAATCTAATAAGATCACATCTGTGGCTACTTTTCAATTGCAACTTGAACTGCAACTGCTGTCAACTAAGCTGCAGGAACCAGGATTTGCTCTACTTTCAAAACAAGCCTTCAACATGTCAGCATCATGGTAGACACTTCGCTGACTTCACATCAGCTGAGACTGTTGCTATGTATATGCATTTCCTTTTTTGCCCAAATATATAAAAAAAAAAGTGGATGACACTGTGACCAAAAATGGAGTCACTCTTTTCACCTGGAAAGACCTGCAGTGGAAAATAAAATTCTCAACCTTTCAAAATGACATTAAGGTGAAGTGCATGACATCTGAAAGGTATGCCTCGAGTTTCCTACACATTACTTGTAAACCCTTTTTTTGGGTCAACCTACGAGTGTGGGTCTGTGTTTTCTCACAGGAAGATAAAAAACAAAATACAACCAAAAAGCAGAGGTTAAGCACAGAATGAATAAACTACTAACTGGGTCCTTCAGTTGAAAGGTTTGTCATGCTACGGCCAGGTGACATATATAAATGAATGAATAAATGATTGAGAGATCTAAAAGAGGCTATGGATTTTCTGAGTTTCTCTTGGGATTCGTCAGCTGCTTTTCTTTCTTCCTCTGAATGGGATCCAGGTCTCCTCCATGATTCAAAGCCTGCCAGCTAATTCAGACAGACTTTGGTGTGTGTTTGAGTCTGTGAAGTATCTCTCACCTGTCCTCTTCCACGCCTTAGAAGCTGACATTGTCTGGGAGTATTCAAGGTTATTCTGTAAAAGTTTTATCAATGTTAGTGAATTTGCAGTGTATACTTTCACAGGAGGATAGAGAGAAAAAAAGAGTTTCAAATTAGGTAAATTTAAGTTAAATAAAGACAACAGCAATCAAACTGGCAGTTGCAATAGTTTACTACAGTCAGTATTACAAATTAAGAAACTAATAGAATAAATTACATTTACTCATTTGTCAGACTCTTTTATCCAAAGCGACTAACAAGTGAGTGCATTGGCTGGGAATCGAGCCTGGGTCAACAGCTTGGGAAGCGGCTATGCTCAGCACTATATCACCAAAACCTATACCACCAATATGCAAGAAAGAAAAGTTGGTCATCATCGATTCATATAATTGAAATCCTCTATAGTTTACCAGTAAAAGGTGAACTCCTTTTCTAACTGAATTCTAACTGACTTACAAGAAGAGTCTGATCTTTATTCAGCCAGTGTATATGACATCAGGGTGTTTTACAGGATGGGTAAAATTACAGCCTCTATACATGCTATAAAATAGCTGAATCTCTGTTGATTAGCTAGTGAGAACTTGGCACATAAAAGGCAAGTTTCTAAAGGAGGCTGCAATGCAAACTCAAAAATTGCAATATATTGTAAATTTATTGTAAACAATAAAGACTACTACATCAAACAAATATCAAAAAATACAAGAAATAAGGATAGTGTTTAAGATCTAAGAAAATATTTTTAAAAAACCCTGTTATTTAAGTGCAAAAACTACAATGCTTTCTCTTGATAAATAACTATAAAAACCTCTAGCTTTCTAATTCATCCCTCTGGGATACAAGCTGCTCGTAATGTTAGGAAAAAACGGTTTAAATTGATTTCTTTCCTAAGAAACATTCTGTATATCTTTTTTATTGTAGCGTTCTTATATGTAAAGACATAATCCCCTATGTAAATGTAAACAAATGAGCATACAAATTATTATCATCAGTGAACCTTTTGAACCTCATGATGTTTATAGGTTAGCTTCATGTTTAAACACAAAGTGTATTTCAGAAGTATTTTTTAAAATTATTAACCACATACTGTATTTTCCTGTCTGAGTGTAACATGTTTTAATGTTATAGATCTGGTTCTGTCTGGTTCACACACTCAAGGGGTAAAATCAAATAGCTTAGTTGGGTCATCAGCTGTAATAATCTGCTCTTGTCACAAGGATCACAACCAATTAAGAAACAGTGGGTGACTTCCGCCACCTCCCAGATGTCGAGACAAAGCCAATGGATTCTCTCTCTTCTTAGAGAGCAGCGGGTTGACTGTGAGCTCACAGTGTTATTAATAGCCACTGCAGGGGTGTTGAGGGTCTTTGGCTGTCAAAGGGCTGAGGTGGCACTGCGGTTCAGAGCAGCGCTGAACCGCAATCACCTCGATGGGTGAAAGGCCACTGTACAGCCCTGTACAGTTTTAACGCTATCTTTCTCAAGCTAGACACGTTTCTCTTTGTTCAGTTTTAAATTACTGTGAAGGGGTTAACAGTCCAAAAATCTGCCAGATGATGGCAGTGTTGACGAAGCGTTGTCATTCGGTATTAACTCAAGTTGTTGTTTGCGTGTAACATATTCATATTTAACCTGTTCCACTTACCTTTCTTAACTTGGTTGGGGAAGCTGTGGGTTGCTCTCGCCTTAAGCCTGTGTAGGGACAAAGAAAACAATTTAGTTCAATTAAGCCTATCCACTTAGTAATAGCAGAAATAAAAGAAAAGAGCTCCATCCTCTAACAGTTAGTTTCTTAGTGAGATGTGTGGGCCCTGTTAAGAACAGGGACAAGAAAGTCTCCCCTTCATCTCCCCATTGTCCTGTCTCTCGCAGCAAAGCACCACTATCCACCATGTTATGTGCAACCGATGTGACCAACAGAAGGGTCCAACATTTTGCATGTCCAGAATCCTTCTGCACCAGCACAGGAGGATCTGTTTCTTTATGGGTTGTAGATTACAAAGCTATTTCATCCCCAGGTTTGAGCTTACTGCATTCAGCTGCTGGCTTTAATGTACTTATCTGAGGTTCACTGGGGTTGTATTGTGGCACTTGGCAGTTTTTACCTTACAAGAATAAAGTAGGTAATACCTCAGTAGGTCTTTTTAGTACTGGTTTATCATACAATATTTTATGTCTGACAAAATAGCTGGAAACGTTGTATGGTTTCAAAGGTGAATCAGCTCTGACCGTAAACAGTGCACAGATACCTGGATAGCAGCCTAAACAAAAAGACAAAACAAACAGAAAAGGTACTAATGTCTGAGTCATGATCCTACTTTTAAGGTTAATCTTTATTCACTTTTCATGCTCAAGTCTGTGTTCTGTGTTTTTAATCTGTGCAGCAAGACTTTGACTAGGTAATATATCTACAGTGAAAAAAATAAGTACACTTAATTAATTACACTTAAAAACTTAAATAGTAAACTTGCTTGATTTCTGAGTGTGATGTTGATAGACAGCAATTAAACATGTCTGTAAATACAAGAGGCACTAAGTGACTGAAAAGGGCCTAACAGAGCAGCATCTGAATTACTGGGGTGGGTGGGGTACAGATTATGTTTTAATGGATCCTAAAGGTTTGTACTTGGCTTCCTTGGCATTACATGTCAAGAGTTCTCTGACATTTATTTGCAGAGCAGTAGTGAAGAAGGCAGTACGATGAGTTTCAACACTGATCAGCGTGCATCCATCCAATTTAGATTGACATTATACCTTTCAGGCCTGTTCACCACTGCTGACGAAGCACAAAATTTATCCAGAACTATTTGAGAGAATCTTCCTTCCAGAAGCAAGGCACAGTCCAGTCAAACATTTCCAGCCACAGCAGCAGGCTCCTGCCACTTACTATTAAGACTCCTCTCCTCCACTCAGCAAGCCCACAGCAGCTGACAAACCTGGAAACCTTTGTGTCTGGTTGAGTGCCGGGGAATGAGCCAATTAGAGGTGTTTGTCAGGGGAGCAACAATCATGAAACAACTCACTATAGCATCCATTCTGAATGGCAATTTTTTGACAGGAATAGCAGAGAAAACCGCAGTATTTCCATGTTTGTAAAATTATTTGATATTCATTCTATGAAAGGATAAAAGCAAAACTTCCTTTCATTATTGAGATAGTACAACCTACAAGCAAAGACATCAAGAAATATCAGAACTAAGGCTGTTGTTAATTACATGATCTATGTTTTTTTTAAATAACTCCTGCTCATACTACATGCAGCATTAAATAGTTTCCTTTGGATGTTTAAGAGCGCCCTTTTCAGACAAAGGAAAAATCAAGCTGTTGGGCCTAAAATGACAAGAGACCAGCAGTGCTCTCTACTGGTAAGAGAAATAAAAATTCAAGTTCATTAAACGATTTGGTCTCCTCAGTTTTCTCAGTACAAATGACCACAGCTTCCTTCAGCATCTGTCAAACTAAGATTAGTTTGTTGGTAAGACATGCTGGTTTTATGTTCTGTGTGGTCTTGTTGGTTGTGTGTCTCCTCTTTTCTGTTTATTTGTTAATTTATTGCGGAACTGCAGTGCAGAGTCCAATACCAATTTGCCCATGTGGGGAAATAAAGTAGATCTTGATCTTGATACGCATATTAACAAATGTTTCAGTCAGGACACATTGGTCTTTTTACATGACACATCTCACATGGCATGCTAAATAAATGAATAAATAAATAAAACATCTATGTCTTTTTGGTATGTGACGTACGTGATATATCTTATCAAAGAAAACATTCCAATTACAAAAACACAAGTTACTTAAGATTCACTCTGTATGCTGTAAATTTGTGCCATATTAATATTTCAATATAAAGCTGTATAATATGATTTACACATTTAAAAATATTGATTTTAGATTATAACTTAAATTTAAATGGCAATGATGGACTTATCAGTAATTTACTGAGTGTTATGCTATTGAAGAAGGGAAGTTGGTGCTGTGCATCACATACCCTGCAACCAAATAACATTTAGTCTACTTATTTGCTCCAGACATGGACCAGATTTGAGTGACCCACATGATACATTTTCTTCATACTGTTATAAATCCAGTGTTGGCAAGTCAATCAATGAAATTCATGTGCACACAGTGTTATCTGGATTTGGTTGTCCTTTAGAGCATGACCAGTTCATGGTTGTCTAAAAGAACCCAGATACCAAGAACAAGAGTAAATAGAAAGTTAGTCATTACAATAATCGATTAGGAAATGGACCTCTGGAACTGACCTCATCCTGCACTGTCGAATAAGTGAATGCAGCAGAAATGACACTGGCACTAAGTCTCTTACATATAGTTGTTGCCATGATTCAGACAGGTGCATACACTTTATTTTATTCAAATATAACATGGAGTGATGGCAAAGGGGATGGTTAAATTGATTTTTAATGACGTATACAATTCAAGCTTTGGGGTAAGAAGTTAAATAAAACTTTGCCTCTTATCAAACAATGTCCAATATTTCTCTGGTAAAAGGTTAAGTATAAGCAAAAAGGAAAAAGTTGAAAATTTAGTCAAGGGTCTAGTGCACTGGGTTCATCTTATCTCTTTTCCACAGTGTATCAGTCAAAATCTACAGTAAATGCACTCAGTGGCAGGACCCTGACTTTAGTAAACACAAAAGGCCACTCAGATATAATCCCTTATAAGGATGACAATACTAAGTACCCTTAATATTATACTAAGGCAAAAAAGTATATTTCCATTTTACATTTGACTTCATCATTAAAAACATCAGATTATGGATTTGACATTACCAAAGTTGATATTAGTGACGGCAAGCTAATTATCGTTTAAGAAAACATAACAGGAAATTCTGATAAGAACATGAAAACCTACTGGCAACACGCAGCTCAGGTCTAATGGAAATGAACGGGTTAATTACAGTTAGTTACACATTCAGTGCAGCTGACTCAAAAAAGGTTTGGGGGCTTGTCAGAATTTCAGCATACAAACAACTGCACAAGGTTCAGTCATTCAGTATTTGACAGCCTGTCCACCTTAAATCAAGACCTCTCAGATTTAAGGTAAGCAATATAATTTAGGCCTTACAGCATGAAAACATTTAGAATTCAAAATTTCCTTAAAAGACTGAAATAACAAAACTAGGAAGACATTGTATTTTAACAGCATTCTGTGTTCTGTGGTGAATTTAATGAATATTTATATATTGATGGTAATATTCTATTCACAGCTGGTATGCAAACCATTGTGCTGTTGGTACTATGGGTACTGGGAACATCACTGGTGTTACCAGACCCCGACACAGCTGGAGAGAAGGTGACTGAAGAGCCTATTCCATGTTCTAAGGGCTGCACCTGCCTGCATGATGACTACAGCTTGGAGCTCAACATGTATTGCAGTACTCGTAACTTCACACAAGTCCCGTCTGACATGCCAACATCCACCCATTCTCTCTGGCTGGATGGCAACTTGTTCACCACACTTCCAGCAGTGTCTTTTAAGGATCTTACCAACTTGGACTTTTTGAATCTGCAGAGCGGCCAGCTGGTGACACTTGACCCTCAAGCTTTCAAAGGACTTAGGTCGCTAGCACACATTCACCTTGAGCGAAATGGCCTCCGTTCGTTACCAGGTACAATCTTCCAGAACACACCTAACCTTGCTTCACTCAGTCTGCACAACAACCAGCTCACTCGCATTGAGGAAAGACTGTTTGCAGGACTCTCCCACATGTGGCTTCTCAACCTTGGGTGGAACTCAATAGCAGTCTTACCTGAAACAGCTTTCCATGACCTGCAAGGTCTACGAGAGCTTGTTCTTGCAGGGAACAGACTCGCTTACTTGCAGCCACAGCTTTTCCAAAATCTTGTTGAGCTTAAAGAGTTGGATCTAACTGGGAATTACCTCAAGGTTATCAAAGCCAATGTGTTTCTTAAACTCATTAAATTGCAAAAGCTGTACCTGGCCCAGAATCACATTGTGACAGTGGTGCCCAGAGCCTTTGCAGGCATGAAGTCGCTCAGATGGTTGGATCTCACAAACAACAGATTGACTTCTCTGCATGATGACACTTTCCTGGGCCTGCACAGTCTTCATGTACTGCGTCTCTCCAACAACTCCATCACAGGAATTAGGCCCAGGACTTTCCGTGATCTGCAGTACTTAGAGGAACTACGCCTCAGTTACAACAGGATCCGAGCCCTGGGGGAGAGGATCTTTGAAGGGCTTTGTCATCTGGAGGTCTTAGAGCTAGAACACAACCAAGTGCAGGAGGCACAAGTGGGTAGTTTCACAGGCCTCTCTCATGTGGCTGTCATCAACCTGTCTGGAAGCTGCTTCCACAGTCTGCCAGACCAAGTATTCAAAGGTCTGCCAAAGCTTCACAGCCTTCATCTGGACAGAGGCTGCCTAACAAGGATCACAACTCAAGCGTTCACTGGACTCTCTGGTCTAAGGAGGCTTTTCTTGCAGCACAACAACATCTCTGTGGTAGAACGCCAGAGCTTTGTAGATCTGGTTGGCTTATCGGGACTGGACTTGAGTTTCAACAAATTGGAGGTTCTAACAATCCACACATTCTCTGGTCTCAAGAATTTGGAGTACTTGCTGTTGTCCAACAATGAATGTCGACAGTTTTTGCAGAACGGCACAAAGCAGGTACTTCCAAGGATGCGCTTTCTGGACCTGAGAGCTAATGCCTTGACAAACATGGTCCCTGATTTCCCAGAGAATATGGAAAAACTTTTGTTGTCGGGGAACCGTTGGAAATGTGACTGCAGCTCCCTCCCACTCAGAAACTACAGCTTGAGGAATCCATTGGTGATACCTAGGCGAGTGGAGACCCATGCAGAGGGAGAAGAGCCTGACACAACCATCACCCTACACAACAACATTACATGCACCAGCCCACCACGTCTAGCTGGTCAGGACCTACGGGATATTGACAATGAATTCTTCCAAGGCTGCTAAGCAGACCCAGTATACAGTCATGTTTAGAGGATTTGTTGGTACACAGCACAGAATATTTCAAAATTGTTATCAGCAATTCAACGATATCAATTCTCTCAGTTTTTGATTTCAAGATCGAAATTGTATTGCTCATGTGTGATTCATTTTCTTTTTTCACAACAACAGTATTTATAAATTGTTGTTATTTGTAGCGTGTATAAAAATGTAATTTGTTTCAGATTTGAGGGTTGCAAAGAATTTTCTTCAATGAAAAGACCAAAACCATTTTTTCTTTTGCTTCAGCTTGATGGAGTCATATTAAATGTACTTGTTTAATTGTGGGAGAATGTGATGACAGTTGGTAAATTGTCATCTCTCTGCAGAAAATTTTATGGAACCAATCCACAACAAATGCTTTGAAATAATTCAGTCTATAGTGACATTATAGAATAAGATGGACTGTAAAGAGCTGAATTTTACCACTGTGGTGGGGTAGCTTGATATGACAGGTCTCCAAAAAAGTGGATAAATCCAGGTGTGATGTATTTTGAAGTATCTTTAAAATAGCCTACTTTTAGTTTGTTGCTCCATAAACCACCTGAACCTCCATTCATGCCCTTGAACACAGAAAATATCAAATTTACATAACAATATGATAACACTTTTGTAGCTGTGGTCATGAGCATTGTAGGACAATAAAATGGAGATAACAAGCAAATCAGCAAACCCTGAAAAACAATGGCAACACGGCCTGTAATTTGAAATGGAAACACACGTGGCACAGGTTTCTGGAAGCCCCCAAAACACTTATACAAAACTGAGAGCAACAAACTGAAATGTCATCTTACAAAATTTTAAGTTTAAGCCATTGAGCTCACATTTTATTAAATTATTTATGTGACTGGGCTGGGTGGTTACTGGCAGAAAAAAATATACACAGCTCATACACTAAAATGTCCTCAAGTATGTTGTAGATGTTGTATTATTTGGTGTAGTAAAGCTCCATGTTTGTCACTTTAAAAAGACGCACTAATGGGAAACTGCCTTAAAGGTGCAATAAAAGTATTAAAACTGTGTGCCTTCCCTTCATTAAAGATGTTACCTGTACCAACATAGTACACAGGTTTAGCCACTGTACAGTTGTCAGTTTATTAGGTACACCTAGCTCAACTTAACACAGTCAACAGCACTGTAATAAATTCTCCCTACACAACGATTGTCATGTTCAGGTGTTGATTCAATTGTATGTAATTTTGGAGGCAACAGTCTGTAGTGCTGTTAATCTGTATTGCGTTATACAAATAGGTGTGTCTGTCACAGATTTGAATGGGATGGACAAAATAACAGTAAGACCTGTCAACACAACGTAGCACAACTCAATTACTAATAAACTACCAACTGACTGTACATTTCACCACTGACTGACTCTCTCGTGAGTCATTGGCAACATGGCAAAAAAATATAACAAACACAATACCATGAAAATATGTAGGCCTGCCTGGATAGAAGCAGGATATATGTAACGTTTCCTATCAGTCAAACCACTGGCATACATTCGACAGAGCACCTGCAAATGATAAATAACTTCAGGACAACAGCTAGCAAGCTAGCTTGCCGACTGCACTGTCCATCTACTCCCTAGAAATTCAACATGAATTTCGACAAGTCAAAATGCCAACATGTTCATACAGTGGATTTACTTATGTCTGTCCACTAACTGTGCAGCCTACTGAGCTGAACCTACCGGACATTTCTTTCTTTCTCTGTCAGGAATAGCCCTCGCCGAAGTTCTGTACGCTAAAACGTTTCTTCAGACGTAAAACACTGTGTGTTTTATGCGGCTTTCGTTAGTTGAGATATTTCTGACAGCACTTGAAGGCAACATTGTTGACGATGCCCTCGTGCTGCACACAGAAGTTTTCTGTTGCCACTGGTTACCAAGGACCCTCGGTAATGAACTGCGGATCACAAACTGTACCGTTGCATAAAATAAAATACTCGTTTATCTTACTTGCAGACTTATCCCTGCGAGAAGGAAATGGACTTAAATCCTTCGTCGTGTTGGAATTCAATTCTTGAGAAAGTGAAGCCACATATACCAACCATCGACTTCGACTCGTTAGCAGTATGTGTTTTGTTTTCCTTCCTGACTGCTAACCTAACTGAAAATATTTTTTTTTCTTTTCTTTTCTTTTTTCTTTTTTCTTTTTTTTTTTTTTTTTTAGAAAAAGAAAAGAAAAAACACAAATAACACACAATAACGTTTCCTCTTAACATTACAGTCTGAAAATGAAGAGATTATCACCATATATCAAAGGCCAGCTGGTCTTTCCCTGAAGGTCCTTGAAGACTTTGACAGTTTTTCAGTGGAAGATGCTGAACTGGAGGTTAGTTCATTATAGTTTATTTTCATGAGTGTTAATGGAACTTGCTCATGTCTGAAACCCCAAACTTAGGCCTGCATGATTGGTAATCACTGATATGTGTGTGTTTTCTCAATCAGAGGCTGTTGAAACCTGTAGCACAGACAAGCTGGTCAGAAGAGACTTGTGACAGCCTGAGTTTGAAGTTGTATGATGATCAAATTGCAGAAAATAAGACTGCAGTTCAGTGGGATACAGGAGGCTCCGATGCTGATGCTGAGGTGGGTTATATTAATCTGCAGTTGCTGTTCTGATGAGAGTAAAGCACACTAGAGCTGTGATACACTCAATATGCACCCTTTCCTTTCCTGTTTCAAAATTTAAGGCAGGTGCTTGTCAGAGCAACACTGTAGAGTTCAACAGAGCAAAGCTGGAAACCTCTGTAAAACCGCATTTGGACAGCATGAAATCTGATGTGGATTTCTCTGTCCTCTCATTTGCGGTAAGTCTGAGAAAGTAAGAAAAGTAAACATAGCTAAACTTTATCAAGTTATGGTTGATGCACATAATTATTATCTAGGTGCCATACCTTCTTATCTAAAAAAAACAAACAAAAAACAATCTCTTTTCCTTTCATGCCTACATTCAGAGGCTTGACCAGTGGGATCTGGATAGTGTCCTCCAAAATCTGAAAGAGGATGGGCTGTCTCTCCAACAACATGTGTCAGTTGACACACATGCAAGTAAGTAATTATAACACACTTCCCCGTAGCAATGATGAATGATAAAGGGGGCTATGTACTTTATCATTTACATCATGAATTTATTATCTTGTGTTATAATTTCAACAATTTGTGTTCGCAGATGGTGACAAGTACAGCCCCCAGCAGAATGTAATGGAGAAGCTAGTTACTTACTGTAAAAGCCAGTCATCTAAGTCTGTGTCAGAGCCTGGGAAAAGTCCAAACATCATCAGGTAAGTCATGTCACTGCTTAGTGATTGTGACTACATTTGGAGGCTAATAATACAAATAATATTAATAATAACATGTTTCATGCAGACAGAATAATGTGTGGAGCAAATCATTGGAGAGGATGGCAGAGATTCCCAGCTACCAGGAATACCCCACTGTTTATATTGACTTGCGTTGTCCTGATCCTTCAATAATACCACCAAGAACATCCCCAAATCTTTCATCACAGTCCAGGTCACCAGCCAAATACCACACTCACGGGGAAGCACCACCTGCAAAGATACACAACCTGAAAGTGCACACTGGATCATGGATGGAGGACAGGTGAATACAGTATATCCTGCATTAGAAAACATTTTTCATGCTTCAGTCTAGCACATTTTGTTTCATTCCTCATTCCTTTCTGTTGTTTCTCTGTGTATAGGGAGGCGACTGGCAAGAGTGTGCTACTTCAGAAAATAAGGAAGATGAATCAAAATGGGAATAAATATTCCAATAACTACATCGATCCATCAGAGTCAGTACTAGGAAATGAAGCAGAGGAACTGAAAGACAAGCCACCACAGCCTGTAGAGTCTGCATGTAGCTATGACTCACAACATGTGTGGGTAGATAAACAATCTTCGCCTATACAATCTGACTCCAGAGAACCTAAAACGGAAAGCCCACCAACTGTTCAGCAAACCTCAGTTAAACAACCAAAGCAACAAAGGTATGGGTTTCCTCTTTATTATTCATTCAACACATCATCGACAATAAACAAATATTGTAACCATGACGATCCATCTGTTAGTGACCAACAGAGACAACAACGAAAGCAGACATTACAGCATGAACAACAGCAAATTCTTAAGCAACTGGAAATACACTGTCCAACCAAATCTGTCTATCAGAAGCAGTCGGCTGCTGAAAGGACTGATGTTCTTTATGATTTCGTAAGTGCCACAAAATTAAAAAAAAAAAAAAGAAAAAGAAAAGAAATACATTTTGTACATTTTCCTACACTTATTGTGACTTATTTTTCAGGAAGCATCTCACCTGCAATCAGTCAATACACTACCAGAAGATATTAAAAGTAAGGCCAGCATGCTACTGACTGTCAATCTCTCCTGTCCTGGGATGGTTGGAGACAGAGTTCATGGAAAAAGGAATCCAGCTGCAACCAAAGCACACATCTACAACACTTTGGTGGCTTGGTTTATGTCCTTGGTTAGTGAACACTGGCTTCTCTCTCCTAGTGTGAGCCAAAGTTTGTTGTTTGTGACACCAAGTTCATAACTCACCATGTCGGGTCACTTGTTTATGGGTCATTAGGTTGGCCCAGACACACTTGATGATGAGGAAGCCGAGGGTGCTGGAGAGGTCCCATTCTGGGTTGCAGGACTTCAGCAGCTGTGGACAGAGAATGGACTGGTTTTACATGTTTTAGCTGTGGCTCATCACTGTTATAAACCAAGGGTACAGTCAATAGCAAAAACGAACATCTTCAGGCTTTACAATGTCTGATGATCTTGGCAGTGATGTTGTTCTTTTTGTTTTTATTTTATAGAAATGGGACATAGACATCCATGCACCTTTCTATAGCCATGTCTGTAGGTTTCTCTCTGAGACCTCACTCACTCAGATTGCTCCCTGGCTACCTGAGCTCCAGATCTTGCTGAACCAACAAGCCTACGCGTCACCCATTCACCTGCCTTCCTCCTGTTTAAATTGTTTCATCTCTGCCACCTTCAACAAAAAGGTGCTTTGCTACTGAAAGTGTGATTTAATTTACTTCAAAGATCTAAGATGATTTTGCATTCTGTTGACTGCATCTTGTTCCCCTGGCTTTGTATTTCAGGTTATCGATAGGACATTTGGTCTCACTCCAGGTTTTTACTGGCAGACTATGGAAACTCAGGAGCGTGTTTGTAAGAGGAGAGAGACCACACAAGCACTGCACACAGAGGTGAGCACGTTGCCCTTCAGAAGTGTACTTCAGGGGTAGGAAGCACTGAATCAGAGGCATAGCAGTAAAGGTGGAGAAACTGAATACTGAAAACTGAAAACTTATATTAACTTCCCCCTTTATTTTTGTTGTAGGTATCAGTTGCTCTGGGGTTCAGTGGCTTCTTCCTACATCCCCTCATAACACACTACACCCTCCAGCTTGTCGTCGACTCAGGACTCGATGTGTGTGGTCTGAGGCTCCTTTATCCACCACACAGGCTCCTGAGTGACAGTGCTGGTAGGACATAACTAAAGCCATGTGTTCATAAAATAACTCAATAACTCCCTCTGGCTTATCGGTCTGGTGTATATCCTGGATCCAGCTCTGGCCATATGTCAGTGTCTTCACAATATTCCTCTCATTCATAGGTGGTGTTCCAGTCAACCAGAGAGCTGATGAAACCTGCCAGCCTGTCCTTGCCCTAGCTGTTCGGGGTTCTTATGCCCACTCATTGTTGAAGGATATAACTAGTTCCTTTGACACTTTTTTGCCCAAAGAGACAAATCCAACTTCTGTTAGCAGAAGTCAAGAACCTCCCCTGGTCTACTCCCCTCAACTGGCCAGTCAGGTCCACAGGGAGCTGTGTTTGTGGTTTTCAGGAAGATTACAAGGAGGAAGTGCACAGAGTCACAGCCAGCCTCTGAATAGGTTTGTTGTTAAAATTTCAAAATGCCAAAGTCATTCAACAGCCTGATATTTTTGACTCTGTATATTTGTTCTCAATTTATCAGTATTATGACTATTTTGAGCAAATGTGAGATGGATTTGATAAATGAAGGGGGGGGGGGGTTAATCAGATTGATCTACTTCAAATTAACTGCAAGTAAATTGAAATTGATTTTTAAAATAGACAATAGAAATGCTGCAACTGTAAATCTAAATCTTTATGTTCTTAAGGAAACTCTCAACAAGCTACATTTAACTGAAATAACCAAAAACCAAAAAATAGTGAGACTAATGAAGCTGAGGTTTTAATATTACTTAAAGCCCTCCCTCAGAGCCACGAGGGATTTACCTGAAACATACTACAGCACAGTCCCTTTATTACTGTGACACTGTTTTGTTTTTATTTTAATGGTGTTACAGTCTGTCTCCCTCACTTTTGTTTGTAGAGTTGTGCCTTCGGATGACAGAGTCAGAGGCAGCCTGTTCAGTTTAAGTAGATCGTCTGCCTTTCTGTGTGCTACAACTAAAGGTATTGTAACTCAGCAGTCAAAAACTGTCGCAAGGGAGAGAACTGGCTCGTGTCCGTAATTCATTTTCAACTTTCATCTTTACTGTCCTGAGGGAAATTTTGTTTGCAGCAAGGATAAAAGATGTTTACTTGGAGTGGAGCTCCTAATCCTTCTCTCTCTCCTGCTTAGCTGACATACTCCTCGTGGCGTCGCCTGTTGTGTCTCCATGTTGTTATGGCCAAGTGTTGGCTGTTTGTGAACGTAGAGGCTTCAGTCTGTTGGGGCTGCAGACACTTCGGCTTCAGAGACATGGAGCTCCAGGCCTCGGACTCACCAACCAGCAGGTAAAACTACATGATACTCAGTTAGAGGTGAGAGATTCAGAGGGACGCTGTGCTGGAAAATGATCACACATCATGAAACATGCTTGTACTGTAAAGGAAACACAGATTTCTCCTCGTACTTCTTTACTATTTATTACAATGGTGACGTCTGTTTATATTTTTTCTAGACAAATGTGTTCTGCAGTCCACCCACCGTGACCCTGGATCAGGAGGTGGACCTTCCCTCTCAATGTCTGGTGTTGATACTGAGGAAAGAAAATGCGGTGCACCACAGTGTTAGTCTGCCTGCAGGTCTCAGATTTTATCTCAGATTCTATCCACAACATAATATAAGTTCATAAATTATATAAAAAAATATATATATATGTAAAGTACAATTTTGGATGTAATAATGCAGAAAGTCTACATTGTCATGTTTTTCTTTGCCATTAAAATAACGTTCGACTGCCATGCTGTTTCAGCTCTAATGAGAGAATTTAAGGCTCAAAAGCTTGTGGGCTGCCTCCACTCCAGGCTTAATGGTGTGGACACAGTAGAGCCAAGTTTCTGTTTCCATACTGTGCCCTACAGCCGTAACCTGTTCCACATCTTTGGTAAGCAGTGTGTGTTCAGTGTCCTGAAAAACCTTGACAGATGCTCCTCTACTGTTGCCATTTATGTTTCTTATGTACAGCGTGCTTTATTTTTAGTTCGGTCCATGTGGACAGTGCCAGATCCTCCTGGTGTGATCCTGCCCCATCACAAGTGTCTGTCCAATTCTGAAATGGAGCAGGTGGTGATTTTGACCCTGTGTGGGAAGGACATGAGCCAAGGCCTGAGCCTCCTACACAGAGTGCTGACAGAAGGGCCAGAAGGTGGGTGAAGTTCAACTATATTTCTGAAAGCACAGCCTTTCCTGGGTTTTGGAACTGGAGGTAGCAGCAAACAAACAAAATACACTATCAGATAAACATAGGAGCCAACAAAGTTTAATGAATTAACAAATTAATGAGTATGTGAGTGAATCATTTCACCAGAATTGTCGTAACTCCAATGTTTAAATGGTTGCAATGTGTTTTTTATTTGATATTCTAGGCGATGCACAACACGCACATTTCAAGCTACTTGGTTTGAAGTGGCTGCCCGTGCTGACTCGACTTCAGGCCCAGGAGCTGAGTCCTTACGAGGTGGGAGAGCAGCTCTACCGCTGCAGCCAGGAAAATCTGATGTCCTCTCCTGCTCTAGTGTGTGCTCTCAGACGGATGGATGCTTTTGCTTCACTGCAAAAGCTCCTACCGCACGATTACCCCGGTAACCTGAGTGTCCTGATGTCACCCACACCTGAAGTGGCCTTCAGACAAGCCTCCCTCTTCTTCTTTGACCATGAGCTGATTTCTGGTGAGTTTGTTGAGTGCTGTATAAAATAATGCAATCAGATACCGTGTCTAAAATCAAATCTCCTGAGGCATGCTCCAGTATTTTCTGAGTCTATCACAAGGATAGATGTAAGGAAAACATGAGCAGATCATTTCTCTGGGTACAGACCACAGTGTAGGCCCACCTCCCCAAAACTGCACAACAAAAGTTTTGTGTAAAAAAAAAAAAAAAAAAAGAAGAAAACGAAAACAACCCCATCTGAAATGATATTTACAACAACCATGGCGAACTTGTTTTTACATTGTTTCTGGATTTAATTGATTTAGTGATACTACACATAGTACATATTGTAATTTGCCAGATAAGTTCTGTTGAATTTCATAATGATGACACTTCATTGTAATTATTTGGGGAATTACACTTACAAATTCTCTTTGAATCTGTAGCACACAATTTTCTGGCTGCAAGCTCCAGAAAGCACATACACTATATAATCTCTATATGTCTTTATATCACAAATCAGACCATAAATACTTTATATAAATCTGACTCACAAAAATATTTCATGTAGGTCAGAATTTTGTAAAACAAATAGTAAACTAGTGGCAAACACTTTTATATTGCGGTAATACTGGTGCTTTCAGTGATAAAACCGAGCAGTAAGAGTGACTTTATGTTCAGACCCACAGATGCTGCTCACTGTGTGCCTATTCAAGCCGAGAGTCTGGAATCACGCTCTGACTGAAATATTCCACAAGCTCCAGCAGAGTGGCCTCATGTTGGTCGGCCTGCGAGTAGTGACCCTTGGCAGGAGCGATGCTACCTCACTACTCTCTGCAGAAAGTGTAACTAACTGAACGTCTAACTGAAGAATTTGTTGTCATTGTCAAACTGTAAGCCTTGATAATTCATAGTATTACTTGCTCTGTGCAGGAGCCCTCAGACTTGGACGCCCATGTGGAGTGCCTGTGCTCTGGGTCCTCACTGGCTCTCTGCCTCCAGGGAGAAAACGCTGTGAAGAGGCTGCTGGACGTGCTGGGCCAAGAGGACTCATCCCTCTGGACAGACTGTTATGGTATGGCTCATTTATACAATGGCATCTGTGGTCAGTGCATCAGACTGCAAACTGGTACGTATTCCAGAGCAGGATTGCTATGCTGCTTTATGTTTATATGTCAGTAACTAATGCCATAGGTTCGGGATCATATCAGAAAGCAGTGGAGGATGTGAAGAGGCTTTTCCCAGATGGGCTATGCTGTAGTGAGAGCAGTACAATGAGACAGGAACAGGTATATGTCCAACACAGGACTTCAACATTACATTGCTTTTAGTGCTTGGATTGTACTTGTACCTGATAAAATACAGGCATTCTGTGCTGGCTCTTGGTTTCTTGTTTCAGATACTCAGCATGTGTTCAGACCCATTAGCCTCTGTGGAGCGTGAACAGAGCTGCACGCTGGCCGCTGTGGCCCAGGAAACTGTGTCACCTTCAAATGCATCAGGAACAAGACAAGGTTAGGAGGACTACTTGTCTGGTTTAATTTTCATAAAAAGACTATATATGTGTTAGTAACTTTTGTTTGAGAACAATGCTGTAAACTCTGCAGAACTAGACTATGCCTTATATTTAGGTTAAAATAGTGATGTGCCCATAATCACAGGAATACTGTACATATCAAACTGATTTTAGAGTCAAACCATTAAACATTGCATGGTTCAATCATTTATTAAAGCAAAACTGGTCCCTTTAAATTATTTAATGATTTATTGGGACTCTGGCAGAGGCTGTTCTGGAGAGGATGTTGAAATGTGACTCAGTTCCAGATAAGCTTTGTAAACAGTGCAGAAAACAAATGTCCTGTTTTGCTTGTTTATTGGTACCAGGGTCCCTGATACACAGTCCTCTCTGGCAGACAACCTGTCTGCTGATACCCTTAGATGCCCCACTGCTCGGCCAAGTGCGCTCCCAGCTGGAGATGCTGGAGCAGCTGCTGAGGTCAGGCTGCCATCTGGTGGCAGGGAGGATGTGCATGCTGGATAACAAACAGAGGAAACACATTGCTGAGACACTCAAAGTGTCATCAAGTGGAAATGAGAGGGTGAGCAGTGTGGCTTTCATACAAGCTGCTTCAGCGCATACTTTCTTACACACAGTGCCATCAGCAGTTGATCTTTTTTTTTTTTTTTCTGGTCTATTGTGTCCTTAAAAGATGACTCATCTTTACATGGCCCCCTGTCTCATCATGGCTCTGCAAGGGGAAAAAATTGTAACTGCCTTCAACCTGCTCCTTGAAAGGTATGAAAAGACACAACTCAAACCTGTTGTGAATATGTTAAGAATACTTACATGTACATAACGTTTTCTTTTTAAATGTGCCTTTCATTGTTACACTAGCATTTACAAGGACAGGCCAGACCTAGAGAATGTGGAGGAAATGATAATCTACCCAGGAAGTGAGAAACAGGTACACTGAATGACTATAATTCAGCTTTTGGTTTAAATATATTTAAACAAGTAATTTGTCTTTAGTTGGTTTACGATTGTTGTTTGTTTGTTTTCAAGTGGTGCAGCAAATATCATTTTACAGTTTGTCAACAAGTCACCGTTACACAATGTTCTGTTCTCTCCTCCAGGCTAAGCAGCTAATATGCTACCTGTTTGATGCCTTGTCTCCTGAGAGCTGTCATGCCATTGTGCCATAAAAGTTCAAATGTGAACAAAACCATTTTCTGAAGAACAAGCAGCATCTGGAGACATTTTCATAAGGTGTCTGCTCTGAATCGTTCAATACATAGTTGTCTCAGTTTATATAAATGTTTTTCCATACTGTTGAAAGGCAATAAATGGATTTTTCCTATAAATCCCCCTTCCTCTCATCTGGTGCCCACACGACTTTAAGGCACAAGTAGAATTTTATGAACATAAGTTGTGTTTGAGACAATAAGTATTCACACATTTCAGATGAAAAATTATTTTAATTCTCAAGATGATAAAAATAATTTTGTGAACTCTGTAAACCATTGCATAACTGTAGTGTAACAATTGAACAAGTGTTAACAAACTAGTAATACACTACAGAAATTATGCAGTACACAATCCTCAATGTAGAAAAGAAAAAAGCTAGTATTCTAAGACTTGCACCAATTTTTGTGTTCACGACACAAAAAATATCAATATACCAACAGAATAATTTCTACGATTATCAGTAGAGAATTTCCTACATATCCATACAGCTTGTCACAAAATAAGGGACATTTTTCTTAATCTATCTATAAATAATGTCTAAACTCACTGACATTAAGTAAATAAATCCATGAAATGCAATTTCCTCAGATATAACACATTTTCTATTAAATCACTGTATTACCCTGAGAAAAATACATTTCTTTCCTTATAGTTCCTCATTATGCTGACAAATAGAAACTTGAAAACTTGCATTTGTTTTAGTTCTAATAAATTTTATTGAATAGCAGTTCACAACTAGATGCTACATCATAATGAATTAACTGCGCTCCATAATATCCAGTGACCCATTCATTGAATATCTAATTTAGAACAATACATTCAATATTTCAGGGCTTCAATGTTAAAATAACATTTCTACTGAAATTTTCTAAAGTGTATGGAACAACTGGTTCCACATTCAGATTATTTACTTTCGACACCACCTGTTGTACTAGTATTTTACTCATTTTGAACAGTTCCATACATCATACTCATACATGTACAAGATTGCATAAATCTTCAGGCTCCATTTTCATAATATTAAAAACAAAAAGACAACACAACAACTAACAATAATGCAAAATAGATTAAACTATTCCAATGCAGAGCATAATGATACATCTATTACAGTTCATTTACAAGATTCTTCCTATTTGGTGCTTTTCCTCACAAACAACTGAGTTTTTGGTGCCAAATAAGTAATTGAGATCAAAACGGTGTATTCAATGGTTAGGTATTGCTGTGTTTTCTTCAATGGTATGGCAAATACAGACTGAGATAAGACAATTATAAGTCAATTTAAATGGCCTGAATGCAGGAGATCATTTAGCAATCACATTGTGGTCCACAAAAATATTGTAAGGCACTGGAATTTTGATTCTAATTAAATAGACCGAATGTTGTCTCAGAAATATTCTCGATACCAATCAACATTATGTAATTATTAAAAGGCACAGATGTACTTCAAAGTGTAATTGGTCCGTTAGACATAAATTTAACAAATCTGAAGAATGTAAAGAAATGTATGCTGTGCTTACCAAGTGAATGCTTGTTTCATTTCTTTTCAGAAAACTTGAATTAGGGTAAGTAGACCACTAGAGAGATCAAGAGCCAACAATTTACCATCAGAACAACTCAGTTTTAATTATGTCTGTATCTGCCATTGATGCTTGTCACAATCATCATCATTTTCCCCTGTAATTTTACAAAAAAAAACAAAACAAAACCTAATTTGGACCACGGCTTTCAGAAATAGAAAACAAAAAGTCAGGTAAAAAGAAAGCACCTTACAGTCAGGTCTATCTTGACAGCATATAATGCATAACCATCAGATTTTCCAAAGTGATTGAGATTATCTAGTTAAGCAAAAATCAACAAACAAAATGAACTTCAGAACAGTACTGTAGTGAAGTTATATGGCCACTTTAGAAGCACAAATGCCATTCACCTTTGACATTCCTTCACTGTAGACAACAATTAAACTGACACTGAATCCTCGCTTAAGGTCAGCATGTGCTAGCCAGTATTGCACAAATCTGCCATAAACGTCAATGTATACTTAACACAAAATCAAATGTACAAATACACATTTTGTGAGGATCTGACCCATGCATTTTTCATTGATCATTTGTGTATCCACTCACTATAGCTAACTTTAGTTAGAAAAAGATGCCATTAATTACTGTTAATGAACATTATCTATTTAAGGTACTAGGTGATTACTTTGTAAAATCAATTTAGGTTTCTTACTGAAATAAAAGTAATGATGAAATGTAGTACAAAAGAAATAACAATAGTACAGGTCTTTGGTAAAACTGCAAAAAATGGGCTCAAGTCCATTAATGTTGTAAGCAAAAGCCATTGGCATAGTCCTGCTGTGTACTCGCTAAGAGGATATATGTCCTACTGAATGAAATATTAAAGCAAAAATCCATCCAAAAACAGAATTCCTGCCACTCACAATGCTGGACTTCGTCTCAGTCTCATCTACATAATCTCGGTGCTCTGACCTGCCCCCTTCACAGCTACAGGCTGATCTTTCCAATACCTTAGCAATTATTTGAATTCTGTTCAAGGGCAAATTTTCTCTTTAGAATACATATTTGGACAGCTACTAGAACACTACTTTGGTTCACTTTTAGATTTTTACACTAGACATCATTAATTTAGTTGGCTTCACAGGCGTTAACAAAACAGACCAGAGGACCCTGTGAAATTAGCTGCACCGTACACTGCTATCCAGTGTATGGAGGGAAAAGAATTCCAACAAAAATACATTTACCTTCAATCAATTCAAAAAAAGGGATCATCTACAGCAGTAGAGGTCTGTGACATCATTCTAGGTGATTTACAAAAGTACTGAAACTCTGACTCTAATGGATTTACAAATGAAAAATTCAATCAAATAAGATTTAGTCAAGTTAAATGCAGAAGACAGATTATTTCATAGTTTCTGTAATCTGACCTGTGGATGCACAACATTCAAACATCTAAATGTATAACAAGAAACTACATTAATACCTTTTCCAGTAGCAGCGAAGCTTGCAGAAGTTATTAAGCCTTTACTACACTAAAAATAAGTCAATACAAATATTCTGGCAGTGTGACACAGTGCGAACTTTTTTTTTTTCTTTTTCTTTTTTTTTTTGTAGCTGGTTAATATATCGCATAACATGCAATACCAGAAGTGTTTAGCCTGCCTTTTATGCTGAAATATAGTCATGAAAATGCTAAAATACCATAACCTTTCTTGATAGTTTTCCTCTGAGTTGCTTAATCGACATTTATGTGAATGTAAACAATGCATTTTCCCATATTTGTAAGTAGCAAAAGGTGTACCTGGAGATACATGATTTTCTATTGAATTTAAAGCAAGAATAAAAAGATTTTTTAACACAGTAGAAGGTCATTTCAATTAGAGGAACCTAAGCACTAATCCTTTGCAAAATCCAACCTACAAGCTAACGACAGAATTCTTCATTCGCTGCAGAATTATTACAATAAAACTAATTAATGTTACTGAACTGTTTAAAAAGCATTTTTATATGTTGCTATACAAATCCATGTGTTCTATGTTTGCATACTCCCAAACATTAAATTGAAAAAAAAAAAAAAAAACTAATTTCAAAGACTGAAGCTGCACCAAAAGAGCACCACGACCGAGGAATGAGCGGGTGGGTCGTTGGAGGGGAGAGGGGCGGTTCGTTTCTAAGGTTGAAGTCAGGACACAGGCACTGACAATGCTTGTTTTCAATTAACTTCCGCAGAAATACTTAATGGGATTGGCCGAATACACTGGCATATATTTATATATACACATATAGTCATACACATGTCGATGCTTCTGCAAAGTTAAACAAGACACATTTTGCAGAAACCTGTGCACAAGCTTCAACTACTTGTGTTTGCTCTGACAATTCTACACATATCCTTTTCAACTAAGGCAAGGCACTTTAGAGTTAGAGGCCGATATGTTCTAGACAAGGTCAAGAGGCTAGATTCCTACAAAAATCACCATTTCAGGCTTTTTAGCAAATACAATACATGCTTCTCTAATAGCTAGGCTATATAAATCTCTACAAAACAAAACTAACTGATTGAACAGCCTTAACATGTAGCATGTGCCTTACTGATATTACAGCTGCTGGTTATGCCTAAAATGCATTTTAAATTTGCACTTATTTGATTGAAATTTTATAAATCTAACTATGAAAGTAGAAACTATTAAGTACTTTTCTATGAAATCTTAATATGTAGAACCATGCCATGATTTAACAATAGGAAACATGAAATATTCAAATTATGTTTCACAGTACACACAAATGCTTCAGACATTAGCTTATATAGAAAAAAAAAGTATAAATCTAAAAAAAGACACAAAAGAATACCTACAAAGCAGCTTAAAGCAAAATTCTATATACCCTTTAATAAAGTCCCAGGTCAACAAAGTGCTTTAATAAGAAATCAAACTTCTTCAGAAAGTTGGTCAAAATAATGATGCTTGACTGGTTGCATTAAATGTCACTGAAAAGTTGGGGTTTAACAAAATGCTGCTTTACTTAAAGAGGAACACTGATAAACTACAGCATTCATGTGTTTCTGATTTACTGCTGCTGATTTATAGACACAGGTCTTCATTCAGCACTAATAACTCATCAGATGTGAAACATGTTACAAATCTGCATATGGAGACTCTGCTGTTGAACACTTTGGCCAAAGATGATTATTTTTCCTTTCATTACTCTACAAAGTATTGAATGCAAAAATACATGTGTGTTCATGAGCTCATTCCTGAGAGCACGGAGCTTCTAAACGTTGTAGTGCTTTCTGATACAATGACATGGATCATCACTGGACAGTTCTGGAAGCTGTGTGCTCTGTGAAATGATGTGAATACACTTTTTTGTCTGGATTTCCAGCCTAATTAGGCTAACAAAAAAAAAAAGAAAGAAAGAAAAAAAAAAAAAGATTTCCTCTTCAATAAAAATCAGCTTTGAGATTTGCCCATTTTATGTTTAACATCACCAGACCAGTTTGTATATAAACTCACCATTTCCTAGCAGCATGTTTCTAACATTTATAGTGACTTCCTTGTATTTGAGATCTCAAGCGGAAATGACACTGGTTATTTTCGGAAACTATCAACATTGGCTTTGTTTGTAATTTAGTCAAATTTGAGCCATAAGGTAAATGATCTACAGAGCAGCTCATTTTAATATAGAAGGATAATTTGTTCAACAAACCTTTTCCACTTAAGACTTACAGTATGTCACAGACAGAGTTTTTATATGCATTTTAAAACTCTGATATATCCATTTTCAGTTGTGATAGACTGTTAAAGTACATTTCCACAGGATTTTCTGGAAAGATGTGGGTTGAAATGCCTTCACATTTGCTGACTTTAAGTGCATTAAATTAAGAAGATGCTACCTTATGAGATTAGAGAGCAAGATGTGTGGCCAGAAAAACAAACTCACACTCATTAATAACTTTACGTATTAAGCTTTAAACCGAGTTTATTGGTCCTGTTTGTATTTTATTTGTCATTAATTTTGCATTTACTGTAAGAGCAATATGGCAGGTTGGCAATGCATATTTGCATTTTGTTAGGGGAAAGCACAACTGAAACTGTCTTTAGCCAAAATATATGAATGTATACCAAATGCAGACATCTCTGGACATAAGACTTACGTCCTTCAGAGGGTCTGAATCATAGTTGAAGATTTGGAAGGGCAACGCAGGATTGAGAAAGCTATCTGGTTGATGGAGGTCATGTTCACATAAAATGAGCAAAAGCTACAATGATTGAATTCCCTGTATATAACCTGATTTGTAATACTATTTGTTTTGTCAGTCAAACATCATTTTGTTCTAAATTAAGTCAATCACTGTATGAAACAGACATTGC